>NW_027526225.1:46099009-46572970 GCF_048455015.1 Haemaphysalis longicornis | reverse complement strand
CACTGATAAACAATGCAACGTATTGCTGTGTGCGTGTATTTTCTTTGCACGAAAACGCGGCTTCTGGCTACTGCGCTTGTTTTCGAAATAGATGCATGTACATTGAAGCGGCCATGAAGACAATTATACAGTTTTGTTCGGTTCCAGCCACGAAAGACGTTTTCTAGCTGAAAAAGCGAAAGAAATACAGTAAACTCCCGTTAGGAGGAACTCGAGGATACCGTGAAAATGTGTTTGTAGTATCAAATTCTTTTTGCGCTGTGGACATTACAAGAGGGCAAAAATGTTGTTCATCTCAATGAAGAAGTTAGTCTTAACTGAGTTCGTCTTAACTAGAGTTTACTGTAGCGAAACACTTTTAAATTTCATGCCACAGTGCTGTTGATAGGCTGGATTGGCGTCATTATTGCTGTTACTAAAACAGTTAATAGTGTTTTGGCTGCACTTTAGAATTCAAGTGATACGATCAAATGGAACTATATATTTAGAGGCCCCGCTACAATTGCCTAGTCTTTTTTTTTTTTTTTTTTGCAGTTTGCGGCCCCCATCACACTAAGAAGTTTCTGTGGCGTCATGGCGAAATCGCCAGAGACTTTAAAGATTTCTGGGGAGCACACAGCATGTTTTATAAGCAGTTGAGTGTGGGAGCTTGCTGGCATATTTATCATTAAGGATGTGGGGTGTGTGTCTCCATCCAGGCGAATTTCGTCAAGCTCTCCCACATCTGTAAAGTTAATAACTGTTATTAAAACAAGTGTCGTTGGTCACATCAGCTGGTATGCCCTCATTCATCCCCATTTATTCATTTATGCCCTCAAAGAATGCCCTCATTCATCATGATTGATTGAATGAATGAATAAATTATTAATCACAGTATTGCTGTCTCCTCACAGAGTGAGTGAGTGAGCCAGTGAGTGAAACAAGGGCAGCAATATCAAACAAGCATCCACCATTGATTCATGATGAAGAGAAAGCAGCCCAGGATTAACAAGGAAAATTGAATGTGAACTGACGAATCATGAGCTAAAAGTTTATTAGAAAGAAACATATTTATGCCAGAAACAGCAAACGTGATCACACTGTTGCATAGAAGTGCAAGTGCTCGGCCATTTGCGCCAATCCGATTTTCCTGCGCCACCTTTCTCCAGCAGGCAGTATTGCGCCAAAACTGCTTCAAAGCATCACCGCAAGGTGTGAGGCAACTGAGGTGGTGGTCAATGCCAGTCACATTGAGCACAGAGCGCTTCGGCGAACTCCCTACAGGACTAACGCTCAGAGCTCAGAGTCACTCGTCACAGTTTCCCGGTCTCAGAAGTGGTGGCGCGGTTTCACGGGACTTGGGAGTGTGACTTTGGGATGCAGGGTAATGCACGAACTTTGCCCCGAAATGCAGCTTCACTGCATAGCGCGCTGCGCCCTGATGCATGCGTTAGCACCAGACATCGTCGCAATCTTCCCGCTTTATGTTTACTAAAAAGCCGAAAATAGAATAGCTCTATTGTTCAGTCGGATCCTCGCCGTTTTATCTTATCGAGAGCGCGCTTTCTGTTCCCAAGTTTAGGTGCCACTGTGCCGCGTCGAACTGGATGAGATAAGAGGTGATGCGCTGGCACAAGCGAGAGGGGAAATTCTGTCAAACTAGCAGCTATCTGCAAGTACAGTGTTTTCGCGCGTATAACCTGCACCAAAATTGCGAAAATTTCAGTGGCAAAGTAGGGGTGCGGAAAATGCGCGCGGTTTTTCCTTTAGTGCAGCTTCACGGCAATGCGCGTTGTGCCGTGAAGCTCCCACGCAGTAACACTGACTAATCCTTCCATGGCAGCGATTGCGCAAAGCATACAAGGACGAGCGCACTCTTACAACTGAATTTTAATAGTGAATTGTGACTTTCGCCTTGCAGTTAGTGTATTCTACTTGCTAAATATACGCTTTTTCTGTGTATGTAGTATGTGATGTCTTGCTTAAGCAGAAAGTTTGGTGCAGCCTTTCCTGTATCAAATTTGCGGGCAATACGTGAGGATTTTTTTTTTTATTTTCCGGCGGACTGAAAGTGGGGTGTGGATTATATGCAGGGGCGGGTTATACGCGCGAAAATACGGTAGTAATCAGCTTCGTAGGTGTGTCTTGATGAACGCCGCCTGTTTTTTGCGCGAGGAGAGGATAGACGTCTCCCCCCTCGCCCCCTCACGTTCTCCCTCTGGTAAGCCCAGTGTTTACGCTTGAAAAAACAAGTTGATTAGTACTGGTGCGTCCGTTATTTGGATAAACACGACACAGTTGCACAGTATTTTTTGCTTAGATGGAAGCATACATTACGTGGTCAATATTGCGAATACAATACGCGAGGATATTTTTTCCTTTGTTTTGTGAACGTGAACATTTAATTATTTTCTGTTTCTCTGCAGTCAGTCAGGTTTAGTTCAGATGATCTCGTTTCCTACCTCCTACTTTCCTTTCCTCTTAACTTCTCCCTCTGTTATTTTTTCTGTAGTCTCGTTAAGTGTAGAATAAAGATAAACCTACTAGGTGCAATTGCGCCTAAGACAGAATATGGTCTGCCTTAAGACAGACCATAGTAGCCTAGCTCTAGTCTTCTCTTGTTTCACATGGCTGCAATGGGGTTATTGTTCCCTTATCTGAAGCCTATAGTTAGATGCAGCTGCAAGGCCGTTCCTGTCCCCCACAACCATGCAGGACCGTGTAACGCCCTGCATTTCCACAAAAAGGCAAGTATCACGGAAGTTCCACCTGTAATCACCATAATAGCGTGAATTAAGATAACTGGTCGCACGAAATTTGGAAAAACTAAAAAATAACAAAACTGAAAAAATGCGGAAAATGGCGAACCGTGTAACTCTCTACATGTACACAATAATGCAGATTTTGTGAAAGTTCCAAATGTAATCTTATAGTAGCGTAAAATGAAATCGAACGAAATTTGGAAAAACTAAAAGAACAGAAATATATTAAAAATACGGAAAATGGCGCACCGTGGAACGCCCTGCGTTAATTTCCACAATAATGCAAATTTTGCTGATAATGTAATCGTTATAGCGTAAATGGGGATAATTGGTCGGACAGGATTTGGAAGAAAAAAAAACAAAAAAATGGCTGTAAAGAACTCGCACTCCAGACAAGTGGCATAAAAATGCTACGCATTAGCAGATAGTTCTAATTTCTGCAGAATTTTAACACAAAAGTGTTTCATTCCGGTATGCACAAAAATTTCCATGACGTCATATCCGTCACGGAAGGGACGCCAGTGCAACAAAGCAAGCGGCCTGTAAACGGTGCACCCCTGCACACAGGGTCTTCTTGTGGGGAAGCAACCTTTAGTACGTAGCACGTTATACTTAGGGTTCGTTTTCGTGTTTTATATTTTAACACGAAAGTATTTTATGCCGGGATACACCAAGATTTCACTGACGTCACATCTGTCATGGAAATGACGCCAGTACATCTTTTCCGAAGCGACCCGCCAGCAGGACGTCGCTCGCCAAGCACACCCACAAGACAGCCGCCGACCCGCAAATCATGCTCATTTCGCTGCAGATTTCGCTGCACATTTCCCTTTCGTGTTTTACCGATTCCTGTGACAGAGGGATCAACCACACTTTTTTGTGTGCTTTAGTAGCGCGAAAAAGACTATCACCTTTAAAATGGTATGACAAGGGGTGCGCATACGCATATATCCCTTGTGCCCATACACACCAGCAGGCGCGAAAGCCAGCTTCACTGTTATGATACCTTATCTGCGGGGGTGCACCCTTTACAGGTGGCGCAGTAGTTTTTTCCTTGGTACTTCCTTTTTTTTTTGTTTTGTTTTTTGTTTTGCTAATGCCACATGACCAAGCTCACACTTAAACAGCTCCGGTGTTCAAATAATGTTTAACTCTAGAAACCTGCCCCCAAACGGACTTGCACTACTCCAAATTCTCCTTTTGGTGCTCCGAAGGTGCTCCAAAGCTGCTCCAGAACTGCCCTTTTAATACTCAAAAGCTGCTCCAAAACAGCATTATTCCTGCTCCCTGAGCTACTACAAAAGGCTCAAGTACGCGGCTTCCACCTCGGGCGAAGACGGCACGCCGCACCAACGGACTCCTGGACTTGAGGACACCGCTCATGAACCCGCTAGACTTCACTGTTATAAAAGTTATGCTCCCTCCTCCTCCTCCTCCTCCTTTGCATATATCACAGCGACAGTAGGCAATCAAGCACAAGTTGCAACTCCGCAGTCAATTCCACGTATGATACTCCGTATCCGACTATCGACTACTGTTTGCTACTAGGCAACAAATCAAATTCTCTGTCTTGTAACCACAAAGATGAAGCACTCGCACACTTTCTCTACTTACTTCTGTAATATCGAAAGCTTCATCCCGAACGTGCTGATCTTTGTTTGGCAACTACACTGGTATCGTGCACCATTGACGCCACTTCTTTACAGCTGGCATATTTCTGTATACGTACAGCTTCCTTCACAAAACTCGAGGTCTCGAACAACGTATCAATCTTAGAAGAGGAGTTTATAACAGCAGAGAGAAGAGGAGTTTATAACAGCAGAGTAACTGTGCTGTTAAACATTTATTTGCAAACTTGTACGGCGTAGCAGCTTCGTCACTGCCGTATTTGGTATTAAGAGAAATTCCAAATGCAGCATTCCTGTCAGTAGTCCGAAATACTTCAAAGGGACATAAAAAGGTTCAGTGCCAAATTAAAATTGTTTCTGCCAATTTATTTACAAATTCTTTGGGATCAGCCCACTATATAAAACGCAAGCTTTCATATGAGCTAGGGGACACGCACTCCACAAAAATCGCTTTTTTGTCCTTTTCGTAAAGTAGAGTAGACCTAGAAGCTTTGTTATTTTCTTTATTTTCATTATATTGCCGCAAACGATGCATTGGATTTGTTTATTTGGACCCGCTGTGGTGGCTCAGTGGCTAAGACGTTGGGCTGCTGAGCACGAGGTCGCGGGTTCGATTCCCGGCCGCGGCGGCCGCTCAGGAGGCGAACAGCAAAAACGCCCGTGTGTTCAAGATTTCGGCGCACGTTAAAGATCCCCAGGTGGTCAAAATTATTCCCGGCGTCCCGGTGTAACGCTGTTGTTAGCTGCGTACCCCAGAGGCTTCGAAAGCCAAGCGGTTTGTATAGTCATAAGCGTTCGAAACTCGTGAAACGCTAACTCTTGTCGTACATCTTCCCGTTTTTTAGCGCAAAGAAAACTGTAGGTACATTTGAGGCAAAATATACGTAATTAACCGGCAGCGCCCGCGTTCCTTTAGAACGTCCTTTGGGTTGGTATTTACGATAGTAAACGCCAAATGTGGCAGTGTAACGCCGTCACGTGCGGGGAGAAAAGCACAAAGAGAACAGAACTCCCGCTGGCGCAGTTTCAGGCAGGGGGCGCGTGAGCACTGCGAAGGCGGGAAATTTGAAATACATGGGGTGGTAGCAGTGAGCGGATAATGGCGGTACAGCCCATTATGGCGAATCACTGCTCTGCACTTCCAACAGCTTTTACATTGAGTGGAACAGCTTTAATTTTTTTTAGTTTACTCGCGCCACATTGGTTTTTTAGGCTAAATAAACGTTCATTCCACTCCATTCCACTATCGTAGAAACCAACTCAACGAGCGTTCCTAACTGAATGAACGCGGGGGCTAGCTGCCGAGTAATTACATGTATTTTGCCTCAAATGGACCTGCAGTTTTCTTTGCGCTAAACAACGGCAGATGTATGACAAGTGCCAGCGGTGCACGAGTTTCGAACGCGTATGACTATATAGACCGCTTGTTTTTTCGGAGCCTCTGTGTTACGCTGCTACGCCGTGGGGCTCTTTTTGGGTCCATTACGTCGCTACGCCGCCTGATTGCGGCGGTGGCTATACAGCGTGACAGCGAACGAGCTACGGCGACAAAGCGGGACACTAAAGTGCTCTGCACTTAAACACCAGACACACAGAAGTCTGCCCGACTTTTAGCTGCAAGAACAAATTGCTTATAAAAAGTCATAAAAGTCAGACATAGAAGGTTGGCATTGAATAAGTATGTGGGCGGCTTCATCTGTGAGTGCCAATCTTTTGAGATTATGACGCGATTAGCATAATTTATCGCCGGGTCCCCCCTGACTTTTGCAAGCCCAAAAGGGGTACCCGACACACTCATGGTTGAGAAACACTGGTCTAGAGCATCTCTCCCTCGACTGGGTAACGATCTTTAGATCGCCATCTACTTCTGTGCGGCCGACAGCCTTGCAAGGTTCTTTCCACCGTTACAGTTGCTACGGGAAATAGCACCGCGTGCTAGTGTCGTTCAGTATTTGTCACCAGGTCTATGTGGCACGACCTTCGGCCGGCCAATAATGTGCCATTGAAAAAGAGCGCTTTCAGCGTGTGCCGTGACTGGGAACTGAGTTGCCTGCACCAGCCATCCCTCCCTCCGCTATGGCGATTCCTATTTTCCGCTGCGCTTTAACGCGAAGGCATTAATTGAGCGAGAAGCTGGCGTGAGCGTTTGGGGCACGAAAAACGGCTCATCGCGAGCAGCGTTCCACTGCAGCGCGAGCTTAAACTCTGCAGTATCGGAAAAGAGGGGGACGCGTCCACGCCATATACGTAGCGTGAGCTAAGGTGAGCAATCCAATCCAATCCAGTCCCCGTCAGTTCAATTCAGTCCAGTCCAGTCCAATCCAGTCCAATCTGCTCCTCGCGCATGCGCAGCACGGCTCTCCAGGAGCCACGCGAAACGGCTATCAAGTGGCTCCGGCGCAGCGTCAGACCTTGCTATTGCGCAGTGCACAGCAAATAGAGAGAGCCGAAGAACGGAGCCATGACAAGCAGTAAAATTCACCGCCTTAACTCACCGTTAACACGGCGGTAGGAACTCGCAGCGGCGCAACGTGCGCGAGACAGATCGAAGCCACTGGAAAGGGCTAAGGGGGATCGAAAAGCAAAACTTCTCGAGAGGGAATATTACCAGGCACTGCAACAACGCGAGGCGGGAAGCCAGGCGTCTCAGGCGTTCGACTGCACATTCATGCTTTCGCACTCACACCCCGTAAGCATTGCTGTGAGGTCCTAGGACTTTCCACTTTTTGATTGACTGCATAGTTCGGTGAGGCGTTTTTGCGGCGCCAAGCAGCGGCCGCATTCATAACATTCACGCACATGCAATACTGTCGCAGAGCCATAACGGTGGCTTTTCGCAACCCAGTCAGAATGATTTCACCCGAAAAAAGAATGTTGCGGCTTAGTACTGTATCAAAAACACTGTCGTTGCTTCCTCTGTCATAGGAATCGGTAAAACACGAAAGTGAAATGTGCAGCGAAATCTGGAGCGAAAGGGGCATGATTTTCGGGTCGGTGGATGTCTTGTGGGTGTGCTTGGCGAGCGACGTCCAGCTGGCGGTTTGCTTCGGCAAAGCTGTACTGACGTTATTTCCGTGACGGATATGACGTCAATGGCATCCTGGTGTATCTAGGCATAAAACACTTTCGAGTTCTAATATAAAACCCGAAAACGAACAACCCTAAGCATAACGTACTCTTTAGTACTTAAGGTTGCTTCCCCGCAAGAAGACCCTGTGTGCAGGGGTGCACCCTTTACAGGCCGCTTGCTTCGTTGTACTGGCTTCACTTCCGTGACGGATATGACGTCAGTCAAATCTTGATGTATCCAGGAATAAAACACTTTCCTGATAAAATGTTAGTTTACTGGGATTGATTAGAATGGATACTGGTGTGATGACGACTCCAGGTAGGCAATCCTCTTCAACGCAACTGTTGGCGTGCACTATGGAATACTGACTGAAACTGCGTCTCAGTGGAGTGGTTGTGCTGGCAGCTGCAAGGAAAAGAAAATGAAGAGAATAGTTTCGGTATAATGGTCGCACCATGGCGGAAGTGCTCTCCCACGGCATAGTTACTGACTCGCCTGCGTTGCTACAATCGCACTAGGCTTCGTTGTGACCTATATGGTACTGTCTCTTTTCGTTGCGTAGTGTGTCAGATGTCCTCTGAACCGCTCGTTTGTCTTGTGTATTCGTTGCACACAATAGACCTGGACTGCCGATTTCAAACGCCGAGTGGTCTGTGCAAGCGACATGAAGCTGTCCGCCATAGGATCAGGCTCAATAGAGCCTGCGCTAAGCTATAGCTTTTTAAACTTGCTCTCCCCTGTGCCCGACTTGTCCAATGCACGAGGACCTGAAGCAGATTCTATGAGCGTGTCCTAGATGCGAACCTAAATGTACCCCCGCCAGTATTTCTCTAGGCCAGCCCCAGTGCGCTCCACTCTCTTTCGGGGATCTTCTTTGGCCGTAACTAAGTACAGGAATAGCATATCGTGCAACAAAGGCGCTCTTAACGTTCCTCCAAAACACTAGACTCGAGGATGACCCGTCAACTCACGGACTGTTTCGCCTTATTGCGTGTGCGCGTGTCTGTGTGCGCGTGTTCGTGGGTGAATAGTCATAACTTTCACCCCCATCTGGAGTAGCAACACGAGCGACTGTCTGGCTGATCCCACTAGTTTGCCCCCCCCCTCCCCCCCCTCCTTGCCCATAACATTCCTTGAACGTTCTCTTATACACTCACACCTCCCGATCTCTTCACCCACCACTGCCGCCTAAATGTCCTCCCTCTCACCCTCAGAAGTCGTCACTAGAGCCCTGGAGGCCAGCCTGACCAGGGCATCCCGGTCTAATGGCGCCCCCACAGGGCTGGTTCCCCTGAAATCTTCCATCAAATGATCATTTTAGGGGTGAAGCCCCTTAGGACCTCGCTTTGTCCGGGGCTTGGCGTCCGTGTACACAGTGCTGTGCATTCGCGATTGGATTGGATTTGGATTGGATTAAATTGAAATGGATTGAATTGGATTGCATTACATTGCATTGGATTGGATTGGATTGGATTACATTGCATTGCATTGCATTGCATTGCATTGCATTGGATTGGATTGGATGGGATTGGAATTGTGTATACTGTACACACGGGTTGTCACTCATTTACATACGCGAGTGGGAAATGCCACGGGTGATATACGGTAAGAACGATCCCCAGCGCTTCACCCACTCGTCATGATTCACTTCTTGGAGATGCGTGAATTTATGAAAAAGTTTACTCTTCTTCCGCCTCCTCTTTTTCCTGCCTGTTAACGTACTTTTTTTTATAAATTTCGTCCTTACCCGTCATTCATAGGGCGACGTACTGAAAGAAAAGCGGGATCAAGACTGTGCTGTCCAACATGGATGCCACCAACGTCCAATTAAGCTACCGAGCCGGCTGACCTAGACAGGCCTTTCATTAAGTGTTCCTGCCAATTTCTTCCTGTGAGATTCCAAGCTCGACTACCTTGTCATTCCCCGAAGCGCGGAGAAGTCACGAAGGGGGTCCTACAGACCTTTCGTCGGACTCTATGTCACTTTACCCTTGAGTGGCCTTGCTTATATCTCGTTGCCAACGGGTAACCAGCTTAGTGGCGAACTGGATGGCGGCACAGAACGCCAAAAAATTCTGGCCGGCGCCACCCATGTCGGTGCTTACGCAATGTAACGCTATGAGAAATATAGGGGAAGAAAGACAAAGAAAAAACGCTGCCCGTGTGTGTTTTTTATATTAAAAAATCCCGGGCCATCTCCACTAACGTGAAACCTGGGGAGGGGTGAGGCATGCAGTGTATAAGTGTATTCTTGGCGCCTTGGCGTTTTTGCCAACGGAGATGAAACCGTTGGGGGGTAGAGGTATAAACAGCTTTGCTGTAAAAGTCTCTTGCCTTTGAAGAACGAAGCTCTCTAGCACGAGGTGTGAACGTGACGAGTGTCCCGGTGTTTTTTTTTAGTACGCGTTATGCCATGTTCACATTGCCGACGTAACAGCCATATCGTGCGCTATGGACTTAAAAAAACTGCGTTTCACACAGTTCGGTTGGCTGAGACGTCAAATGACGTCATTATTTAAATATATTACGACAGTTGCGACAACAGTCTGAACCCGGCCTTAACGTTATAACGGTGAGGTGTAAACGAGTTCCCCGGTGCTTCAGTACCGTGACTACATGAGACGATGATTACGACGACGACAGGAGACTCCAGCAGCCCCAGCCCCTAATGGGCCTCGCCATTACACGAATGTTGAAACTAAGGAACAAAGCGGTTCATAAAATCGTTACCAACCATTGTAAAGGGGACCCTGAGCCGGTTTCAGTTGACCGCTTGTACGCGATTAAAAACAAATAAACAAATACCAACAAACACTAATGCTGTCAAAAAGCCTCTCCATACCTGTGTGCAGCACAGTTTTTCGTGCGCAGCGCTTCGGCGGCCGCTGCTGTGGTTTGGCGGCGCTGACGGCATTGTAACGGAGCGCGCGAAGACGGAAAGAAAACGATGCGGGTTAAGTGAGAGGGGGAGGGCGGCAGGCGCTGCTCACTGCCTTCCCCTCGCACTTTCACCATGCGTCGTCGCCGACGAGCGCCCTCCCCCTCACACTTTCGTCAGACGCTCCACCTCCGTTCGTGGCTCACCCGATGTTCGGCGAGAAGTGCTAACTCCCGCGCGCCGGGCGCTTTCAAACATTCGGAGTTGATTTTTCTGTGCACGAAATAGGTGACCGGTAAAAAGCACAAAGGCTCATGAGTACATTGTCTGCTCCCGCGGAGGCCCGCCACTTCCGGTTAGAGAGCTCTCCCGTCCTACCGTATGCCGGCGGCTTTCAAGCGCGCGTGTGCTTACTGTTTATCTGTTTCCACCAAAAAAAAAAAAAAAAAACGCTCATGCATCGCGCATTCAATGAATGCGCGATGCATGAATCCTACTAGGGGCGATGAACGATGAATCCTACTAGGGGCTTCACTGAAAGGTAAACACTCTGTGACAAATAAACAACACGCACACACGCGCCTGAAAGCTGTCGGCGTATGGGAGGCCAGGCGAGATCTCGAATCGTAAGTGGCGGTACAGACAACGTACCCATGAGCCTTTGCGCTTTTTACCGGCCACCAGTTAGTAAGACAAATGACGGGTGCATTCAACGCACGCAAACATACACGGAACCGCCGTGCTCTTCAATCTGCCCCTGTCGTTAGAAAAAAGGACGGTTGCAGTCAGGGCCGTACCCAGAAATTTTTTTTCGGGGGGGGGGGGGGGGGGGGGTATGAATTTTTGGAAGGGGGTAGTTTTGCTGAAAGCAACAGTAAGTATTGTTTACGTGCTGTCTGGAAAAGATTTCGGGAGAGGTTTGAACCCCCAAACCCCCCCGCTGGGTACGGCCCTGGTTGCAGTGGAGCAGACCAGTAGGCTGGGTCTCCTCATGTGGGAAAACAACCTGTTCTACTGCTTTAACCTGCAACGCGTTGCTGCCCCGTCATACATAGGGCTATATTTTAAACCTCACCGCCTTTGTAAGGCTTCTCCGGGGCCTTTTAACGCATTAAATAAAGCTAAAAATAAAGCAAAAAAAAAATAATGAAAATAAATTGCGCAAGCAGGTAGAGTTGGGCCATTGTTTCGTTTCACGCAGGAGCGGCAGGACACAGACGCAGAAAAGGCAGACAAGGCGGGTAACAGTTTTAATCAAGGCGTTTTATTATTCTGTATAATATATTTCAGGGTTTCTTGATATGTATACACTGCGCTCGCCGAGGGCTCTCACAAAATATGGCGCAACGTCGAGGTCGCTTTCAATGCGCCCACTCTCCCGAGAAATGGCCCCATTTCGCGTGCACGCTCACAAAATACAAACGGAACTCGCAGAGGAGAGGTGCCTCGTACAACGAACTATTGTGGTCTGCGTGTTTGGACCACGCTTTCAACTCCCGGAACAACTCAGCTTCACCGTCGACTAAATTTAGCAGGAAACTCTTCTCATTCCTCACAACAGTTGCATCCTTTCAACGCGTGTTTAACGTGCGACGTTTTGTTTCTCATGGCGGCATTCGTTTATGTCTACTTCTACAATAAATTGATGCAATCGCAAGGCTATAGCCGGTATTCATTGAAAAGTTTAGCTGTCAATTTCTTCATTTGGCAACACTGAAATGGCCACGGACATGGCCGAAGCGCCACAAACATGGCGCGGCTTATGCCACTGCGGCCGCACGCCGAAGAACAAAAATAACCCCAGCGTGCGTCGTCTGCTCCGTTTCAACCCGATTCTCAACGGTGGCGCCAACAGAGTTGTTATTTATCGCACTCACATTTGAGTCGAGGCATTAATTTGCGTTCAGCGGGCTAGAGGTTGGAATGTCCAACCCATATTATGCGCTTAGCACGGACACGGACAAGTACCGCCATCTCGCGGAGCCCGAGGTAAACAGTGACGGCGCATTCACATGGTTGCCTGCATGCGCGCCTCGCTATTGAATACCGTCCATAGAAGCAAGACGCGGGACGTTGTACATTGCTGGAATATTGAGGGACTGAGTGTCCCTCAGTCCATCTCTGAGCGTCCGTCTCAGTCCGCCTGAGGGACTGTCTCTTTGAACGGGAGATAAATGTTTCGCTGAAGTGCATCTACGCAAAAAGACCGCATGTATCACCATTCCACTTGACATCTGTGCGTGTTACGCGCGTGTGTATGCCTAGGTCAGGCTTCCAACGGCAAGAAATCGCATCATTAACATTGCGTGTGCTTGCGAAGGCAATACCTGTCCTAGTAAGCATCCTCTTCGTGACGCTGTGAGTACGACACATCACACTATCATCCTGTCTGATATGTCACAAAGCAACTGATTGTTTTCATTCAACAGGCGCATTTATCTCCTTAATCACTGCTTACTGCTTTGCTCATTCTGGGACGCTTAACGAGCTTGAAATGGCGACAACGGCCAGCATTTATTCTTTCAGCCTGTTTTTCCTTTTTTTTTTACAAAAGCGGTGTAACTATTCTTAAAGTTGAGGCGTGGGAAGAAAATTTGAGCCACTTTTGTTTACATTCGCTTGTATATAAATTTTGTTTCTATCGTGTCTTAGCTGACAGGCGAGAGATAATTGGACGCTTATTCGTCACATCGTTGTCGTCAAACCTGCTGTCCGCTCGTGTCATTTTGCGACGGTCAAATTTCTCTCAGTAGTTTTAGGTGTAAGCAAAACAAACGCTTTGAACGTTTGCGGCGGTCCTAACACGCGATGAGGAAATGCGAACGTCAAATGTTTTTACAGCTCACCTAGCCCGTTTGCATCTTACTGAAGCATTTTTTTTTTTGCCATTGCACATGCGTGGTCCCGCCACTGCGGCTGAGCGCTGAAACGTCGTGCGCCACACAGGAGGTCCCCGGCTTGATTACCGGAGCGATGGACGCAGTTACGATGAAGTCTAGAAAAAAACAAAGAACGGCTACGTCTAGGAAATTTTTGTGCACGCTATAGAGATACTTGTGGAGATGGCTAATCCGCAGCCGACCAATGTTGTGCGCCAACGTTTATTCCTGGTGCGATCAGCCCTCGTTTGCAACCGGGAGGCGATAAGTGCACTAGACGACCATTATAACGAATTAGAGGTACAGCGATGATGTGGTTCTGGCGCGAAGTTCCTCTCGAGCTCATCTTGTTTTCCATTGTGTCGGCAACAAACAAGCAAAAATATTTGTTCGCTTTAAAAGTGAGTTCATCTTAAGCAAGATGTCTGAAGGGCTATCTGTACAGTCTGTTGCGCGACTGCACGGGGAAGACGTCGCGAGAGAAGACCCGTATATAAATAAAATCGTGGTCCTGACGGTCTCTAGAATATGCAGCCTGTAGGGTTGCAGCATTCGTCTGTGCAAGCATCCTTGTTTCTTCGAACAGAGAAGCAATAACCTTCCGAGGGAGCACATCGAAAATTGCTGAAGTAGAAACGACCACCTTAAAAAAAGCGATTGCAGCGGTAATCCGCCAGGGTTTCCGATGTCCAGCGCAAAGTTATGTGGTCTGTGTGCGCTTCGGGAACAGCTCTGTCGTTGTGAGCTTTATGTGCCTGTATGGATCAAACCGACGACATACATACAAGAAGAAGAGTTTCCAGGTATGAGGATCTGCATGTTCCACTATCGATGCAGAGTGGATGCTTCTCTAGTCTCGCCACTTCGAACAAACAACAAGCACAATAACAACAAAAAACGTGTAAAATGGATTCATGGTAGTCAGGAGAACAGTGTTTTCTTAAAACAACTAAAAAATCGTCAACATATTTAAAAGCACGCAAAGAGTTCTCTTTGTCAAGCGCAAAAGCAAGTCCTGATGGCCACTTGCAATAAAAATATTGCACAACACTGGCGCAACGCAGGACCGGATATAAATGTCTTGTTTTTGAACATACATGCGTCCTTTGCAATAAACACATGTTACGTCCAAATAAAGCTCTAATAAACCCAGCCATGAACTCGAATTATATAAGAGATATGTACAAGTTGAATGATAGTGCTAATCAACAACAAATAAAGAAGCCCATACTTGTGCCGCGATTGCTTTGAATATAAATCCTACGGAAAGTGTATATAAAATAGAGCGTCGCGGTTATTCGAGACTCGCTTGGCGCGAGAGCGCTATAGATCATAAAGTTTCATACTAATACATGTAGTATGAAACTCTAAGCGCTAGATGTCCCCACCTCATAAAATCGCGTCCGTCGGTGTGAAGCCTGTCAGTAAAGGTCACAAACGAAAGAATGCCGCGCGAGCAAGAAGGGCGTCGCTGCGCAACGTTCCAAGCGGTCGTCTGCTACCGTTCTTAATTCGCTCCGCCTTTTGCCCTCTATTCAGCAGCGTGACTAAGTTCGGAACTAGAGGAGGCTGGGTCAGTGACTACGCGAGGTTTAACGGCTTCTGCATGTGTCAACTAAGAGGGCAGTAGCTGCGACGATGCACAGAGGACGACAGTGTAGGTAGGAGGTTAGCGTATGTATAGCCGGGTTGCGGCTTACGGGGCCTTATCTCCTCATGTTTGCACAGCGTGGCGTCTCCATCGCCTCTGTCGAAATAGTTTTTGAGGGAGTAGACGTAGACAGGCCAAGTACTTGAAACCGATATCGACGCTTGGTGTCGCACTCGACGAATTAACATCAGCGTAAACGACGCCAAGCTCAACGCGCATCCTTTGACCGCGGTTAAACCGGCTTAAAGATTTAAACTCAGGGCAACCAAGAACAACCAAGCGGTGATCTACCCCCCGCATTCACCCATATAAGCGACGTTTATTTTTTTTTTCGGAACAGTCTGCAATGCACACAGTTCAACATCGCGATTTTTTTTACAGAATCAGCCTTTAATCGCTCACTTTTTGAAGTACTTTTGTGGAGTACGTTAACGCGGGACACACTTTTTTTCCATCGCTGTTCTTCGCGAGTGTTTTGACCTGTACCCATGGTGCATCATCTTTATACCACATCCGCTGGTGGGTGACCCGCCCACAATTTACCTCCTTTTTTCACAACGTCACCTGTACGCGCAAGTTTTTAGAAATGCGAGTAAAGCCTACCATGACTGCTTGGCGCAAACACTTTCGTCGCTCTGTGCAGTGCGAACGCTTACACGAGTCTATTGGGCGCGATGTTTTCTGAAACGGGAGGCGCGGTTTGCCATAACCACCAGTAAAAGGACCACAACTGAACGTATACAGCGCCTGTTATCTTATCTCGACAGTAAAAATGTGCGCAAGCCCTTAGGGGTGTCGTGTAGTAACTTCACTTAAGATGCTCGCTCCCGGCTTTCGCACTGTGGGTTAATATCGAAAAGCGAAACGTAGACATCTAGATTCAGAAAATTCTATGACCCACATATGCACGAAATGCATTTCCGCCATCAACTAGTGGCGTACTTTTCCCACGATATGTCTGCGGCTCTCGAGCTGTGCAGCGGCTTTCGTGGGGGAGAAACGTTGAACGCACAGCACACGTTGCGATTGGACGAGAAAAATATATACTCCTTAATCGAACGTGTGTCCTTATTCTCACTATACGGCACATCGTGGTCAAAATACGCCATGTGGGAAAAGTGGAAAAATTGGAGGAAGGCGGATGTATACATGGTTCAGTAATGTGTACACAAGGTTTAACAAGGGCACGTCAGGTGAGTGAACTAACCGAGGGAAACGATTGTACACCCGTTAAACGGGCTTGACAGTGCTTCCTACTAAAACATTAACGACAAGTAAAAGCTGTTATGATTAAGGACGAATACGCCGTGGTGACAACGACGGTGCATACGGGCGTTCCTTTGGTCTG
The DNA here is from genome assembly GCF_048455015.1 of Haemaphysalis longicornis. Classification (NCBI taxonomy): domain Eukaryota; kingdom Metazoa; phylum Arthropoda; class Arachnida; order Ixodida; family Ixodidae; genus Haemaphysalis; species Haemaphysalis longicornis. Next base: position 46,556,775 of record NW_027526225.1, on the reverse strand, counting down.
TCCAGCGCAGGAAAACGGCGAGCCCTTGCATGCGTTCAGCTTGGTTGAGTGGAAAAAGGAAGCAGTAGGAAACCGCCGCACCATTCAGCTCTAGCTCTAGCATGGCACGATGACATTTCAGGCAGCAGTCGACAATCGGTAGCACTCGTTTCACAAGCGTTGCTGTCTTCTGGAGCACAGATGCACACTCATCGCACACTCGTCCCGGAAATCGAGACACACACAAAACTAACACCCGCTGCTGTCACGCCGATGGTCGGTTCCCCCAGACGATTAATGAAAGAGTCGACGGTGTTGCAGAAGAAGGTGTCGTAAAGACTGCGGAGCACTGAGTTGCCCTGCTACCTCTTAAAGACCATAGCACTTAGCGCCTGGAGCTGATAGTCTTTTCCTGCCGTTACCTCCGCTGTGAGATTAGCAATGTTACTAGCACGTCGAGTCACTTCAGTGGGAATCGCGGCACAGTCCACAAGAAGATGTCTCCCTCCCTGCACTGCGGCTGGTCTTCGCTTTGTGGCCGTCTGCTCGTCAACGGTCGAACAGCAACGGCAGCGGTTGGTCCGCGCACCTTGCCGGCTTTTGCTTAGAAGAAGGCTTTGGCCGGTCGTCATACGAAGGTGACCTTGGAGCCGACGTGCGTGGTCTGCGGTATGGCGTTCACCGTGTTCAGCGCCTGCAGGGCCAGGCGGTTGGCCAGTCGTGCCCGGTTGGTGGCGTTGAGGTACTGCTCGTGCGCAGCGTTGATGTACCTGCGAAGACGACAACACAGAGGACCACGGAGTGAAACCGATGGCGGGGGGAAAGATTTTAGCGCCAGACGTCTAGGCGTGTTTCATATTCGTCGCAAAGGCATTTTCTGCCAGCACTTGTTCCCATTGGCTCCAACTTGTCAGTGATAAATTTTCAACGCCACGAGGGCGTTAACGCTTGCCAACCACTCTGCATTGACGGGCAACAGTTTTGCTCATCGACAGGCTCGAGACCTCACTTACCCAGCCGCTGAGACCGGGGCTGTTTCCGCACCTCTCTTCACCTACCAAATCGCCCAATACTGCCGAACGACGAGACAGACCTTTCCCAGACTCACACAGCTTTGACCAAAAGACAAATGACACGTTCAGGCAAATTCAAGGCGGCATTTTTTCCCACCCCATCCGTATGCATTTACTCTTTCCTACGCAGTACTCTGATAAGTGTAACTTCTGCCAGGAATTAGGAACTCCGACACATATATTATTCTACTGCACAAAAAACTCAGACCTTCCGCCCCTGACCCGTCCCCTTCCCTTGAGCAGTGGGAGATACTGCTGTCCAGCTGTCAACCTGAGGACCAGCTCCTGCTTGGGACAGCCTGCACAGCACGTGGCTCCTGGACGGAGGAACCACTCTCACATCGTTGCGTATAGTGCTATACGACGTTTCTCTCTCTCTGTCTCTCTCTCTTTCTCTTTCGCTCTCTCTCCCCCTCTCTTACTCTCTCTCTGTCTTTCTCTCTTTCTCTCTCTCCCTCTCTCTTTCTCTCTCTCTTTTTCTCTCTCTATTTATCTCTGTCTCTCTCTCTTTCTCTCTCTCTTTCTCTCTCTCTTTCTCTCTCTTTTTCTCTCTCTCTTTTTCTCTCTCTCTCTTTCTCTCTCTCTCTCTCTCCCTATCTCTCTCTAGAGAAAGTGCCTTGGTCTTGAAGCTTATTGCGTCACCCAGAATTTGAGTTCTATAGCCGATTCCTTGACTGCGCCTCATGTCGAGCACTGACGTTGCTATACGTAGCAGATCTATTCTCGGTTTCTGAACTATGACCACATATAGACGAATAAAAAAAGTAGGGAATCTAAGGAGGATGGCCATCACCTTCTCTACGTGTCACAAGCCTCCTGACATCCCGCTCTCCTCTTCTCTCCGTGCTAGACCGTATCCACCGCATGATTCCACCCTTCACACACCACTATGAGGCCATGCTATAGATGTGGCTTTGGTGAGAGGGGAGCATGCTTGATTGCGCCGGCACGGTAACGGACATTTAGTTGTAGCGTTAAGGTGTCTGTCTCGAAGAGAGGATTTCAGCACTACACCATGAAACTGGCACCTTTTTGAGTAAAAATGTTCGGGAAAGTACAGCACTGGATGTGATTGCATCCTCATTCTAGAAACAGTTGGCGTTTGATAAGCTTTGCCCTTAATCTCAGCAGACACGACAGAGCATATGGTAGGACTTGCACCAGACGCAAAGTGAGAAGATGGGACTCTGGAGCTTCTTCTCACCTGCGGTACATCTTGCACTCCTCCTGTTCCTTGGCCTCCTGGCGCATGTAGCGTATCATCATGAAGCCGATGCCGAACGAGTAGAAAAAGAGCACCACCACGATGTAGAGCAGCGCCTGCCGCTGGCTGGCCTCCGACTCGCGGTCGTCCACCCCGGGAGACCCCGTGCCGGCCGCGGCTCCCGTCGCGGCGGACCACAGGTCGTCCTCCGAGCCCCGCGTCGAGTTCGAGGGCGGCGAAGAGGAAGATGACGACAGGTTGGCCGTCAGCGAGAGCAGCAGCCGGGTCATGTTGTGGCAGTGCACGTCTATGGATGCCGATGGACCTCCGCGCTGCACTGTGCGCGCATGCACTGGAGCCATTCGGCAGTTGGACGCACTGCCGACGAGTCGCCTACCGCCTCCGCTTGGCCGCCACGTCTCGTACTGCTTTCCGGCAAGGTCTGACGTTTCTAGGCCTAACGTTGGAGTGTCTGAAGTTGGAAAAGACGATGTCAAGTCGTCTACCTCTTCAGATTTACCGCCACGTCTTGCACTACTTTCTGGATGGTCTGACTTTTCTAGGCCTAACGTTGGAGTGTTTGACGCTGGACAAGACGATGCGGCCCGATGACTCCTTCCTGGGAGCTCTCGCTAGGGTGCTAGCTGTCCTAGTGCAGTGCTAAAACTAAGCCTTGAGTAAGCTAAGCGTGTGCGTGCTCTCTACGTTGGTGCGACTAACATGGCTTCATAGGAAAGAGGTGATGCGCTACTAGTGCCCGAAGACGCAGGATACCTATCGTGCGATGCTTGTTCAAGTACTTGATCAGTGGAAATTCTCAGGTCCTGTCTTGTCTCAACGTGGGTTCTAAAGATACAAAGTTATACCGCGTTACTTGCGTGGTTCGCACATATACTTACGTAATGTGGGAGGGTACTACCACTGATTTCACGTGGCTAATTCGTTTACGACACAGCTCCTCAAAAATAGTTGCTGGCCATCAAGAGAGTGCCGTACAGGGTTAATGCCCTATCGATGCTTATGATGCGCGATTGTGCGTTCCTTTGTTTTGTCCTAGACTGTGTTAACATGGGTAGACAACCTACAAACCTTGTAGTAGCTGGCTTGGTCTATCGTGTACGCTTTCCTGTATCAAACCAAACACTGCAATAAATATGTGGCCCCGCCGGTATAAGTTCAATTTAGCACTCTAGACATTTAATTTGAGCTACTTCTATCTTAGGCAGTGGCCCAGAGACTGTGGAGTATGTTAAGAACGATGTTATTGCTTAGGCGAACAATAAATCTCCAGTACCAGTTGTACCAAACTTTTGTCGTTTATCGCCTCATCTCTATGTCTGAAGGTTTTTGTTCAGAAGTTTTTAAGAACTGTGTAATGATAAATGTAGTCCCGTCAAACGTTTTTTTTAGTGAGAGAGGGGATTAGAATTGCTGCAAAGCTTAACATTCAGCGGCATTTGGTTGGTGGTCCCAAGAAAAATGGTTTTTATTGTTGTGGGGTGGTATATTTTGTTATAACACGCCTGTTGCCAAGAGAAGCACAGTCTTTATACGCCGTAACGCCGAATCGTCTTTTAAATTAAGGTACTGAATTAATACTTTCTTATAGCGGTAAGTTGCCTGATATTTTCATCTATCTACCCTATAATGGGAGATCGGCGAATTTGATAAAAGTTAGGTTGGTGTTACAAAAACTCAGAAAACTTCCGATCTTGACATGCAGTGCCTAAAATATTTGTTCTTCTGGCATTGATAACTTGTGCAATCGCTGATGACGTCACATTACTGGTATGACCTTTTAATCACACTAACTGATATGCCCTTCAGGCCGTGAATCTTATGAGGCAAAGACGCCGACGCTCTCTATTTATCGCACTTCACTGCAAGGGTTTGTCTAAAAAACGCTTTAATTGAGCCTATTAGGGCAGTGGTATCATGGGCGCAATCTACGCTAGTTATTCTGCATTAGAATGCGTGTTTTACTGTGGTCTGCGACGCGGTGTATACGGGCCTACTATTCTGTGGCCACGTTTCGGTCGCAAACTGACTGGCCTTATTTGCGACTCCTACATAATACAGTATAAGCTGGCATAAGGTTTTGATTAAGGTGTCTTCTTCCGAGGCTTTCGAATATGATTTCATGCAACTGATTGCTGCTTTTACTATTTGAGGGTTCTGGTGATTAGCTGACTATCGTCAGAGTGCTTCGGTGGCATGCCTTCACGGGATTGTCGATGCGAAAAACATAGTTTTGTCTTGGTCGAACCGTTGCTTGTAGGTGCTGTACAGTGGCTCCTTCCTCGCAGTTGGGGGGAGACGATATGTAAACTTGTTCACTGGAGAAGGGAACCGAAGCAGTGTTGGCTCTAGGAGATGCGATTGGCTGGAGTGCTTCTCGTGGGTCGCTTTGGGAATCCTCCGTAGATAGGATTCCTGCGAGAAGAGAAAAAAAAGAGAAAATATTGAGAATTAGCAAAGACCAATGCTTCACTTCTTGAGCTGCTAGAGGAAGTCAAGAAAATAGGTTGATTAGAAGCAATATTTTTTTTACCAGAAACGAGGAATAGCTTGCTTTCGAGAAACAATGTTGTTTCGGTATCGTCTCCCTCACTATGCTATATATGTGTGTATATATATATATATAGCATAGTGAGGGAGACGATAGCGTTTGATAGACAACCCCCGAAGAAGAAAGGTCCTCCTTGGGTAATAAATAATCTAAGAAACTGGACAAACGCTGTCGTCTCCCTCACTATGCTCTACGCTGAACTGGCCCATTGAAGAAACAACCCGACCATATATATATATATATATATATATATATATATATATATATATATATATATATATATATATATATATATATATATATATATATATATATATATATATATATATAAAGAGAGAGAGAGAGAGAGAAATAAGAGTTGGCAGGCAAGAAAACCTCGGAAAGCAAAGGGGAGGCTAGGTCACTGAAACGGATAAAGAATGTGGAAAGAAAGAAAGAAAGTGGAGAGAAAATACCCGCCAAGTGGGATCCAGGTGGGTTCGGATCCCACCTAGATCTCACCTGGATCACACCTGGCGGGCATTTTTTCTCCACTTTCTGTCATTCCAAATTCTTTATCCGTTTCAATGACCTACCGCAGCCTCCCCTTTGCTTTCCGAGGTTTTCTTGCCTGCCAACTCTTATTTATATATATATATATATATATATATATATATATATATATATATATATATATATATATATATATATATATATATATATATATATATATATATATATATAAGACATAAATAAGAATTAGCAGTCAAGAAGACCTCGGAAAGCAAGCTCAAGAAAAAGAGTTTGGAAAATAAGAAAGTGGAGAAAAAATGCCTGCCAGGTGGGATCCGAACCCATGACCTCCAGAATACCGGTCTGGTGCGATAACCACTACGCTACCGGGGGGCTACTTCAGCCTCCACTTTCTGGGGTATTTATGTTCAGGTGTTTTCGTTTCCTGCGCTTGGGGGTGGTAGCCAGCGCCACTCGGACTACTCGGGGTGAAGGGGACCTTCTTTTTAACCCCCGGGCCGTGACTCGAGCGTCTACGACATGTCGAGAGTGGTCGACAAGCGTTCAACCCTCTTAAGCTCCATATGGCACCAAGACTGCCAGAACAGAGGCCCTCGCTATGCATGTAGCGAATGAGAACAGGAAATGAGGGGCTCGTTGAAAATAAGACAGAAATAAGAATTACGTTCGGATTCCACCTGGCGGGCATTTTTTCTCCACTTTCTTATTTTCCAAATTCTTTATCTTGAGCTACTACATCCTCCCCTTTGCTTTCCGAGGTCTCCTTGACTGCTAATTCTTATTTCTGTCTTATTTTCATCGAGCCCCTCATTTCCTATTCTCATTCGCTATATATATATATATATATATATATATATATATATATATATATATATATATATATATATATATATATATATATATATATATATATATGGGTAACATAGGCTTATTTCATTTTATTTTGTTAGTAAACCTAAATGCACCTTTCTAAAAAGAACGTCCGGCCTCCAAATGTCAACTGTAGTTTATAAGTATCAAAAAAAGACCTCAGACTCAGAGGAGCTGCACTTTAGAGCTTATGTCCGTTTCAAAGCCAATCATTAGTCGCACTTTAAGTCCACAAACATTCTAATGTAGGGGGTACAGCTCTTGCCGCATTACCACACTCTACACATTTTCCACCATTTAAAACACTTTGTACAAAAGTGGATGTCTTATCATTGGTGATAAATGGTGCGAATCATCAATAGGTCACAATTTCATCACCTACAAAACGCTATTTGACCCGCCGCAGTGGCTCAGTGGCTAAGGCATTGTGCTGCTGAACCCAAGGACGCGGGTTCGATTTCCGGCCGTGGCGGCCGCTTGTCTGGTGGATTCGAAAAGCGGGAGCGCCCCTAGTGCTGAGATTTCGGTGCACGTTGAAGGTTCCCCGGCGGTTAAAATCAATCCGAAGCACCCCACTACGGCGCGACCAGGCGTAGCTTTGGTGCGTGGAAAAATCAAATGAATTTATTATCGTCATCAACCTCTAAAACATCATCATCGTCATCAGCGGTTGTCTGGAACCCCCACCCCCTTCAAGACACTTCCGAAGCCTCTGGCTAACACAGCAGTTTTCGCCTCGGCCGACCCACACTAGCCGTGTTTTAACGCAGCGTCGTAGGACGTCAGCCTTACTTCAAAAGCTTCACCGAATTACGCCGTGCGGACGTTTATTTATAATCGCGATGCGGCGCTGGCAGCTGCTCTCAAAGTCGCGCCGCACCGCCCTTGGTCGCCTTTAGAGGCAGAGCCCCCCACCGCCCCCCCCCCCCCCAACTTGGGATAGTTGGTACTGGGTAATTACGGGGTACTCATCTGATCACTATCCTATGGGAATTACTAATTCATGAACCACGGGCTCAAAGAGTATCGTCTACTTACACGGAAAGACACGCCGCGGTGGCTCAGTGGCTAAGGCGTTGCGCTGCTGAGCACGAGGTCGCGGGTTCGACTCCCGGCCGCGGCGGCCGCTTTTCTGATGGAGGCGAAAAGCAAAAACGCCCGTGTGTACGAGATTTCGGCGCACGTTAAAGATCCCCAGGTGGTCAAAATTAATCGGGAGCCCTCCACTACGGCGCGCCTCATCGCCTGCGTTGCGTCGGCGCGTTAAACCCTACAATCAAATCAACTTACAAGGGAAAGTTTTACAAATTTATGAAGATGTTCCTAACGGCCTAATGTGCTTCTCTGGAAATATAGCACATCTTGACTTAAATACCAAGTAAACAATCATGCAGTTTAGTTCATCTAGTTTTTATTAGATGGCGCTAGCGGTCTACCATGCGAGCGTTCCATTTTTTTATTTTAATACAGAAGTTATACCTTTCTAAAATAAGCAAACTAGACCGTTGTGCACATTTATATGTATTTGCTAAACTTTTGATATTGGTGCGCGCTGGTTTTTAAGCCCGTGGGCAATGAAGTTGTAAGTAACACAGGACTGTTAACAGGTGAGTCCCTCTTAAAAAAGCACAAAAGGAACGAGGGACCGACTGAAAAAACACACACAAGCGCTTGCTCTCAACTGAGGATTTATTGGAGCACACAAAATTTATATAAAAAAAACAAACTTCAGATTAGAGGAACATATATATAGTGCTCATTAGCGCGCGCTCTTTCTCATGAAGGAGGGCAGATGTTTTCCAGACACACCTGGTATCTTCAAAAAGGCCTCCGCCAGGTATTCGCCCCGAGCGCGAACACAGTCGGCCCCGGGCGGCGGCGGGACGAACCGCTCCTAGTGTGGATGGCGCTCTCGCGTCGTCTGCTTTTTCACGTTGCGTGCGGCGCAAGACGCGCGCTGCACACGACAAAACAACCAATATGTGTGCTCGTTTGGCAGTAAGCAATGACATAGTTACCTCTGCGTGCACATTTATTCTAGAAACGTAATAATCAGCGGCCGTTGCGGGTTAATCCGCTGGTTTAATTCCACGAAACATCTTCGCTGTGGTCACCGCTTGAGTGTGAAACGTGTTATCAGCATTGCTTCCACACATTGCACTTTTCCTATTGTTGAGTGCAGTCGTCTGCCGTTTCGGGAACGTCGAAGAGTGCTTTTTGAAGGTGGCCTGGTGATTATTTAAAGGATAAAAGTTTAGTACGCGAAACGGGTAAGAAGCGACAAGACCTGTGCATACGCGTGCAAATTCCACACCCTTGTAAAATTGCGCTGTGTCCTTATAGAAAGAAGAAACAAACAAAAACATTTACACTGCACACGACCCGTGCGCTATTGCCCATACATTACCGGACATGTATTTTACACCCGCAAGCGCCTGTGTGATCGTGTCCTTCCCGTACCTTTTCTAAAATAAATAACATTTTTGGACAGTCGTTGGTTATACTCAGGCGGAGGAATAAACATTTATTCAACTGTATCGAGTTGATAATTTTACGTATTATTTAAAATACGTTTCTATGGATGCGCAAGAGTATTTAGGGGGGATTTTTTGGTAAAATTAAGCGGTTGTGAGTTTGCGTCAGTAATGTGGCATTTCGTGTGTCATTTTCATATATATCATTTTCAAATCCGACATGAATCACCATGCCCAGAAACGTGTCTCACTCAGCATAACCAAATACTTAATTTGGTCACGTCTTAACCTCTTAAGGTGGACCTAAGTTTAAAGAAAGAGGAGAAAACGCGTAATATATAATGCACGTTGTTGCCCACATGTGTGAGGGGTGTGTGCCATGACTCGCTGTTTTTTTTTTTTTTTTTTTTTCCACAATGCTTGCTTTCAATACAATTTTGAAAAAGACGTCCCACAGTTCCTGGACAATCTCGGACCAAAGGGGGGGTTAATCAGTTTTGAAAATACGTGTACTGCTTTTTCACCGCTACAGAACACGACGCCTAGTGTAGTTTCGATTGTAAGTAATACTGATAACCATAGTTTGGCTTTTCGCGCACGTTACATACGTTCTCTTCTCGCTGCTCTTGCAACGTTGGCAGGACCCCCCCCCCCCCTCCCCCTTCCCGAAAAAAAAAACGGAATGCACAGAATTTCATTTTTTAACCAATCCTCAAGAATTAAATGCCAAGACAAAGGCGATATTCAGTTTACAAAACAAAGTAGTTACCGGAAATCCGTTGCGCTTATTTGCAACGAGAAATAAATAGGAAATGTTTTATATACATCTGCAACAGCGCAACTTCATTTATTGCCATCTTTAGGGTTGGTAAGCGACCTTATACGCAAGAATGCAAACACATCTCGCTGTTGCAGGCACCTGTTAGATTTCAAAAGGAACGCAAATGGTCAACAGAGCAGCCGCAACAGAAAATTTGTGCTCACTGTGAGGTCCCAGAAGCTTGGTTTGCACACTGTAAACCTGCTTGTCATTTTGCGAAAACCTAGCTAAACATGAGATGTTGATTGTACTGCGTGCGTTGACAATGCAATTCGCAAGTTCACTTGCGACGAAAGCCCTAAATAAGTGATCTGAAACCGTTATTCATCAAACCTTCTTTCAGAGTCGCTAAAATCTCATTTAAAAGAGCGGTTACATTTATATCTCTGCGCTGATCAAAATTCAGTAATTTTATCTTGCCTTTTGAACACACAAAAAATATCGTAAGCTCTTAGGAGGAATTTCGGGGCAGTTAAGTAGTGTTACCATTTCAGAGCATCCCACAAATGCAAGAATGCGTCATGCTACCAGTGAAAGCGATTGAGATTGCCGTTGTAAACTGAATTTCAGAGATCGAGGCTTCCTGATTTGTTTCTATTTATGCTTTTATTGAAGGCTCAAAGCCACAGTCGGGAAAGATCGAGCTTGCTACGAGCCACAGCGTACAAGTTCATTGTCACAATTACGGCCATTCTGAGATTCCCGATGAGTCGTCGCTTTTTTTGGCGTAGTAATGAAAACTAACTGCCGCTTCCATGCTATACATTGAACGTTGAGGAACCGAACTACAGCATACCACTCTTGTTTGCACCTTTCGTGCGCACATACGGCGAGAAAAAGGCACGAATCGCGCCCACAGTGTGCATTCTTACGGGCCGCTCAGCGGAGGATCCACACTAGGAGCGCGACGCTGTCGCCACCTACATGTCGAGCTCGCGGCGAATATCTGTTCGGTCATTTGCCGATACAGGACATGAGTTTCTTCGAAGACAGGATGACAGTCACACCTCCGATTTCGAAACTTGTCAAAGAGGCATCGGTGCTGGCGATGGGTGTAAGCCTTAGCGAAGAAGCCAACACTATATAGTGGAGGTCGGTGGAAGACGCCGTGCCGAATAAACCGTCGCCTCCGGGATTCTAGTCATATACAGCTGTGCTGTAAAAACAAAAAAAAAATGCTCCAGAAAGATGCAAATCGCGGCTAGGCGAGCTGTAAGAACATTTGACGTTCGCATTTCCTCATCGCGTGTTAGGTCCGCCGCAAACGTTCAAAGCGTTTGTTTTGCGTGGATATACACACCTAAAACTACTGAGAGAAATTTGACCGTCGCAAAATGACACGAGCGGACAGCAGGTTTGACGACAACGATGTGACGAATAAGCGTGCAATTATATCTCGCGTGTCAAAGCAAAATTTATACACAAGCGAATGTAAACAAAAGTGGCTCAAAATTTCTTCCCACACCTAAGCTTTAAGAATAGTCACACCGCTTTTGTAAAAAATTCCCCCGCATTTCCCCGAGGGGGAGAATGTGAAAGTGCGAATGCACGGTTGTCGGCCCGCTTGCGGCGCTTGCGCTCGGCCCCCGCAGTCCACCGCCTCGCCGCCTTCTCTTCCATCTCTTCCATCGGGTTTGTAGTATCACGTGTACACCACGCAGTTATCAAGCCGCTATAACGCCGCTGAGTCGCCAACGCACGCCGCTGACGACGTAGTTTGAATGCGTTAAAGATATAAGGCGCGTCACTAACACTGATATCACCGTCGCGTCCGTGGCTTGGTCGGTAGAGCGTCGCGCTGCGGCCGCAAAGTCCTCGGATCGAAACCTGGCGCAGGATGCTGTTTCTTTTTTAAATATAGAGGAGCACTGCGGACGCCGCCGCCGCCGCCGGCGGTGGATGGTTTGGGGTCGCTTAAGTTATTGCATAAAGAAAAATGACGACAGCAGAATGGCGAGGCATAGCAACAGACGAGTTGGAGACAAGCGTTCGGATATTTTCCACGAGAACGGGACGAAGAGGTGACAACACAACTGAACAGCACAGACATGGCCAGCGTGTATACGGGGCGGTAGCGTACATGCGATGCTATTGATGCGGAGGAATGGGGTGGCGACGCGGCGCTGGTAGCTGATGGCGGGCTTGGCGTTTCTTTCTCGTAATACGAGCCGTCACTTGCAAAACGCCCAGACAAACCAGAGGCCCGCAGAAGTTGGCGTTCGTGATGTCACCTTCGAAAAAAAGGTTTCTCGTATTTTGAAAAAGACTTCTCCGGTCACCAAGCTGTCACTTCCTGCCTGGCGTCGCGTTCCTATCTGTTCCAGCTCCAGCTTGTCGGCCAGAGTTTTGATGCCTCTCGTGAGGCTCGTGCAAATCTGGGCGAGGTACTTGACATCGTAGATGACGGGAAAGTAGATACACATTATCTACATTAACTCGACTAGGTAGGCCATATCGTGTACGATATAGCTTACCTACTGAGGTTGCTGGCGAACGGGCCTGTAGGCGCCGTGAAAGCAGATCAATTTCACGTCAGCTGAAAGGACCACACCAGACACCGCTAACAGCTGCGCCGAAATAACGGGTCGTGGCCCTCTTTTCTTGCCTCTAGAATTGAACGCCAGAGTTGATGAGCAGGTCGATGGAGTCTTGAGCGTACGTATCCGCCGTGAGGATAGACTTCAAGTTGAACTGCCAGGTCCAGTAGTTCAAGAACTTTTTGCTGGCCTCGTCCACGAAGGCAATTGCTATCTGGATGATCTTGAGCATGTTCCCACTGGTGCGGAGACTTTGGTTCTCGTAGTCTGCTAGGTTGATACAATTGTTCGTGACTTTGAACGTCGCACCGGGAAACTCCGTTTCCATGGCTACAAATTTGACAATACGGCCAATGTAGTCGAGTTGTTCGTCGTGGTTAAAGGCCCAGACATCACGTATACCGCGCGTCTCATTCGAATCCAAGAGGACGCTGCTGCCGTCACCGACAAAGCTTGAAGCGTTGATGCCTGCCGCGTTCGAAATAGGCATGGTCGTACGTGGCAGCTCGCAGTCACGACTTCTCAGTCTATCGCGCGACGAAACCCGTAGAAGCAGGCACGCGAGTCGCGTGGGCTTCCAGTGCATCCAAAGATTGCGACGTGGGAGAATGACAGCGCTTGTCCACGTCGCGAAGGCGCTGATAACCAACGTAACGGCTATCACCGAACACCAGGTGACTTGCACTGACGCGGGAAGGCGACGTCACGGTTCCCACCAACAGTCAGGAGACTTGACAGATGCTTAGTTGACTAAGCAATGCGTTAGAATGAACAAGATCACGGTATCACACGCGAAACGCGCGTCTCAACGAGGCGCAAACACCCGCAACAAACGACGTGGACGCCGGCTCAAACTGCGGTTGATGCACTGAACGCCGATGAAAATGCTAGGGATGACGCAAGAGTAGCGCTGCAGTCATGGCCTGCGTTCCATGCTTGTGCGGCATATGGGTCCCGTGAATAAGGAACCACCCCCGGCTGGCGCCTGTGGGCTCCAGCCGGGGCTCCAACCACTGAATCTTTTGGGCTCAATAAATGTTGTTTCATCATCATCCGAATGTATTTTGCCCACGTCATTTTTCCTTTTTTTTTGCTCGCGTGGTCGAACGTCATCCTTACGAAGAGCATGAGCTGGGACACGTCGACAAAACTTGAGATGGAGCACGTGCCCGGAAAGGTGACGTCAGCCGAGCTCCCTGCGTTCGCTTCATAGATCGCGATCTACCCTTAGCAGTTGAGTGAAGCCGAAACAGCGGCGGACGCGCCCGGTTACCTCTTGTACGCGTTGCGAAATGAACGCGCATTGAGTGGCGGGCCGAGTAGGCGCTGAAGGAGTCCTTTTTTTGCCTGCCTTAGCTGCTCCGGCACCGAGGACCTTCTATTCCCGGAGGGGCCTTCGGCAACCCAAAGAGAAGTCTTCGCCCATCTGCTCCATTACAGAGAGACGATAGGCCTCACACAGCGGCTGTAGCCCGGGCTGCAGTGTTAATTACTGATGTGCCCGGACTGACTTCACCTTATCTTTTATTCTTTTATTCTTTCTTCTTGCTTTCTCTATCTCTTTAACGCTCTCCTCTATACCTTTACTGCCATGCACTTCCTCTCATCCGCACTGGGTTGTATGCAGGTGAGCTCTCTGCCGATATGAATATATTCACAGTGCACTTGCTTTCCTTTTCCCTCAAACCACAAACACATAATTGAACGCAAAGCTTTCTTCGTGCGAAATCCAATGGCGAAGGGCAAAAGTCAAAGCCGCTGCAATCAAAGTCCAAACTGCGCGTGAGTCAAAGTCAACGCGCAACGGGCCAAAGTCCAAACCGCGTGCGAGTCAAAGTCCAAACCCACACGACAACCAAGGAATCCCTCACGAGAAAGCTTCGTGTGCAACCATTGTCGTCGTTAAACGGAGGGGTGCATTATTTATTCACACGTCATAAAATTTCCGACTTCGGTAAATTTCTTTCACCCTAAACAACGGTGTTCGGCTGGAACACAAATGCCACTTCAGTCAGCGTCGAAACTAGACTAAGCTGCCCGAAGCGTCTGTACTGGAGCGCATATGTGTTAGAACCGGCCAAAACCATCCGGGAGCTGTTGCGCTGGAACGCAAGTGTGTGTGCGTCAATCCGCGTCGATACAAGACCAGTATGTCCAGAGCGTCTGCAATGTAGCCAGTCTTGGGAAGTAGCTAGTTACTTTGTCAGTAAATTGTAACTGTAACCACACTGGAACCCTGATTGTATGTCCCCGGGTTTCATGACTACGCGGGTTTTACGACACACAAGTCGAGTCCTTGCAGAGTCCCCGTATAAACAATGCAATAAAAACCTCGGTTATCCGACGCAATTTGATGTCTGACCCGCGTTATCCGCCGACCCGCGCGAAGCACACTACCTACTGGCAGACGAAATGAAAGTGCTGCGGGTCTGTTTCGCGGGACTTGAGCCCGCTCATTTGGTTTTCTGCGACACAGCTTTCTTCTCCGTCTCATCTTTCATGTCTCTCCCTCCCAGCTGCCGCCCGCTCCTTTGCACAATCGTTTTCGCTCTCTCCTCGAAGGCGTCTCTTTTGTCTTGTTGTGCAGCGGTCGCAGGGGCTGTGTGTAAGTGTTCATTTCTCCCACTCATCAGTGAATCGCCAACGCGGTTACGCCGTCAGGCTTGGCTTCCACGTGTGTTTGTCGTAATCGTAATGATTCACACTGGCTGGCGAAAATCGCGACCGTAGACTGCAGCGGTACACGGTTTGTTTTAATGCAGCGTGGTTGGCCCTGGATTATTCTTTTTGCATTTAATTTTTTTAGTGGTTTGGGTTTCCGAGCACTACAAAGCATTAGTTCGTAGTTTACATTGAAATTTCTTGAAAATCTGTCGCGCGAAACTGTGTTTATAGACGTAATTGTTGTTGTTCGGATTTTACTACGCCCGCATTTTACGACGCCTTTTCACGGTCCCGGGAAAGTGGTATAATCAGGGTTCTGCTGTAGTACTTTTGTCAGTAACTTGCAACTGTAACAAGTTACTTTTGAGTTAGAGGAACTTCTAACTGTAACACTTACTTTTTACACAGGTACTGCAACAAGAAATGCAGTTACAGTTACTTCCTTTTTTATAAAAAATTATCCAACAGAACAATCATTAAAGCCCGACGTACCGATCGCTGTCCACTTTCCGGACCTTCCTCTTTCCCATTACGTCTGCACATTTCGCCTTTTGAAAACACAGCTCCCCTCGCAGTTTAGGAGGGAGGGTCGCTAAGAGGGTAATCTTCCGTTCAGAAGACAGAAGTAAGAGGTCGGTTTTTAAGGTGATTTCTTAAAAGATTTCCTTCGTCTTGAGGCGACGAGAAACAATAAGAAAAAACTGTCAATTGAACTTTCGCGGAGGAGGAAGCGGACCCGCCCTTGTACAAAAAGACCACCGCAGAAGGGCTCACCGAGAACGAGACACCCATATATAATGGCACCAACGGTGCATCAACAAAAAAGTTGATGCTACAAAACGAGGCGCACACGTCGATTATTGGTGTTGGCTTTTATTGTGTCCCCTTTAAGGCTCCCTTCATCCAGGGTTCTAACACGTGCAATTTCGACTACACGCATGCCTTCGGGTCTTTCTGATAAATAAGCTCCATCATTTGGTTTCCGGTCAGTTTAACGGAAAAGTGACGCTACGTTTTCACAGTAACTGCCTTTTAGAAACTCTGTAACGGTAACATAGTTACTCCTTTGGTTTTGGTAACTGTTACTTTTTACTGGTAATGTGCAACCATAATTGACTGGAGCGTACCCGTGAGAACCGGCCGAAGCCGCCAAAGCTGATGGGCGTAATCTGTGCCTCCGCGCACGAGGGCCAACTATGGCTGCGCGATTTCCCCACTCTCCCTCGCGACGGCAGGGCTTAAAGAGAAAACCTGAGCTCCGCAGCTGGACTTTTTTGCTCTGTTCGGTCAGCAAGTGAGCCGCAATAAACGCGGTTCTTCAGCGTCAGCCGTCGACTGTCTGCGTCGACCTGGAGCCATGTTGGGGGAAACGCAACAGCGGATTCCAATGAGGCTTCTTACGTGACACGCAACTTCTCTGTTCATTAAAGGCCAACTGCACTCAAAATTTTAACCTCTTGAAAACGTCATTTCCGTTTAGTCTGCCTAAAAAAGACTACGTGATACAGAATGTGGCAGCTGAAGTACGCCTATACGGCGCGCAAATTACTTTTAAAAATCGGAGATTTCGGGAACTTAAATGGATGAGAGCGCGGCTATTTACGGCCAGGCTGAAGTGACGTTCCAGCCGGCCCAGCCGGCGAGCGAGTGGCGGCACGCGGCCGGCCGGCGGGGCGAACCTGCGCGCAACGCTTCTCCTTCACCGCAGACCTATCTAGCGCACCCAGGGGAGCTCGACCGGTTCTCCTGGCTGGCCGTATACGAAAAAGCACAGGGCCGGCCACAGTGTCACTTCCGCTTCATGGCTGTTCGCGCGATCCTCCGGCAGGTGCACCGACGTCTGCGTAGGAGCTATTTGAAACGTTTATAATTAATTGTACAACGCATTTCACGGGGTTACCAGTCATGTCCCAGTTGGTTTGGTGGTACCTACTGTGCGCTCAAAGTAAATTTGGCAGGGGGGAAATTTGGGTGTGGTTGGCCTTTAACGACCTAAGTTTCAGCATCCACGTTAACGTAGTTTTAAACGCAATTTTTCTTCATAACGATAGTCTTCGAAAAAGCTTCTCATCTATGCCTATTTTTAAAACGGTCTAGCTTTAACCGTAATACCAGGGCGCTTAATTCGATATGTGAGTTTTTCACAAACCTTCTTACCCTTCTGCTATGAGTTAAGGCACCGCTCTTGGCTGTCGGCTTTTCCTAACCCACATTGATGATCTCTCTAATTAGAGATATTCTAATATTCGGGTTTTAGCCGATGATTGCTTCATTTGTCGGCTCATTCACAATACTAGCGACGCCGGAACCCTACAATCCTATTTCATATGGTTCAAGCAAGGTTCGATTAATGGCTGATGTTTAAATATATATATAAAGCATTTGTCCTTTCTTTTTACCGTCGTCTGCAGTCTTACACGCCTGAAAAATACTCCATTTTCTATTCTAAAATCACAGCAGTTCATTCATGTAAATCCTTGGTATTACTCTAACTTCAGTACTCACCTGGTTGTCCCACGTAATAGACATCAGAAATGACGTAAACCGTTTCTTGGCTACCTCGGAAGAAACTTGCGCTTACCTCCCCTTCCGTTAAACTTCCAACCTGTCCAACCGTGTCTTGTCCGCCCGAAGCTGGAATATGTGTTTGCTGTCTGGGATTCCCATCAACTTACTCTTGCTAACACACTGGAATCCATCCAAGAATTTGCAGCCAGTTTTACACAGGGTGTCCGAGCTATCATGCACCAAGATTTAAAAAAGAGCAATGGCGTTACTCGAAGAAAACCTAGTGCGTCATGTTTGCAGTACAGTGGAGAAGCGGACAGTATTTTTTTCGTTAATGACACTTAACTAATTATTTGTAATTAATTATCTAAGTCGAGAATTACTGTCCCAATCACTAGCTGAAGTGTCAATGAAGCACTTGTAGGTACCCACGAGGGGCATCTAACTGCGGTATTTTCAGCGACGAGCTTATTGCTTACTCATTTATTCGGACTGATAAAGAAAACCCGCGAAATATGAAAAATACCACGTGACGGCGCTTCCGCGCGCATTGTAGAGCAGTGCCCCCAAATAAGCTGATTGAAAGCAACTGCTCCGCCTGTCACCCGCCCGAAGAGACAGCGCATCCCCTTGATAATGGAATGCATGGAAGGAGCAGCAGCGGCAAGATTCCCGGTGCGCGTGTGCAGATAAGGCACAAACTCGGTCACGATTTATTATTTCTTTATTTTGTTTATCTCATACTGGCTAACTCATAGGCAGCCTGTTTGAGGGCATTGCTTTACGATGCGCGCCAGTGCGCGCGGAGGCGCCGTCACGTGGTATTTTTCATATTTCGCGGGTTTTCTTTATCAGTCCGAATAAATGAGTAAGCAATTAGCTCGTCGCTGAAAATACCACAGTTAGATGCCCCTCGTGGGTACCTACAAGTGTCTCATTGACACTTCAGTGATTAGGACAGTACTTCTCGAGTTACATAATTAATTACAAATAATTAGTTAAGTATCATTAATGGAAAAATTCCTGTCCGCTTCTCCACAGTACTGCAAACATTACGCACTAGGTTTTGTTCGAGTAACGCCATTGCACTTTTTTTTTAATCTTGGTGCATGATAGCTGGGACACCCTGTTTATTCAAACTGCCTGCATCGTACTAGCTTCCCCAGTCCCTGCATTACCGTCCCCCATTCTTCCTTTTTTTCTGCGCAAATCGCGGAACTACAACGATCTACATACCTGCTAATTCCGTGCACCACTCGTACATAGCCCATTTAAAAGCAGCCATCGAACAAATTGCTTGCCACCCATGTAATACCCGTAACTAGGCTTTTGAGGGGTAATAAATAAGCAACTGCCAAAGAAATATATAAATAGAAACAGTTGTTCCCGGTGTCTATTTACCCTTGTGTTCGTTCCGGCTCGCAGGGCATGGCATATACGGACAGGAGTGGGTACTTGGCGAACTAGAAGCACATCAGTCGCCACTTTACGTCTACACTAGAATAAAAGTATAGAACGGCTATAGCTCAATTAGTGTATCACTCCGCCGAAGCGACGCACCCGGATATCAGCGCGCACGAGCGTTATGAACGGAAGTTGCCCTTAATGCGTAACATCGTCTGTTCTTTCTCGCGTAGCTTTTTGTATGTGTGTGTGGTAATTTATACCCAGCGTAAGTTCGAAAAAATCGCAAAATCGACTCGCGTCGCGTTCGAAATACTCGCAGTAAGGCACTCTTTGCGGCGCTTGGAAGAACAGCCAGCTGCGATGGTGAGGCGCCGGGGCAACCTCCGTTGTCGTTCTTTTTTTCTTCAACTTTATAAACATGTTTTTGAAAATTTCAATGCTTGCAGGACGTAGTCAACTAACACATCTAGTACTTAGACTGGGGGGTCGCAAAGTAACTCAGCCAAGAAATACTGCTCTATGCCCATCAGATAACTATAAATTTGTTCAAAAGAATTTGCTGTCTTTGCACTCATTAATTCGTATAAACCCGCTAATTTTATTCCGAAATATGCCAACAATTTCGCCGGCACTGCTTACAATCAAAGAAAAGCTGGTTCCACTAAACGGAGTGCCCGCATTAGCTGTGCGATGCCCACATCACCTTTGGCTCTCAATCAATCAATCAATCAATCAATCAATCAATCAATCAATCAATCAGTAATCCAATTCGACAAGGGACAGCCATGTGTGCTGACTTATTACTATGTTCCGCCAATTACTCTATACAACGTAAGTAACTGTAATAAATACGACATAAGACAACGAATACCTACACATCCAGTTCAACGCTCACCGACACGTCGTCGTGGCTCAGTGGCTAAATCTTTGTTCTGCTAAGCCCGAGACGTCAGTTCGATCCTGGCCGCGGTGGCCGCTTTTCAGATGGAGGCGAAAAGCGAAAACGCTCTCCGTGTGTCGAGATTTCTGCGCACGTTAAATATCTCCAGGTGGCCTGAAGTAATCCGGAGCCCTGCCCTACTGCGCATAGCCCAGTTTTAGCTTAGGCGCGTTAGGCCCCCAAAATTTCAATATATGGAATTTTGCAATGCTCACCCCTGCGGAACAAGCACTGTTCGAGTGATGTCGACAATGACATCACTTGAGCAACGGGCATTGAATAGACCATGCGCCACCGTCGGACTGCCTGTACACTTTTGTACGGGCCTGCGAGTTGAGTGCATAGCAACATTGTTTGCCCAACGCCATGAAGCACGCGATGCGGGCGAATGAAAAGACGAGTGTCTGCTGAGGAAAAAGTCGATACTCATTACGACGCAGAGAGCGTAGTGCCACTTCTAATGGGCCTTTGGGTCGTCCATTGTCGCATGAAGAGAGAGAGAGAGAGAGAGAGAGAGAGAGAGAGAGAGAGAGAGAGAGAGAGAGAGAGAGAGAGAGAGAGAGAGAGAGAGAGAAAGAAAGAGAGAGAGAGAGAGAGAGAGAGAGAGAGAGAGAGAGAGAGAGAGAGAGAGAGAGAGAGAGAGAGAGAGAGAGAGAGAGAGAGAGAGAGGACTGCATTCAGAGCCAATACGAGAACATTTACGGCTCACAACTGGTTGTGAAAACCGACCAGTTGACCCTCATCGACTAAAGGGCGCCGTCTGATTTCCTTTTGGATAACGTCGGCCGTATTGGCCTAGTCGCATAAGAGCCCGACACTGTTTATAGACCAGTCTAGCGGAAGCCGACAAGGTGCAGTCAGTGTGGGCGAGATTACACCCCCGTTAAGTGCAGCCGCACGGTTGGAGACAAAGAAAAAAAAAGCTGCATCTTTCTCAGCAAACTTCACAGTTGAAACAAAAATGTCATGAGATAACATTAGAGTCTGGGTCACGTTCCAGGCAGAGAGTCTGGGTCACGTTCTAGGCAGTGGCGTTCGAATCCAGAAGCCGGAGAAATTTTCTGCAACTGCGAAGTTTTTTATGAATATTGTTACAAATCGACCCGCGCCGCCGTACTTTCCCGCATCACTCCTCGGCTGTGCGGCGAAGCCACTGCGTGCGCCTTTCAGCACGCAGTGGCTGAAAGATGACATATCATCACCCCGCTTCAAAGGGGAAACCAATAGCAATCATCATCAGCAGCAGCAGCAGTCAGGCGCCACCATGTCGGTGACTCATGATTCACGTCGGGACAAGCTTGGGTCAGACACCTCGTTATCGACGCGTTTCAAACTTCGGTAGTTGGCGACGAGGCGCGCCGAGACTTGTTCAAGGACACAGAGGCCCCGCGATCGCAGCGGAGTCCTCCTCTCTCCCCTCTCTCGGACTCAACGTGCGCCGAGGCTACCGACTGCTTACGAACTCTGGAAAGAGCGTTGTGTGTGTCTGTGAAGTGCGTAGCGTGCGCAAAATGTAGAGGGAAGACTGTTTTGAGCGTTACCGCTTTTGGGTATAAACAGAAGCCCCGCAAGCGCTATAACACATTCCTGTTAGAGCAGCGAATCCATGCTGTCACTCTGCTCGAGTCCTGTATTGTAACCTCGCCCGTCGGGGCATTGTTTTTTGGCTTCGGCTCACCTCTCGCTATGAAGAAAACAGTTACGTTGCCCTACGGCTTCTGGACTTCTTCACGGCTGCAAGAGCGGCTGGCCGCTCGCTTCACCCCGCTACCACACGTATGTCCGAGGCTACGGATCTCGGTTCGGCGCAGCCCACTCGGTCGCAACAACTGGTGTCAGCGCTGGAATGACACGGTTGCAACAATATGTAGAGCTTTTTAACGCGGAGCTGTTTAACCTTGAGTTCCAGCCGTGCCAGGCGTCGCTGAAAAATCGGCACAGTAAAATGAAGAGGAGGAAAAGGCATGCCAAGAAGTGTGAGGGGAAGTGGCGAGGAGGCAACGAGCCGACGCGCGCGGCGGCGCAGAGGTTCGGGTTGGGAGGCGCGCGCTTCGGGAATTGGCTGCACCTAGTGATGACGTATGCTCTGTCGTGCAGGTGTTCTCCTAGCTGAGAGAGACGGCGTGCGCTCGGTGGCGTCAGTGTCCGATCTACCGATAGATTGATTGATTGACAAATCTTTATTTGCGAGCATGAGGCGCAGATACCGAGATGATGGGCAGAATAGTGAAGACCGCCTGCTCTGCTGCTTCCTCAGTCTTTGCGTCTCAGTTGCGAACATGGCCGAATTATTTTGCATGGCTGCATGCCCCTTTACAGCCCGAAGCTGGGCGTCACTGATGACCTGAAAGTGAACACGACGACAGCGAAAGTTGGGCTTCCATAGCATACCGCGCCGTGTTGCTGTTTTGCTCGATTGGACAGAGCTGATTGAAGTAGAGGGGAACAGCACAAAACGGATGATACACAAAGCGTGGAAGAAAGACAACTACTGTCGCTGTTCTCACAACTGATTTTTATTTTAAGGCTTACGAAAAGGTCGAACCTTTTCGTAAGTCTGCTGTAGGTCCTGCGTCACGCAGGGCTAGGAGCAGGTTCCCAGACCCGCTGGCGGCCTTGCAGAAACTGGTTTCCAGACCCACCGATAGAGGGCGCAGTGGTCTCGCAGGGTGCCTCGATTCACGCGCATCCACCGTTCATGGGTGGGGACACGTGCACGTTGGCGCAGCCATTTTGAATCCCTCGGTCGCCGCCACACCGAGTCACTGTAGCAAGACCGCGCTGTAATTTTCGCCGCCACGCGGTTTACTTGCGAAGTTTGAATCATCTCATCTATTTCGCTTTGCTGGGTCTCGTGGGAAACGAAAACAGCTGTGCGTTGAGCACTTTGAACCAATGGCAGCGGCACGGGACCGCCCAAAGCAACGTTTATACAGAATCAACCTTGGTTCTATAAACGTTGGTCCAAAGGGTGTCTCCACCCTGAAGGGCGGCGCTGGCATCGAGGCAACTTAGCAGGGGCGGGTTCTTCTCCCTACCGCTAGGGGAGGGCGACCCCAGCGGTGACGTTTAGCTGCGCATTTCTTTGCGCTAACCGTAGGATTTGCGCGGCGACGGGGCTGCCGTTCTCGGGCGAGCGCCCGTTTGCGTTCGAGCCGAGGCTAGAGAACGACAGACCGACTGTTTCAGCAGCCTAGTCACTATGTGCGTCAACAGTTTTAAAATACAAGGAAAAGCAGTACTCACATCACTCCTGCAGATAACCCAGACTGTGTTCATACTGCCCCATCACTGTCTGTCTGTGGGTCAAAAAATGAAGTTCTTTTTGGGAGCTGGTCAGAAAGGACGTGCTAACAATTTTCTTTCAAGCGCTTTATTTTCTCTCTCTCTGGGTATTTTTTCTTAGTATTTTTTTCAGTAACCTTTGTTTCGGGGAAAAAGCAACTAGAGAAATGATTGAGGCCGCACAAATGGAGATATATAGCTCCCGCAGGGAGGTATATGTAGGTGAACTAGCGCTGTATAGAAGGCTCTGGCACTGACCAAGTTAGTGCGCCTTCGGTATCCTCGATCCTCGATCCCCGACAGAGGTCAGATCACAGAAACGGCTGCAAGGACCACACCGTTTGATTAATAAATTTAGCTCATCTCGCTTCTGCCCTGCTTGGCGTTTTGCTTCCTGCTCACTCACTCTCTTTTAATCCGGTTCAATGTTCGCCATTGCGGACTACCTACAGTGTCCTACACGCCTCACGATTAAAAAAGGGAGCCACACTTACCAGGCCTTACTACAGAGTCGTCCCTGAGGTCTAGTCCGATGGATCCGAGTGGCTAGTCGTAAGAAGCGCCCGGAAACGTGAGCGCATGCCCTCCTATCAGAATAAGTGCGCTTCGGTAAAAAGTCTGGCATTCATGCGTTCTTGCACGCAGAAAAGGAATGTTCCAACCACAGCGGCTTTGGCGTGCGCGCGTATCGACTGCGTGAAGAAATGGTTTAAATGCGGCGAGCCTTGTAAGCCAGTCAGCTAACAAGGAGCACTTGAGCCTATCCTGAATTTCGTGTCATCGTTGTAATCTCAAATACGGCGATGAAATTTAGCACTTCGAGCCACCTTATTACCTCGCACATGCATGCCCAATTTTGGCTCCCCTATCACAGAATTGGCGGCCGACTGGGTAATGGTGTTGTCACGTAGCGCTCCTTTCAATGAAATTAAACATCATCGTCAGCTTGTTTAAGGTCCACTGCAGGATAAAGGACTCTCCCGTTGATTTCCCGCGGCCCCTATCCTGCGCTGTCCGAACCCACCACCGAATCTCCTTATCTCATCCCTGTATCCAGTTATCGGTCTCCTACTAGCTCTAATCCCACCTCTCGAAAGCTCCTTTCTCATTCGGGCGTTCCACCTGCTGTCAGTTCTCCGCCTCACACCCCCGTTCAACGCAACTCCCTTGTCTTTAGAATGGCTCTGATTTGTGCTAGTTGATACATTCTTGGCGAAAAACATCTCGAACTTGAAACAAAACGAAGGACAAAAAAAAAACACAGGACACTCCGCCCTTCTCTTGATTTGAGATAGGCTATCGTCCACCCGAACTCCAAGACGCCCCTGTAATATTTCTAATCACCGTACTTAGCTGAGTCTGTCCTCCACTCTATGTGTTTCCTCGAGTCGACTGAGTGGAGGATTTCACATGCGAAACTGACCTCATCGACTGGAGGCTCAAGTGGAGGAGGGATTCAGAATACGCGGGTATGTGTTACTCCTATCAATCTTCTTTCCATGGGTCGTTGGGCTGACCTAAGCTTTATTTTAAAATTTTCGCTTTGTAAGTCCTGAAGTTTCTAGGTCATAAGTCATCCCCGGGAGTACGCAGGGGTGCTATGCCTTTTTGTTTTAGTAACAGAGACAATCTACGCCATGTTTTTTCCTTGACGTTCCGATCGGAACTGGTGGTGGTGGTTGTGGCTTGCGAGAGAGGAGAAGAAAAGGAAACGCAGTAGGGATATTTTGAGCTCGGCAGGGAGCTCACCTGCATACCACCCAGTGCAGGAGAACTCACTCAAAGACATATTACTCGATTTGAGACAAACGTCGCGCTCGTCGTGTCAGTCAGGCTAGTATTTCAAGTGAGGCTTGCTTGTATAGTGAGGCTGGTTTGTCTAGTGAGACAAGTACGTCTATACTCGGTTAAAACTCAAGAACGGCACCACCTCATGTAGTGTGTCACTCCGCCAAAGCGCCGGACCCACGATTTCAGTGCGCGCGCGTTTTGAAAGGGGTTTGCTATGAATGCGTGATATCGTCTGTCTTGTCTCACGCAGTTTGTTTGTCGTCACCGGAGTCGTTTATAAGCATATTAAGTCAAAAAAATCACGGGAACGGCTAACGCCATGTTCAAAATATTCCCAGTAGCGCCCTACTTGCGCCTCGCGGAGAAACATCCGGCTACGGTGATAAGGCACAGCGGCAACTTCCGGTGCCGTTCTTAAGTTGTCACCGAGTATAGTGAGACCGGCATGCCTAGTGTGGCTAGTGTAACTAGTGAGGCTCGTACCCAGTGATTCTAGTGTTACCAGTGGTCCGGAAATACGATATGCTGTTTGGCACTAGGGACCAGTGCCACTTGTTTATGCAACAGGGTGAACCTTACCGCCTCTCGTCTGCTCTGCAGCGAAGTACCACGTGGTCGAGCTCAACGCCTACAAAATGGGCTTGCGTGTGCCCCGACTACCAAACCCTGTCACTGAGCCATTAAAACTAGCGCCTAATGGGAACGGAACGGTCGGGGAACACCAAGGAACGTCATTAAAGTATTTACAACCGTCAGCTTTCTCAAAAAATAAAACGAATGGTATATGGGGCCTAGAAACAAAATCAGGCAGCTGTTACCGCGTAATTACGCATCGACCAGCGAGACGATCGACAGTGCCGGACGCCGTCCGCTGCGAAGAAACGTTGCTCGCTGCAGCTATAATTCTGCCAGACGAGGGAAGCTAGCCTCGCGTGACATGTGGGAGCCATCGATCAGCGACGCAGTCTCTTCGTACCCATTTATTCGTTTTTTCCCCTTCCCTGTGTGCTCAGATTCCTAAGAAAGAAACCCACCTAGCTGCTTCCTGTGACAGCAACGCCCAATGTACGGACGATATTGGCCGAAGTGTGGCAACCGTGGGTCGCGATTATGAGCCGTCTGTGCAAGTATTCGGCTGCCGTATACAAGGATGGCTGAAGCATCGATTGTGATGATCCACAGTTAGCAGCATTCAGTCACGCTTTTCCCTTCTTTACTGGCGGAAAGTGCCCTAACTATTCGATATATGCGTATTGCGCCATCGGACCTCGCAGACTGGCGCTTGGCAAATATTCTCCGGATATTCATTTGATGCGCCGTGTAAGTGTCTTTATTATTAGGTCGGGTAATTAGCCAGTATACTGGGAACACGCGCAAATGTTGGCGGCGTGTCGCGAATACTGGCGCGGCTGATTACTAACTTTCAGCCGGAAGTCAAAAAAGCAGCCTAAGGCTTTTCAAAACGGAAGACATTGCTTAAATAGTGTCAAACAATTTAGCCGTCTATTTGAGTCAGCGAAAACGCTTCGCATGAGGATCGCATCGTCATAACGTGCACTGTTTCACTCGTGATGTCAGTAAAGACGGCATCCCGGGACTGTGTGAGTGCATGCCTAACTTTTTACGTTACCGGTATAGAAGTGAGTGAAACACTTTATTAAGGACGAGAGGTCACGAGGCCCTGGGGGGAAGTGAGTATGGGTGAGGGGAAGGAGAAAGGGAAAGGTCACAATTCGCATAATGTACACAGTTCTAGTTAAGTGGAAGTCTGGGCCTGTTGGTTCATCATGTTCAGGGAAGAACCAGTGAAAACACGTTACACAAGAGGAGAGGCAAGACAAGGACAGTCACTGGACTTACAACAAAATTTTAACTGCCATAAATACTTCAAAACGACGCACGCGCAGATGGTTCACCCCTCACCCCTTCAAAAACCCAGGATCGCCACATAACTCTTTCTCACACCGTTGTCATCTTAGGCCGCATCAAGAAACGCTATCTCTTCAGTTAATGCCACCGGAGGCTCGCTGATGCATTTCTGTATGAATTTCTGCTGATGCGTGTGTATGGTCAGTCCAGGACAGTTTTCAAGGGCGAGCTGGGTTCAGAATACGGGTACTGGGTTCATAATTTCTAGAGTATCGTCGTCGTCACGGACACGACTAACGTGCTCCAGTTCAGTCACGGGTGCAGGACCTACAGTTTGCAGCTGACGGCAGTTACGGGCGAATATAGGACAGAGCCAAATTGAGTGGTATGTCATCACGATTTGGTATGTCATCACGACTACAGTGGGGGCGTCGGTGCAATTGAGAGCCTGCTGGGGCTGACCACTTATGTATAATGTGTGGTGTATACGCTGCATTCGCATGCACTTTATTGGCGAATACCCCGCCCGGACGCGAGATGGGCTTGAGAGGTGCAAAGATGCCAACCTGAGTTTCATCTTTCCGCACGCATATGCTCTTCACACAAGTGCACTCAAAAACGTCTGAAGACCTATACCCTTGGGCATCTCCAAAACGCAATTGCCCAACGGTACAGGTGTTCAGACGTTGTTGAGTGCACTTGTGAGAAGGGCATATGCGTGCGGAGGGTCCCAGATGAGAGAGGGGCCAATTCTCATCAGAACGCTCTCCCACCAACATCCCGCTTCTTCAAACATTGCCTGTACAGTAAGCAACAAAAAATGAAATTTCTATCCACCATATTCCAGGGGCACGATTTCCCGTACTAGCCGGGTAAAGTTCCCAAGCGTTAGCACACGGGCCTAGCGCAAGGCAGTTAAGTTGAAGGTAATAAATGCGACCTCAATGGGAACACCTATCGGCCCTAATTATGCGAATATTTTCACGGGTGTACTGGAAAACGAATTTATAGCCAGCCGTTCGCTGAAACCACCGTAATAAAGGCAGTGCATTGACGACATATTCATGATTTGGCAGCACGGGGAAGATCAGCTGTTATCTTCAATTGGCGATTTTAATAACGCTCATCCATCCATTTCTTTTAGCCATACCTACTCGGACCAAACGATCAATTTTCTGGACGTAACTTTGACCCTGCGTGATGTTCAACTGACCACAAGAGTTTATAGGAAGCCAACTGACAAGCAACCATATACCTAAATTTCCGTAGTTGTCATGTAAAGCACTGCAACACCAGCATACCCTACAGTCAGGCGCTTCGATTTAAAGCAATATGTTCCGAGCAGGCTGACTTTAATTCAAACTGTGCCCTACTCCGTAGTGCATTAATTAGGCAGACCCACCCGACGACGCCATTAAGCGCGCTGATGGCGCAAAGTTGAGAAAACACGCCGGGGCGTGTTGTTCTCCACTTTCTTCATTTCTTTCAAAAAGCTGTATCTGTTTCAAGGATAGTACAACGACCTACCACATTGTCCCCTTTTGCTTTTCTTGGCTTTCTTGACCGTCTGTTCTCTCTCTCTCTCTCTCTCTCTCTCTATATATATATATATATATATATATATATATATATATATATATATATATATATATATATATATATATATATATATATATATATATATATATATATATAGCGAATCAGAATAGGAAATGAGGGGCTCGTTGAAAATAACACAGAAATAAGGGTTGGCAGTCGAGAAAACCTCGGAAAGCAAAGGGGAGGATGTGGTAGAACATTGAAACAGATTAAGAATTTGGAAAGAAAGAAAGAAAGTGAAGAAAAAATGCCCGCCAGGTGGGATCCGAACCCACGACCTCCAGAAAACCGGTCTGGTGCGATAACCACTACGCTACCGGCGGGGCGATTTTCCCATTCACTTTCTGGGGTATTTATGTTAGGTATGTTTGTTTCCTGTGCTTGGGGGTGGTAGCCAGCGCCATTCGGACTAATCGGGGTGAAGGGGACCTTCTTTTTAACCCCCGGGTCGTGACTCGAGTGTCTACGACATGTCCAGAGTGGTCGACCAGCTTTGAACCCTCTTAAGCTCCCTTTGGCAACAAGACTGCCAGAACAGAGGCCCTCGCTATGCATGTAGCGAATCAGAATAGGAAATGAGGGGCTCGTTGAAAATAACACAGAAATAAGGGTTGGCAGTCGAGAAAACCTCGGAAAGCAAAGGGGAGGATGTGGTAGAACATTGAAACAGATTAAGAATTTGGAAAGAAAGAAAGAAAGTGAAGAAAAAATGCCCGCCAGGTGGGATCCGAACCCACGACCTCCAGGTCGTGGGTTCGGTCGTGGGTCGTGGGTCGTGGAGGTCGTGGGTTCGGATCCCACCTGGCGGGCATTTTTTCTTCACTTTCTTTCTTTCTTTCCAAATTCTTAATCTGTTTCAATGTTCTACCACATCCTCCCCTTTGCTTTCCGAGGTTTTCTCGACTGCCAACCCTTATTTCTGTGTTATATATATATATATATATATATATATATATATATATATATATATATATATATATATAGTAAAAAGGGGCGCAATAAGAAACATAACAAGTTTACTTCGAAAACATAACTTTACATCGACGTTTCGGACGGGGACCGTCCTTTATCAAGCGTTTGATAAAGGACGGTCCCCGTCCGAAACGTCGATGTAAAGTTATGTTTTCGAAGTAAACTTGTTATGTTTTTTATTGCGCCCCTTTTTACTATTTAACCTTCACTAGCCTAATCGTTTACCTTATATATATATATATATCAGTGTGTCGAACCGAAAAAAATACGGGTTCGGTTACGGTTCGGGTTCAGGTAAATTTATTTTGTTCCGGTTCAGTTCCGGTTCGACTAATTCTATCCACGAACCGGTTCGCGAACCGGTTCGGAGTGTTGAACCGGTTCGTGAACCGGTTCAGAACTGAATTATTAGCAAGGCGTGAAAAATCAGTTTTGTATACTTTAAATTCATCAAAACTGAAGTACTTTTTTTCTTCACTCGAACTAGTGGTTTTTTTGAAAATGAGCTGCAATACTACTGTCAAATTTGAAAATATTGGCCAGGTATTACAGAAAATGTACCAGCCTCTTTTTCACCACCCCTATCCTAGAGACTACACAAAGCCGCCGCCAAGAGACATGAGTGTGTTATTTATTGGTGCCCCTTTCTTCGTTTTATTGTACTGCTTAGATGCTAATAATGACTTAAGACATTGCCCATTTTGCTTGAATTACTTCCTTGTTACGTCACTGCTGATGCTGGGTGGCAGAAAATTTGAAAGTTTTTTCGGTGTTTCTCACCACTTCTTGTAAAAACAACTTCCTTAACGAGTCACCAAAGGCAGATCTTTCAAATAAGGCAAGGTAGGGCTTTGTTTTCATGGTCCATTTAGGATCCTTGGCCAAGCATGTAAGATGACGCGGCGGAAAAATATCGCCGACCAGGGGCTGCGGCCCCTTCGTTATCGGGCTTACTGCGACAATCAAGAGCGAATGCTGCCTGCAAAACAATCAACAAAGAAAACTTCCACGTAAAGCGCGCAAACACACGCCCGCGCACACAACATGGCGTTTTATTCGCCTGTGAAGAGCAGCTTTACCTGTACAAGAGACTACCAAAGACGCTAGTGGAAATCAGCGAAACCAAACGTACAGTGCCCAACGCTGGGCACACCTGTCAATTCGAAAGAACACAGTCTCTAGAATTTCGAATAGATGCGTATCTTCGCTTACCTCACCCGCCGCGGTGGCTCAGTGGCTAAGACGTCGTGCTGCTAAGCCTCAAAAACGCGGTTTCCATTCCCGGCCGTGGCGGCCGCTTTTCTGATGGAGGCGAAAAGCGAAAACGCCCGTGTGTTCGAGGTTTCGGCGCTCGCTAAAGATCCCCAGGTGTTCAAAATTCATCCGGAGCCTTCCACTGGGCCGCGCCTCATCACCTGTGTAGCGTCGGCGCGTTAAACCTCATAGTCAATCAATGTTCTCTTTCCCCGTGCAGTACGTTTAAGAATCTTATTTCTCCGGCCCCTTCGCCCTATTTTCCCCTCTTCCTCGTTTCGTGAGGTTCGCCTCGCTTGTATAAAGCCGATGTCTCGAACCAATAACAAACATATGTGCGTCCCTTTCTTCGTGCGTCCCGTTAGTGGCGCTGTTTTAATTCTTGTGATTATGCATGTACCTAAAAGCCAAAATTTCAACACTCTTTAGCTGCTGTAAATAGGCATAGGCAAATGTAGGGCTTGAACCTTGGCTGGTACACAGTGCAACAATCTCGTGGACTGATCGCACTTGCACTGTCCCAATGAGGGAGAAAGAGAGAGCGACAAACGTTTTATTGAGCCTTTTAAGGCCCCTTGTGGGGGCGTGGTGGCAGGCGCACCGGCGACCGCGGGAAGGGTGAATTCGGTGCTTCAAACATCGTGCAGGCTGCCAAGAGTTTGACATTTCTTCTTCCCAGCCTTGCACCCTGGTTGCTCGACCATCAGCAAGATACCATTGCAATTAGGAGCCTTAATTGCTATACTGGTGTGCAGTCGTTTCACCATGTTGTGGCTATGGCGTTGTGCTGCTGAGCCGAAAGACGCGGGTTCGATTTCCGGCCGCGGCGGCCGCTCTTCTGATGGAGGCGAAAAGCGAAAACGCCCGTGTGTACGAGATTTCAGCGCACATTAAAGATCCCCAGGTGGTCAAAATTAACCCTGAGCCCTCCACTGCGGTGCGCCTCATCGCCTGCCTTGCATCGGCGCATTAACAAACCTCACAATCAATCAAGTAATCAAATTGTCACCATGTTGTGACCGTGATGAGCGTGTTCGGAGCGTTTTGATTCATTGAACGGGTAAAAGTGAGCGAGAGATTGCGAAGTTGATGGCGCGTGAAAGAAAGAAGCCCCTAATGACACTTACCACCCGTTATCAATAACGGGATGGTCGAACCGTTTTGTCGAGAACCGGAAACCGTTATTTCTTTTTTCGGTTCAGTTCCGGTTCGGGTTCAGCCGGCTCAAAAAATAATGGTTCGGGTTCGGGTTCAGTTCCGGCAAAAATACCGGTTCGGTTCCGGTTTTCGGTTCGGTTCGGTTCCGGTTCGACACCCTGATATATATATATATAGGAAATGAGGGGCTCGTTGAAAATAACACAGAAATAAGGGTTGGCAGTCGAGAAAACCTCGGAAAGCAAAGGGGAGGATGTGGTAGATCATTGAAACAGATTAAGAATTTGGAAAGAAAGAAAGAAAGTGAAGAAAAAATGCCCGCCAGGTGGGATCCGAACCCACGACCTCCAGAATACCGGTCAGAATATATATATATATATATATATATATATATATATATATATATATAGTGAGAGAGAGAGAGAGAGAGAGAGAGAGAGAAAAGAGGCCAAATTGACACAGAATTCGCCTAATGCGTCCGACCGAAAAGGGAAAGCGGTATGCGATGAGACGGGTACCGCAAAAACGCTTCTGGTCAAGAGGTCCAATGAGTCAAGAGGTCCAACGAGACAAGAGGGCCAATAGTCACGTGACAGCCGAGTCAAGAGGTCCAACGCGTCAAGAGGTCCAATTTGGGTCAAGAGGTCCAACGCGTCGAAAGGTACAACGCGTCAAGGGGTCCAACGCGTCAAGAGGTCCAACGAGCCTTGCTTTCTTTTGTCTTCTTCATTTATAATTCCCCCCCAGCCGTTCTTTATACATGAACCCCTTGAGCTCATTTTATAAAATGGCTGGATCCAATAAAACCTCGTAGTTATATTTGGTCGTTTAAAGGAGTAGGGACACGAAATTTCAAAGCTGAGAAAACTATGTAAAATGCATCCTTTTTATCAGGAGACATCTCCCAGCAAGTTCCAACAGTACCCGTTCCGTATAACATATTTTAAATCCATTTTAATCTCTGCCCGCACGAAAAATCCCAGAGCGGGCAGCATGACATCATCTGATACTTGCCCCAAACTGCCGACGTCGGGACTCCCGTAACGTATACCCGACGCGCAGGCTGCGGTTGGCGCGCGCTGCTACACCGTGTGTACACGTCATGGTTTTGGTACTGGGACCGGCATCGTGCTGCACGGGAGCGCGGAGATGGTTTAGGCCACAATTCTTGCTCCGTGGTTTAGACCTCGGCCGGTCTGGGCAAGCGCGTGCGGTCGCTCGCGCGCGCGCACAGACCCGCAGCGGTGCGACAAGAAGGGTGACGTCAAGTGCTATTTTCGGTCATGGCGGCCACTCGTCGTTCGTTTTGCGAAACCGCAACTGGCACGAATAAACGACGCCGTAAATGATTGTTTAGTCTGCCATCGACCGTCTAATGTGGGCTAATACGTACCCATAGGAGCGAAAAAAACGTAACACGAAAATTTCGTGTCAGTACTCCTTTGAGTTATGCGGGTCCACATTTTGATTAATGGCGGCTAGTGATGGTTGCTGAGTGTTCCGGATATTTTGTTGATTCTGTACTATACTACTATATGGTTATTGGCGAAAAGCAGACTGGCTGTTTTCGAGATTGCGCGGTTATATTGCTAATAACGGTTCTTGGTGACTGTTACCGACTGCTTGAGCGACATATTTTGGACTTTTAGAATTTAGGGTCGGTGTTCCAGTCTATGCGTTCTATGACACATACTATACCAATTCTATAGAAATGCACTTCAGCATCTTACGTATAGTCTTCCCTTTTAGTATCTCAGTACTCTTAATAGTCAGAACTTTTTTTGTGTAACTTTGGCCAGAGTTGGGTTCTCGTGTGTTCTGCTTTTTTTAAATCGTGACTAGCGATCGGGACTCCTCTGAAAGGTTGCCGAATGCTGTAGTCCCCAAACCGAATAATTCTTATTTTAACGCGTAGCACGATATACGCGTTTCTTCGTCCCTCTAAAGTAAAATAATTCAGCTTCCATCCACCAAGTTACCAACGCCGACACACCCCGTCAATTAACTACTCTTTGAGCGCTATGCTAGTTATTTTGACCGAGAAAGGTGTAATGAGGATTGTTTATTGAAACAGAAACGTACAGTTACAGGAACCATTTATTGAACAGTTGAATGATATTAAAATGGAATGACATGTCCGCAACAATCAAGTACCTAGCGTCGCGGCGCAAAATTCACAGACTATGCCTTTTTCATTGTTTTTATCACTCCATGCACCTAAACCAGGCTTTCATTCCTGCTCATCGCCTTTCATGTCGACTAAGCCGTTCGAAAGCTGTTTATCCTGCTCGTGCGCATACTGCCGCCCACCATTCTTCATTTTTTCTTCAAACATCTAGGGACTGGAATGATCTGCCTTCTGACGCCGTGCACCACTCCTGCATCACTCACTTCAAAGAAGCCATCGCACAAATCATCCTTCAGTGACTTGTTTACCCCCTCGTGTAACGCCCTTAACAGGGCCCTTGAGGTATAATAAATAAATAAAAAAATAAATAAACGCAAACGTTGAAGAAGCGCCCTACAAAGTGACGTGCACGGTCGAGCGTCGTCAACTAAAATGTAGCGGTGTTTGCCCGGTGAGCATCTAGTTTTCAGCGTTATTATATCCGGAACAATCGAATTGGATCGGAAACATTGTTCATCAAAGAGACGTTTGATAGACAAAAATATCGAAAGGGGAAAACCATCTTAATATTAAACAAGGTCGCCCGGAGCGGCGCACAGTAAACAGAGGAAATCTAGACTCACCTCTAAAAAGCTAAAACTTTAGACTGCCTTTTTTACCAGCGCCTGGCTCGGCCAGGCGCTGGTAAAAAGGCAATATATACACAACCTATACACAATTATGTACATACAAAACTTAAATACATAGACGCGTTATAATTTCAACTGATACACAATTAAATACATACAAAACGTACACACACAGACGCTTTACACTTTCAACTTTTCGTAATAACACCGCGACTTGAAGCCCAAACGTGGCGGTGATTTGTAGCGGTGATTTGCTACGGCTTGGACCTCTCGACTCGTTGGACCTTTTGACTCGCCCCAGCCGCGTCAAGAGGTCCACGGAGAGTCAAGAGGTCCAACGAGACAAAAGGTCCAACGAGTTGAGAGATCCAATATTGCACCTTTTGACGCGTTGGACCTCTTGATTCATTGGACCTTTTGACTCGGAATCCCGCAAAAACGTATGGCTCTGGTATAATGGGAGATGCATAAAGTACATTCGAGGTACTTAGGAGGCACAAAAAAGAAAACGGACGCCGCACTCAACGGATCACGTTCCGGAAAAGCAATCGAACATGCAAACCCATTCTCGTAAAAAGCCCAGAAAAGGACGTTTTCCGCGATTATGTTCTTGCATACGGTCGAAATACAAAACTGAAGGAAAAAAGTCATATAAATATTTATCTACAGTGCACTGGCAGTTCTGCGATTACTATCACGAAAAATGATATGGTGAGTGCAGCGTGCATTTTCTATGCTTCTTATTCACCTAAAATATGTCCTCTCTCTATACAACTATCATGTTGTCAGGGCTATACTGCTGCTGCCGCAGCGCGATCGTCGATAAGAAGATGCGTGTTCGTGGTACCCGGCTCTCTGCTTTCAATTTTAGGACACATCCGGGGAATTTTGTATGAATTCTTCCTCTTTCTCTGTTCATTTTCGAAAACAAACTGTGGCCGTAATAAATTTTTAACGAGGCTACACTGGTCGCGCATAGTGGCTGCGGCTGGCGGATGCCGCAGAGAATTTTTGATGAGACGCCGTCTCCGGGAAAGAGCGACGGCCTTTTCTGAATTTCGCTATATGTCGAGCTTCACTTTTCTTTTAAATTGAATCATTTCGTAGTTCCCTAATAATGACGTTCGATGTTACTACATGACGCTTGGTGGGAAAGCCAACTTTACAGAACGGGTTTTAAAAAGCGATGATAATGATAAGCGAAGGCAACGTCAAGCGCCTCAACAAAAAATAAATGCATCCCGTGGTCGAATCGATAGTGGGTCCCTCGCGTTAGAAGCCGACGTCTATGCGATTATGACATTCCGACATGGTCGAAGCAGATTGGATTTTGGAATTTGACTTTGGTCGCGCGGGAGAAACCTTCGTGTTCCAACCAAGAAAGGTGCGTTGATTTTTTGAAGTATCGGATTTGTTTAAAGGGGACATTAAGACAAAATGCAAGTTCCGTTAATTCCAAAGATTGCCTCGTTACAATAACACTGACACCTCTTTTGAAGCAAACTTCATACGAGAAAAACAGGGAATAGGCATGCGAAATTCTAGGTACTTTTTCGCAGTAAACTTATGACGTATTATGGGCAGCTCGTTGCGATTGGCTGGTACCGAAAAAATTGACCGCAAGTTGAACTGGGATTATAAGCGTACGGAACGACTTATTTGCACCAAAATCTAGTGCACAGTATGTTTATTGGCCTCGAGGACATACCGTGGCGCCACCTACGAGTGACGTCACTTGTAGGACGCCGAATCGTGTTGTCGTCTGCTACAACACATTTCCCGTGCGTATGCGGAAGCGTGTTTTCTTGTTTTGCCCACCGTCTCGCCCCCTCCTTGTGGATTTGATGCAAATTACCAAAAAAGTTGTCTGTAAACCAAATAATCCAGGCCAGCAATCAGCGACTCGCTTGTTCCCGGCGATACCGCCGCGACCTACAGCTCTTACATACGCAGCCAGCTAACGCCAAGGACGATGCAGCTGATGCGGAGAAAAGTACGCTGTAAATTCATTATGAAATACTTGTGACGGTACATCTGTGTGCAAGGAAACACCTTGTAACAGCGACGGAAACGCGTCGCTCACTTATGATCTCACCGCGCGAACTGCTCGTATTGCCTGGTAAATGCATGAATGACTACGTGAGAACGGTGATGAGATTGCTTCGCCGCACATGCTTAAAAGTATTGTTATGGTCTGCAGTTTGGCTTAATCAGTGCCTATTTCCCCTACGATGTTTTTATAGGCACCGGACAGTGCAGTTTGCGCGCGACTGCAGCGCCATCTCTCGCCGCCGCTTAGCAACTCCGGGTCGGTGGATGTCGCGACCGGCCGTTCAGCGCACGTAAAAACACGCGCGCTGCGTGCGGTTCGACGTTGTGTAGCGGAAGTTTTTTAAGAAACATAGTTATAATTGCAAGTTGCAGTGTCCGAAAGGATCAAAATGCTGCAGGAAAGAATTAGTGGCCACGCCGCTACTGCTGCGTGAAGTACTGCCACAATCGCGGAAGGCAGCCTGCCATCGTTCTGTACAGGTTTCTGGGGCAGCGTCGCAAGAAATGGATTTTAGCAGTAACAAAGCCATGACATTTTTTGTCAGTGGAAGGAGTATTATGAGTACGATGACTGTTTATGCGCAGCGCAGACACGAAGGGCCGTAAAACTAAAATGTTTGCTTTCAGTGTTCCATACACATCGCGCGCTGCGATGAATCGCATGCCGTCGTAGTATTTGCATAACACAAGGTATTACGGCTTCCCCCACTATTGTTTTATCAGCAGTAACCTTTTTTTAGCGACATTCACAGCACCGAATGGATGCCAAAAGGCGGCACAAGAATATGTTCACAGCACTTCGCGGGTGATGCCAGAAGCAATGTCAAGACGGTCAGTACGCATCCCACTTACTGGCCTACTTTGTTTCCCGAAGTGTACAGAGTTCGACCACGCATTCCAAGCGAGAGCGTGGAAAGCTATCAAAGGCAAGGTTGCATTTACTCGCGCTGACTTCTTTAATGCGTTTTGCGTACTCTGAAAGTTGAGGTTGCTATTGTTTAAGCAGAGGATGGGGAGGAGGAGGAAATACTTTTTTTGGAGAATTCTGAACGGCCTGAACAAACTGTATCACAATTAGCCGCTTACACGACTCTAACATTACTCACAAGATAGAAGCCGAAACTAAACGAAATCTTCGTAAAGACAACCGCAGCTCCACAGCAGATTTCCAACTGTGTGAACTGCGCTTACTTTGTCATAAGCTAATAACGTTTGGAATCCGTTTTTAATCAGTGACAACACCAACCGAGCTGAAGAAGGGCAACCGAAAAAGTAACTGTAGTGTGGTTGGGCGAACAGAGGAAACAATAACACAGACACAATTCGGTCGTGGAGCGCCGTGGTATACGCTGGCTACTAACCTGAATTGGCGCTGTAAATAACCTTCCCTTGTGTCAGCTTGATCGTGGCTCATATTGAGTGGGAAAACACTGGGGTTTGAAAATTTAAAAAGATGTTTAATTAACTGAAAAAACTGGGATTACATATATAGACGGAGGAGCACTCAAAGAAGACGTCTGACGCGCTGCTCGGGCGTGGGGCGACTCCCTTGGGTGAACAGCACACACACGCACCACGCGAGAGTCCAAAGCTCGCACCATACACGCTCGGTGGTGTAAACATCCGGCCGCGGTCGCGGCGGCGGTGGTGGTTTCGAGTGCTTCGTGATCCGAGCCCGGTCCCCTCGACAGGCCGCCGGTGTCTGCTTTCGTTTTCGCCTCTCGGCGCAAGCATTCTCGGCGCGATAATTATCCTATACTTCGGAGACGGCTGACACTTGCTGAGAATGGGACTTCGCAACGATGTCTGTCCCGTCAATTTCTTTCACGGCGCACACGCGCGCGGGAACGTACAATCTCTAACTTCTCGCGCACGCGAGGCCGACAGTACCGTAGTAGCTCAGCCCCGTAATTGTCCGGAAATCGCACAGAAGCACTTGAGACATGGGGAAACTATTTGCCAGAACAGTTTTCAAGCACGAGACACCTTTCAAAAACAATCGCAGAATCGCACAAACAAACAACCCAGAGGTGCCGAATCTATGAACGCGCGCCGGCCGTCTGGCTTTCACCGACCCGGAGTTAGCTCAAGCTTCCGCGGGGCGGCGCTGGGTGTACTTTATTCGTCGCGCCCTCTGAGCAGTGACCGGTGCCTATAGTCATGCCCGGATTTGATTAACGATCACTGCCGTAGCCTAGCTGTGCTCTGCACGGATCATGTTTACATTTGGCGACAACTTGTCCGCAATGTATGAACGGTATGAACGCGAGTTTTTAACGCCTTCGAGTGGGTTTTTACAAGGCTATATTTAGTTTTCATTAGGGGCTCGGCGTGGTCATTTATAATTGCAGCGTGCTTTGTATGTTTACAGTAAGCCGGCCTTTCTCAAGCATCAGTTTCGAAACTCACGACTGCTCACAGAAGGCGAGGCTGCGTACGAGGCGAAACACTTCGTTAATGATTTCGAGTAATGGGAGATTTAGAATAGGAGAACCGAGCGTTGGGGGCCCCCAAGGAGCTAGAGGAACCCAAATGCAACACGCGCGTGCGCGACGGGAGGGCCTTCCCCAACAGCTCGCAGCCGGCTTCGGATGCACGTAATCGGCTGTTGGGAACTTCAGGCTTGGAGTCGCAGCAGATATTTCATCGCCGTTAGA
The DNA here is from genome assembly GCF_048455015.1 of Haemaphysalis longicornis. Lineage (NCBI taxonomy): Eukaryota > Metazoa > Arthropoda > Arachnida > Ixodida > Ixodidae > Haemaphysalis > Haemaphysalis longicornis. The sequence continues at coordinate 46,517,823 of NW_027526225.1, read as the reverse complement.
GTTGCGAGTGACAGTCCATAACAGAACGTTTCACCGCGCTGGGAACTCTGTGCGCGCGATGATTTCCGTTGGAGCGATCGACGATCAAGAATCGGCCTCGGCCGATTCTTGCCCGCAAGCATAGCCATCCTTCGACCGCTCGCCGCACCGTGCGTGAACGAGCCGGCGCTGCCGGGACCAACCTACGCGGCCGGTCGGCGTAAATCGCGTCAGATATTTGAGCATCGCTTTGAAAACCACAGCTGATGACACTACCTATCAGAATTTTTCATCACACTAACATCCACTTTCACCAATCTGGAACTTATTTTCCACGACTTGTGTGATTCTAAAAAGCGGCGGCAAGTTGTTGCTGCCGCGACCTGCATCGGTTCGAGCCGCCCCGTCGACCGTGCGGGCAGGCACGGCGGGTGCGTGTGCTTCTGCGAGCAGTTAACGCTTCACGATTTCCTGCTTTATACATTTCTTGCAAACAAGGAAAATCTAGAAACTTAACTCGGCGATCGTCGTAGTCCACATTGTTGATCGGGGAAACAGGCCGCTGCTTACGCTTCGGTCGCCTACGTAATACACCACCACGCTCATGGTGTTTGCGGATAATCACCACAGTTGATACGGTTATAAAGTCCCCATGAGGCCGAACTGCGCTTGACGCACTGAGAATTAACTTCAAACGAAGGAAATTAACACGAAAATACTCTTAGAACGCGCTTCCTAAGCGAAGTGTCACGCGCGGCGAGTCAACTACGCAGCAAGATAGGAACGGTGATCCTACAAGTGACGTCAAAACGATCGCAGCGCCGGCCTCTCCAGTGGTGGGCCTCGCGGCCAATAGCGGTAAGAATGGTGGGGTAAATAATGGAATTTACTAGCGAACACGTAAACATTGAAGCATCGGCTGAAGCTCCGCAGCCGTCGAGCGCGCTGGGCCTGTCTGACAGGGCACTGACCAACTGGCGTGAGCAACATCGTCACTTACGTGACCCTGTTTATCGAGAATACCCAATCTTTCTCGAACGATTACTATCAATGGTAAAAATGTAAGCCAGGTACAAATCCGGTCAAAAACAAAGCAAAAGCAGACAGCGATCCCTGAGTCGTACAGTGGCGCCACCTACGAAGGCGGACAGTAAACAGTAGACAACGAAAGGCACCTTTCGCTGTTCGCAGCAGCCTTAGTCAACATACTGGCTTTAATTTCAGGTATTTTCCCTCAACACATCCTCGGTGACGTCACGAAAAACGCTAGTTAGCGGGAGAATTCAAATTTTTGCCTAGAATGTAGTTTATCCGTGAATAAAGCATCGTTCGCTGCTGGACGAGCTTTGGGGTCTCTATGAAACACCAGACCTTTCAAATATTTTGTTTTCATGGCCCTTTAAGCGAAATAAAGTACGCAATCTTGGTGCTACAAAAAACTAAAGCCCCCTTTTTTAAGAGAAATATGTGCCAATTGCAATACAAGGACAAGGGGTTAATACGAGGGGCTAATACAAGCACAATATGTTAGAGAGACGACGGGGAGAAATTAGGCGTAGGGGTAAGGGCGCGGCGCATTCTGAAATCCTAACCAGAAATATTCAATGCGTAGTCCAGAACAGTTCATATGTAGGACCTTCTATTTACGCGCTAGACTTCATATCGCCCCATCCCCTTACCCCAACAACATTTATTACTATCTAATAAAACCTGATTCGCCGACGAATAGTTTTCTGCTGACGGAAATATAAAGCCCTATATTAGAGTAAAATTCCTCCGGTAAAATAAAGAAGCGCTGCACACATAAGGCAGTAATTTCTAATGCAGAGAAAATATATCACGGCGGAATATCAGTTTATGCTTACAAATTACATTGACTGCGGCGATGGCATGTCAAAACTGGCTTGGAAGTGAGTTTCGCTGTAGCGCATACCTGGAGATATAATCGTCGCGTCATAACTACAGACATCGAAGAAAATTTCGGATGTTCTCCCGCCATCATACAGCAAATTCCAAAAGGACACTGTTCATTATCACCGCACAGTGAAGCTCTTCTCAATCAATGCAAGAAGAGAGAGAGAGAGAGAGAGAGAGAGAGAGAGAGAGAGAGAGAGAGAGAGAGAGAGAGAGAGAGAGAGAGAGAGAGAGAGAGAGAGAGAGAGAGAGAGAGGGGGGGGGGGGGTCTTCAATTAGAGTGGCAATGTTAGCCTTGGAAAGACGCCTGGCAATTGCGACGCCAGATCTTTCAAAAAAGACTAAGGATAACTAAACATAACATGACAATGATGACGATGATCCGCAAGCTTGCAAAGTTTTTCATTGACGCTGGCCCAGTCCTCTACTTTTTAGCAAAATCAGTAGAGGTGTAGTCGCACGTTACGCTCGTTTATAGGACGTGACCAGGGGCCCAACACGCCCCTCAGTTCCAATCTTACAGATAGCGTCTGGCCTCGGGGAGACTACTAAGAGGGACATTTTGGGAGCCGAAAACCATGCGCTTTAGCAAATGAGGTGGTCTGAGTTCTCGCGCACGTCATAAAGTGGACGCAGCCTACAAAACCGCAAGCCTACAAAACCGCACTAGGATTGCCCCCTAAAACGGCAACAAGCAAGTTACTACAACTGGGCGTCCACAATACGTGGGAAGAAATCCAAGAAGCGCACCGAATTTCTCAATTCACACGCCTCCAACTCACCACCACGGGAAGAGCGACCCTCCGCCGGATAGGGTATTCGACCCCACAACAACAAGATGAGAAGACACGCTTCCCCGGACCAATTCGACAACACATCAGAGTGGCTCCAATCCCACGTAACATGCATCCGACCTATAACAAGGCACGACGAGCAGCAAGAGCACGAGCAATCCATGTGCAGTATGACCCCCTCCCCTTCAGTCGCTATGCAGACGCCTCTCCATACCCCCACAAATCTGCGCACGCTGCCAGTGTGACCGACGCCAACGGAAAAGAGTTAACCGCAGTCACGACCATTACAAAATCTATAGAAACAGCCGAAGAAGTTGCTATCGCCCTAGCTGCCACCACTTGCGAAAACTACACAGTAATACTGACAGACTCCCAAGCTGCATGCCGCAATTTCTTAATCGGACGAATATCCTTACCAGCATTGGCTATACTAAAACAAATTAAGCAACTTCCTGAACTACAGATTGTCTGGTCACCTGGCCACGAAACCCTCAAAGGAAATGAGTCGGCACACGCCGCCGCCCGCGCGCATACACACCGGGCCGTTTCCCGAGAGGGTGACAAACTTCAAGATGGCGACATCCTCAAGCCCACGCCCCTGAGAAAATATGCCGATATACTCGCCCACTACCGGCGCGGGCGCCAACAATACCCAGCACCCCACCCACACCTATCTAGAACCGAAGATACAATACTCCGGCGACTACAAACAAACTCTTACCCCCCCCCCCCCCCCAATACCCTACTCCATGCAATGTACCCCACCCACTACCCCGCATCTTGCAAATACTGCCCCCATCCTGGCACCCTATACCATCTGGTATGGGGGTGTCAACAAACCCCGTCCCTTACTCCAAATCCCCAACCTACTTACGAGCAGTGGGTGACACAACTGACCAGCTCCGACCTCTCCTCCCAGCGTAGCCTGGTAGAGAGGGCCCGGGTGGCCAGTGCAGGCCAGGGTATCCCGGACTAGAGGAAACCCCCCACCAGGCGGGTGCCCAGACAGCAGCACCTAAGGCTCGCATAAATAAAGTTTATTCCTCCTCCTCCTCCTCCTGGACATTTTTTAACAGAAAAAAAACAGAAAAGACTGAAAAACTTTCTAATTTCGCACAAGGCAGCGACTCAGTAGGGACAACACCAAAAACATAGTTCTCAGTGCGCAACCCACACGTTAGTATTGACGTTAAACGGTCAAACGGAACTAAAAACCCCACTACGATCGCCCATTCAATTTTCTGGAAGGGGGGGGGGGGATGACTTCGGTCGGGGGCCACCAATCGGGCAAACAAGATTCTGTGACGTCACAGAGAAGTTGCCGGAAAGTGCCTGGGGTGTCGCCACTTCTTCGCCTGTTTTTCTTGTTCGAATCACTTCGAATATCGCTTGTTTCGAATTTCGGATTTAGAATTTCGCTTGTTTAGCTTGTTCGAATTTCATCTGTTTTACTCGTTCGAATTACTTGTACGAATTTCGCTTGTTTCGAATCTCGAATTTTAAATTTCGCTTGTTCGAATTTCATCTGTTTTTCTTGTTTAAGCTACTTGTTCGAATTTCGCTATTTCGAATTTCAAATTACGCCTGTTTCGCTTGTTCGAATTTTTTCTTGTTCGATTGACTTGCTCCAATATCGCGATCAAGTTTACCCGCCGCGGTGGCTCAGTGGCTAAGGCGTTGCGCTGCTGAGCACGAGGTCGCGGGTTCGATTCCCGGCCGCGGCGGCCGCTTTTCTGATGGAGGCGAAAAGCAAAAACGCTCGTGTGTACGAGATTTCGGCGCACGTTAAAGATCCCCAGGTGGTCAAAATTAATCCGGAGCCCTCCACTACGGCGCGCCTCATCGCCTGCGTTGCGTCGGCGCGTTAAACCCAACAATCATTCAATCGAATCAAAGCGATGAAGTTGGCGTAATTGTTATCGGTACAAAGCGATCCTTTTAATGAGCCGACCTTTGTCTTCATAGTCCCTTGAAGCTTTCTTTCCCCTTGAAAGGATTTTCGGCTATTATCAGAAGGGCTCCACGTGCAAGTTTTTTCTTTACAGTCAACGACAACTGCTAGTTCTCTGCTTGATAAAAAAAGTGCCGTTTCTGTCATTATTTATCCATTAATTATCATTTCCGTCACATGTTTTGTAACCCCACCCCCCACTCCGGAGAAAGAAAGAAAGAAAGAAAGAAAGAAAGAAAGAAAGAAAGAAAGAAAGAAAGAAAGTGACTCTTGTAAAGGAGAAAGGCTACTGGAGCAGATATACCTAGACGAGGATATACCTGGAGGTCCCCCGTGAGCCGAGAAAACCAGGTGCACAAAAAAGAAAAAGGAAGCGGCATGGCATTTGAGAAATCGAGACCACCGAGGCCCGTATATTTTTAGACCAACTGCCGCTGTGCTTGTTGCGTTCGGCTTGCAGCGGGGTTTAAAAAGCAGCGGACGTCGAGGGCCAAAAAACGAAGCGTTCCAAAGAACATCAAAACACACAACTTCTACCGACAAAGAACGGTCCTTAATAGCCAGACTTTGGAGAGAGAGTCCCAGACGTAAATCGATTCAACCGAAGCGAGCCTGTCAGGAGCGTTCCTCGCCTTTCAGGTAGCCACGGTGAGGCAAGGTATTTCAGTAAAAAAATGGCGGGAAAAACAAAAAGACGACGGGGAGTAATGGCATTTGTTATAGGGATAAATATTTTTCGTTTTCGTTGCAGTCTCTCCCTCTGGGGGAAGAACCACTTCTCGCGTGACTTGTGTTGCGTCAGTGGCAGCTTGTGAGGTTCGTAGGGCGAGTTTCGTCTGTTTTTCCCTATATCTAGGCACTTACTGCGCGAAAGTGAACGGCCTGACCCCGAAGGACCTTCGATGCTCGGCCGGTTTTTTATTCAAAAGGCGCGTCGATGCAGAAATCGAAGAGTAAAGAGGGTGAGCTGTTGCTTGGAGAGGCAGTGATATTAACGCCGTGAAAGAAACGAAAGAAAGGTGAAAGAAGGTAACCCGTTTTATGTCCTTGAATTCCGACTGCGTGATAGAATTGCCGCCCGTCACTCAGACACACTGCAGGATTTCACTCTTGCGTTCGTTCACTCCTGTTGCCGCGGAGTTCAGTGTACTGAAAACACGACTGAACAGCGAAAAAGGTTCCAAATATTGCTACGCTCTTTAGTTTGTAATAGTTTGTGGGAAAGTAAGCCGAAATATTGCGAACATTTTTTATCCATTGGAATGTGTAGCTTTTATTTCCTTCGTGTTGCTTCTCAACATTCCAATGTTTTCTTACGTTAATATCGAGCTGTTTTTTTTGATAAATTGTATTGGAATAGGAAGAAGTGTAGTGGAATTTTTTTCTCCATGTTTTGCTGCTTTCTTAGACATTTCATCCGCTGTTTCGTTGCCGACATTGTCACTGTGACCTTAAAGGGAAGCTGAAGCGCTTTCCAAAAAAATTGAGTTAGATTAACAGTTATATAGTTTCTTGCGCGCTGATTCCGAATATCACATTGAAATTTATCGTACATGAGTCCAAGTGGCATTTATCTTGCAAAAAGCGCGGCCCCGTTTGAAAGACGCGCGCTTTTCGTCTTTTGACGCCGCTGATTGGTTGCGCCCGTCATGACGTCAAAGGAGGACACCCTTCGGCCGCGCGGGTTGTCGGAAGCATTGCGAACGATCGCACGGTTGCCTTTGCGGCAATTTAGCTTGCAGTTTAATTTTCGCACATGACTGGAAGTTTGTTTTATAATTTCCCGTGCTGTTGGTTCAATTATCTTGGAACTTAAATTTGCTTTACACGACAGAGAACCCCAAAGCAGTGACTGTGACGTCGACTAGTGGGTTCCATCAAAATATTTTTGAATTAGGCAACCAGCATAGGGGGATTTTATACCTTATGTTAATATTAGGTACTGCCTTAAGTGTTTCTTATTATACTCAAAACCATTTATGCCGAAGATTAATGGGCGTTTTATACACAATCTACCAGCGAAAAGCACGTACGTGCACTGCGCGAAAAAATAGCGTTCATGCGCTGTAAACGTATATGCGAGACCCATCTTGCCGGTACATGCATAAACCAACAAGCAGACTCAGCTTCCGCATTTCCTTTGTTCGTTGTCGCCCACCCCAGTCCCGTTACTCATCCCCGTACACAGACCCACACGCGCGCGCCATTTCGGCAGCGGCGCTACGGCGCCTCCGCGATTGCTAGCTGCACTTCGATGAGTGGCGTCTTACTGCTTCACATGCATTTATTCTGGAAACACTGCAGCATACTAGTGCCTACTCAGCATTATTGGCTGTAGTAGGGCTTGATTTTCGATTGTGCGTTGCGCGGTCTGCTACAATATTAAGGCCACCTCGTTATAATTAACAGACCAGTCGGACAAGGCAGTTACGTTGTAGTTACGTTACTTTAGGTAACAATCACCAAACGTTTGTGATAATGAATCGTTGGCCTGTTTCAGCATTTCTAGATTTAAGCATTTACCGTGCTAGTCGGACAGAGGCCGTATATTTACTCTTCGCTCCTAATTTTTTTAGTATCATCATTATTTATATCACCGACTATCACTGGAGCACACTTGAGGTTCAGTGAGAACAAGTGCTTGCCAGGTTATAATATGCAGCCACACGGAATCTTGGGCAAAAAATTAGGCCCCCGCAGTCAACACAAATTATGGCACGGTGGTGGTTCGGAGTGGTGTTTTTTTTTTAATTCCAGACAAACATCACCTTATCGTGACATGTATACTTGCAAAATAAGTAATCTGGTTGTCTTGGTTCTTTTACTTTGTAGGAATACTGTTTACCTCTTAGCCGGGAGAGAACTTCTATCAGGATTGGCCCTTGTTTTAGTTTCGCCAAAAAATTGTTTTTTTGAACACTGTCCTGAGCCCATAGGGAAAGAAAACCGACGCGTTTAACGAAACAAGTATTTCCTGAACAAATGTGACTTGGTTTCTGGAATGGAACGAAACATCCCCGGCCAAAGTACAGCAGTATTCCCCATCCTTCCTAAATCTAGAATCTAATGTGAACATTCACGTCCGTTGCATAAAAAAAAAAACCGCATTGGAGCGGTTTACAAAGTATTTAACGTAATGTAGTATATTCTCTGTCATCAAGCACAGCCACCTCGGCTGTCGCTTCCGTATGTTATCAAGCATCCCAGCGTGGCATTATTCTGCTTAGGAATACGGCGAGATAACGTACGTATGCCTCGTTTGGCGTTCGTGCATACTTTTTGAACACAAAAATTGTACAAATGAGTGCTATCAACCACAAAAACAACAAGTATCATTCACAAGGAAACACGGCTAAAAGAACATGGCCGAGGCGGCCGATCCGGCCGGAAGTCCAGGTATGACGTTTTTCAGCCGGTTTTCGCCCGCGCTCTGCGGTCTTCCGGCATCGCGCGGCGAGATGGGGGCGGGGCATCGGGCCACTTTTGTTTGCTCATTGCGCCGCTTCTATTGCATGTATTGCGGAAATATTTCGTACAGATGAACTAGTCAATGTGTACTTGCTGATAGTCAACTTTTCTTTTAATTCTAAAACCGCTTCACCTTCCCTTTAATATTTTGACCTGGTTTCGTATTTTGTTTAGCATTTCTGTAATTCTAAATATCCTTGGGTTTCGATTATATGGATTGTTAATTGCTCTTAGGGTTGACAGGCAATCAGTGTACAACTGTACATTACCTTTCTTGAAGCTAGTTTGGAGGCGTTCAATTGCTTTGAAGTAAAATCGCGATTCCTGCTGCCTCAAAGTTACTGCTGTACACCAGAAGTTTGTATCGTTTGGCTTCTATTATTTTACCGGCTTTACCTAAAATTAGTGAAGGCTGCTCCTATGCCAGGTTTATTTTGCGAGCCATCTGTTCAAACTGTGAGGTCAGTCTGCGAAATTGGTTGAGTAAAATACGTGAAAGATTTTTGACCTGCTGCATGCAACCGCCATATATCTACTTTATTGCTTATTTGGTCTCCTGTAACGGCGTGGCTTTTCCAGGGAACTTATCCGGAGCCCTCCGGATAAGTTATCCGGAACTTATCCGGATAAGTTATCCGGATAAGTTATCGGGCGCAAGAGGGCGCCCCTGCTAGTAGCGTAGTCTATAGCCTAAAGAAGTTGATGTGACACACGTGAACGTCCGTCGACATGCCAGAAAACAAGAATTCCAGGAGGCCTTTGAGCCTTCAGAAGATCTTGTTGCTAGCTCTGTGGGTTGGTAAATAATCAGCGACGTGAACTTAGGCCTAAAAAAGACGGACGCGTGATAAGGGAACGTAAGCGTTACTCTCACATGTATACTGCTTTGGGTTGTAAAGACAGTGATGCGCACACGAACCGATACCAATGATGATGATGGTTGGTGTTTAATGGCGCAAGACCAACAAGAGCAAAGGGCTCCAGAGAAGAAGTTATTTAATGGTCTATGAGACTAAATACTAAAACCTGTGAGTAGAAGTAAAAGTGGCGCAATACAAAATACAGTGGAGGTGGCTGGTGTATAGGGCCAGGATGATTACACGTGATGTGACAAGAGCTGCAGAAATTTTATGTCAGCTAAAAACTTGTCAGTTAAAAAGAACACGTTGACTAGAAAACATTGGTTCATCGGCTAAAAAGTATGATGGGTGCTGTGGAATGTGCCGTCTGTATAATTCAGCGAAGTATTTGTGTCGTTTTGTGTCAAGTGCCTTGCATGTGATTAGTATGTGGACTATGGATAGGTCCTTTCCAAACCTGCTACACATGGGTCGTAGCTTGCGATACACTAATTATATCGCAAACTCCGGGTGACTCCCCGACCACTTTCCGGCGATGTCTCTATGACGTCACAGAATCTTGTTTGCGCGATTGGCGTCTACCGACCTAAGTCGCCGTCAAGAAACATGACTGCGGGCTATTGCAGTGTGGCTTGTAGTTCCGTTCGATCGTATCGCTTGAATTCTAATGTGCAGTTACCACGCTGATAACTACGTTTTACTGATGACCTATATTGTGTCCCTCGTATCAGATTCTAAAAACGAGTGAGATTTAACACTTGTGAAAACGGTCACCAAGAGCGAAAGGGCTGTTCGGCTTGGTTTACGCAGACAGGGTTTAATCAAAGTTAGGTTACGCCTGCACACTTGCGCTCCGGCGGTGGCGCGCCGTGCATGGCTAGACTGAGCGAGCGGTTGTCCGCGAAGCAGACGTTAAAGGAGCCATGAAGAGAAAACACAAGTTTGGTTCATTCAAAAGATTGTCTCGTTAGAATCACACTGACACCACTTTTAACGTAAACTTCGCTCAAATAAGCTACATAATTAGGAAAAACGGGAATGGTCATGCGACCCACCAGCTCATTTCCCGCAACAGAACCTGTGATGTCACATGGGCTAAGCTCTGCGATTGGCGGAGGCTGGCAGAAGCAGACGCAAATTAGGTAGAGCTTACACACTAGCCGAACGAGCGATTTGCGCTTAAATTTAGGGCACATTCTTTACAAAGCAATAAGAATGATGGGACAAACAGTGGAAGTTACGAAAGCACATGTAAACATAGAAGTACTGATGCGCTCTGCTGTTCGTACTGCGCACAGCATGCTTGGTTTAGCTGCACAGCACTACGGGGCTTGGGGTTGTCTCAGACGACACTGGCCGATTGACGCAAGCAACGGTGTCTTACGTGACCCCATTTGTCGAGCGAGCACTGTTTCAGGGAACGAATATTTTCTCCCAGAACAAAAACAAGCCAGGTTTAAATGCGGGCAAAAACAAACCAAACGCTTGCCACGGTATGGTGGCGCCATCTAGGTTACGGAACGTAAAGAAACGCGGGAACAAACCAACACCGCTGTACAGGGTGGAGACAACCTTTGAACGGTCCCGTGCCGCCGCAATTGGGCCAACGGGCTCAACGCGTATTCTTTTCGTTTGGCCACGAGACCTAGCAACGCGAAACAGACAATATGATTCTAACTTCTTCAGTAAACCGCGTTGCGGCGATAATTTTAGCGCGGTTTTGACACAATGGCTTGCTTCGGCGGCGAGCGAGCAACCGAAAATGGCGGCGCCAGCGTATACGTGTCTCTACCCTGTACGGCGGATGCGTGAATGAAGGTATTCTAGGCTGCAGAGCGGTCGGTTCCTGTGATGTCATTTGGGACCACGAAAACGCACGATTGAGCGGGAAAATCAAAATTTTAACCTAAATTGTTTAATTTCTCAGTGAATAAAGCACCGTTTGTATCCGGACAAGCGCTGGGGGCACTATAAAACACGAAATCTTTCGAATAAAACCAACTTGCATTTTCTCTTCATGGCTCCTTTAAACTTTCTCTCAGTCATGTGGTACCGCGGCGGCGAGGCTGCTAGCGAGCGCAGGCACGACGTTTCTCCGCAGCGGGCACGTGGCATGACTTCATACATGCCGCACCTGCGCACCGAGTGCTCAAGGTCATTGCGACGCGATTAATGTCCTTGCGATACAGGGCGTAGTGGTTCTTTCGCTCTAAAAGGAACTGATTGTGTCAGCGGCACCTGCGTCTTTCCTTACGAAGGAGAGAGAATGGCTCTTGCGGCTGCACGCCCTACTTAATAAGTGGCCTGTCGAAATGTGCATTCCATCTGTCTGCGCAACTATGGCACATAGTGCTTTGAAACGCAAGGACCTAAACCAGTTGTGAGTAGCTCTTGCCCTATCACCTCTCATGTGTTCGTCTTTGTCGGAGCTAAATTATGTAGTCAAGCGCCATTCTTTCATCGGCAAACATAATAATTCCGCTTCGTTTTTGTGTGTGTTTATAATATTTCAGAAAGGTACACGCATAATTGTCAGCACAGCAACACGAAAAGACGTACGTTGCTTTGTTTGCTAACAGTAGAGCTGTTTAGGCCGACACAAATCGGTCCGGCGGAGACAGAAAACCCCGAGCGCACGTGAGCGCTTGCCTCGCGACGACCGCCCGGGGTTGTGGAGGCTTGCGCGTGTGCTAACGCCACATGAGGAGCTCCCGACTTCGTCGTCGCCGCGTCGAAGACGATGACGACGAATCTGTCAAGCCATCCTTTCACAATGCACACGTGGAGACGGCCACCGGACAAGCTGACAAAAAAGTGGGAGGAGGAGGATAAACATCTTTATTGTGTAGTAAATTTGTGTGACGTCTTCAGGAGGTGGAGTCCTCAGTCCAGGACCCCATATGCTTTGCCAGCCGCTACAGCCTGCTCCACCAGTCGAAGCTGGTCAGACAGGCATGAGCTGGACAGGGCGCGCCTCCAGAGCTCGGGAGAGTTGTACAGATTCGGTTTGGGGAGAGGGTGGCGAGGCGTTAGGCCGGCGAGGCGTTAGGCTTAGCGCGCCTGTCCTCTTTAGATGCTTAAGCTTGTCAAATTGCGAATTCTGGACTCACAGAGATGTGGATGGTATCCTGGTGTTCCTGGTGACGTTAGGAAGAACGCTCGGTGGTCAGCTGCAGTCTCCGGGGGTGACAAAAAAGTGGGGAACACTCTGCCAGCGTTCGTGGCCGGCTATGTGGCGTTTTTTCCTCGCCTGTATACGTGCGCTCGTGCCTCGAGTGACGAGCACAGACGCCGTCGGGTTTGCTCTGCCGGTTGCGTCGGTACTAGCTACACCGAGAGACTACGAGGTCTAGAAAAAATTACACCATCTTCCTGTAGGTGAACCCTGAGTAGTATGCGAAGCAGCCATGGGGTCGACTGAAGTTCCCATTATTTTCAGTTCGTCGTTTCCGTTGACGTTCAGCTTCGCGTGCCTTCGTTGTATCAGTAGCTTCTTGACGTAGTTTGAATAGGTGAAGGACTTAAGGCGCGTTCGTAGCACATGCTCCCGTCTCGGTTTGTAGCGCAGTGGGAAGAGCGCCACGTACCTCCCCTTGTTAGATGCGGAGCATCTCATGCTCGGGGCTGTGTCCCTCCCTCCCTTGTCCGCCGTCCGCACTCTACTGCGCATGCGCGTCTCTTCAGCCCCGTGAGCGTTTGGGCTGACGTCAGCGCAGTCCACTATAAAAATAAAAAGTTAGGCGGCGCCCGGTTTCGATCCCACGACTCTCTGGCCGCGACGGGAGGTACGTGGCGCTCTTCCCACTGCGCTACAAACCGAGACGGGAGCATGTGCTACGAACGCACCTTATGTCCTTCACCCAATCAAACTACGTCAAGAAGCTACTGATGCAACGAAGGCACGCGAAGCTGAACGTCAACGGAAACGATGAAAAGAAAACCAATGGAAACTTCAGTCGACCCCATGGCTGCTTCGCATGCTACTCAGGGTTCCCCTACGGGAGGCTGCTGCTGCTGCTGATGATGGTGCAAGAGCCGGGTCTCCGAGAGGGGAACCAGCTCTGCGTTTTAAGTGCGAATGCACTTTATAAGCGACCCTGAATTCCGGCGACCGCCGTCCGTCCACATAGCAACAGCTGCGGGTGCGCGCGCTCCTCGTCTTCCTTGGCAACGGGGGGAGATGGGCGCGCGCTGCCTGGCCGCTGACATGGCACATACCCACGTGGGGGATTGGCCAGGAATCTCCTCGTCTTCCTTGGCAACGGGGGGAGATGGGCGCGCGCTGCCTGGCGCTGACATGGCACATACCCACGTGGGGGATTGGCCAGGAATCGGGCGTGAGAAGGGCTAATGCACCCGCTTAAAGGAGTACTGACACGAAATTTCAAAGCTGAGATCCGCTCTAGCAATCAAGTACAATGACAACACAAATAGGTGTCTGTGAATAAATGCATCTTTCTTTCTTTGTAGTTGTGTGTGTGTGTGTGTGTGATCTCTCTTTCGCGAACATTACCGAACCGCGCAAATTCAACTCGTGCATTCGCACTTTCACATTCTTCCCCTCGGGGAAATGCGGGGAAATTTTTCTTTAACCCTGCACCAATAGTGCTTGCTGTGCCAATTTTTTTTATTTAATGCTGCAGCTTGAGAACCCAAGCCGCCAATGTGACTTTTTTCATCCTTAAATTCCATCCACGGGGTAACATTGAGTGTTCTAACGGGTAGAACGCCGGCGCTTGTTTGTATATATATATTGAGCACTTGGCCGGCAGATTCCATAAATAAGGAAACTGCAAAAGAAAAAAAACTTGACGGGCGTTGACCACGTCTACAGCCCCGCCGAACGGCCGCCTGCCGGTAATTGCTATACACCTACAGAATGGAAACTTTCTGAAATGTCAGGTGCAGAGCTTTAGTCTCTCGTTAATGAGCTCCTGCTGTAGAAGACACCCTACAGAAGGCCGGAGCGCCAAGGAACGGTGTAGGCTGGAACGACAGTGTGGTTGACGTCATCGTCCCACCACCACAATGCTTTTTTTTTTTTACTATGTCCCCCGCGCGAGTTAATGGCTCCGCAAGCTTCCGTTTTGATCGAAACAAATGTTCATCCGTGCTTTCTCTTTTTTTCCTTCCTTCTTTCTCTGCATTCTTCTTTCCTTCAGCAAGCAGGTTGACTGAGGCGGACAAACCGCACGGACGCACTACTTCGCTGGACACTTTGCGAACCGCAAGCGACCATCATCAAGGCATGCACGCCTGGAACGGATGAAAGGCCGGAGCATGAGAGCGCCCTTTGAAATGACTCGCTTTGGCGTCACAGTTGGGAAAAAACAACCCTGTTTTGTCGCTTTTTGAAGTAAAACGATGCAAAAAAGCGCGCATGTATGCTCATACAAGAAACTGGGCCACCTCCACTAACGTCAAACCTGGGCAGGGACGAAGCATGCAGTGTATAAGTGTATTCTTGGCGCCTTGGTGTTTTCCGCTGTAAATGTCTCCTGTCTTTGAAGCACGAAGCTTTCTAGCGCGAGGCGTTGGAAACGAGTGCCCCGGTGTTTTAGTACCACGACGGCGACGACAGGAGACACCGACAGCCTGATCGCCTAAGAGGCTTCTCCGCTTAGAGCTGGGCCACCTGTTCCGCATGCACAATTTTAACACCACATATCTAGACTGGGAAAAAAGAGGAAGGAAAGATAACAGGCTACGTACCTCCCGTGGAAATGCGCGAGGAGTTACGCAGGGAAACCTTATTTGGGGATAGCATGATGGCGTGATATTAGACGATATTTTCCTAGGGAGGACCAGATTTTTAAAGCGAAGCTTCCTGTGCCTTAATGATGGCACAAGAACGTGCATTTTACGTCCGCGTAAAATGCACTGCAGGAAAGCCAGCTTTACACAATGGGTTTAGCAAAACGATGACGATGATAAGCGGAGGCATCAACTCAGGTTGGGTGAAAAAAAGGGAGAAATATCGGTGTGACATGGCATGATGACCAAATCTTACGCACCACGAGTACGCAAATCGGGGGGGGGGGGGGTCTGAAACCTGTGAATATAATAATCGGTGGTAGAATTCCGTGGCATTTAGAAAGGACGTGAAACTCTACCCATGTGAAACGGGATCTGGTTCAAGTCTTTGATTTAGGATTCAGATTTAGGTTCCAAATTTCGGATTGAGATTTGGGATCAGAATTTCGGATCGGAATTGTGGAAGCGAAATTGGGGGATTGCGATGGAGATGGGGATCTAGATTTTGGATCACGATTATAATATTATGATCTAAAACTGGTAATCGGGATAAGGATTTAGGATTGGGACTTGGGATCGGTATTTACAATCGGTATTAGGGATGGGAATTTGATGTGGAGATTCAGGATTGAGATCTCGATTTAGGATCGCGATTTCCGATCGGAATTTGGGGCGGGCATTTAAGATTGGGACTGTTAAGATCGACATTTAGAATGGGGGTTCGGGGTATATCCTTTTTGTATATTACGCTGCGTACAAAAAGCTAGATGCCGAAAGACAGAGCTATCATCGTCGGTCTATTTTATGTTCCCATTTCTAGGTTCAGAAATTCCCTATTTTTGGCATTCTTCCCGCAGGTTTCTGAAGAATTTCCTGTAAATTTCCCCGCATTATCTTTTTGCAGCTGACAGATCTTCACGTGGATTCTTGTTCGGTTTTGGCGTCCAGCGCCACCTATGTCCGGACGCAGACGCCGTTCAGAGGATGAGAGTTTCAGCGTGAACTAAATTCCACTACATCCGTTGCCCAGCAGCCAATGACTATGCATTTCACGTTTTCAACCAGACAGCATGCTTACTTTTCATGCTAAAGATGGAAGTAAAAACTGCCAGTATGAAAAAGAACAAGACATTGCTGGGTAATCGAGGTAATTTTACCTCAGCGCTGGTACTCTGGCGCCATTTCTTAAGCAAAGTGCAGTATTGGGCGAGTTGGTTATCCATCATTACTAAACAGCGCAACAAAAACACGGACTATAGCTGAGGTACACAGGACGAGCGCTGCCATTTCTTGTTGACTGCGCGCACGCTGACAAAGGCGCACCCGAAACACTTTTTTTTTGTATATTGCGCAGGAATACATGCGGACAGGCTTCACCCTTCAGCCTCCGCCGCTTCGCGCTTTACTGGCTCTTGCTCGTGCAGTGTTCTTTCGTCTATGCTCACTTCTTTTTATGAACTGTATTCGAAGCGGTCTTGGATGCCTGTTACTTGCGGGAACAAGACTTCGGGCACTTCACCATAAATCCGACGATGTGTTAAGGAAGCTTTTTCAATGAAAACAAAGTAATAAATGATGTGAAGTCCGGTTACTGACATAATTTTCGTTTTTTTTACCCCACGACTCCTAAAACTCGCTGCATCTATTGAAGATTCCCTTTTTCCCTTTTGGCCAAAATTACAGGCGAAAATTCCCCGAAAAAGGGAAAATTCCCTGGACGGAACATCATTGGGAAGAAGGCCTCTCCCATGTACTTTCAACTGCTCCCATCCAATGCTGCTCGAACCCATTCTTCGCACGCCACCAAATTTCACTGTCTAGCCCCTTTATCGATTTATCGACCTCCTTCTGTACTTCTAGCCCCGTTTCTCAGTATGCCCAGTGGTTCACCGGTTGTCAGTTTTCCGCACGACATGTACTGAACCACGCGAATCCCACCGGTTGTAGCGCTTGGGGTTACCCCACTCTTTCTAATCCAAGCAAAAAACGGTGCCAGCTCAACGCTCTACGGAACAACCTCGAGACATCCGGCCTTCACCATTTCCTTTAGATTCCTACCTCTTTACAGGCATTCATTTATTAAAGCGAAGCTTTATACGCCTCACTGATGGCGTTGGCGTCCGAGTAAAACACTCGGCAGGCAAGCCAACTTTACACAATGGGTTTAACGAAGGATTCATCAATATTACACCACATAACATAACAATGGGATGTCTTTGCTCACCTAACGGACCTCTAACGCAAAAGATAGTTTGACAGTATACACGGTTAGTGATGATGATGATGATTATGATGATGATGATGAAATACATAAGCAGGGTTGGACATCGGCTTTGGACTCCGGTGTTGTGGGATTGGACGTTGGCTTTTGGAGTTTGGCTGAGTTGAAGTGGACTTTGGCTGTTCACTTTGGCAGCCCAGATTTAGGACTTCGAGTCGGTTTGTATGGGGGGAAGCTTCACGTTTTAAACATCTCCCTCTTAAGAAAGGGACCTTGATTTATTTCTCTCCTATTCCCATAACCTACCCTCTTTCTTCTAGACACCAAATTTCGCCAAAGCGTTACATGGCGTCTTTGTAGGCTATATGTAAATAAAAATGAATGTTTCCACTACCACCACCACATTCCTCTTAATTTCAGCTGGGATGTCTTAACTTTATTTTGCCCAGGCCTCGTTGGCTCGACCTTCGTTTTCTTTGTGTGCTTAGTAAGTCCCCAAATTTCTGCACCATGAGCCACAAACGGGAGTAGGCATAGGTCGTACATTTTCCTTTTTAGTGACAGAATAGCTTGCTGTTCATGATTTCATAGTGTTTGCCGATTGCTCACAGTAACTCTATGTCCGACTTCCTTATCTTGGTTTGGATCGGCCCTGGCAACTTTCCCAAGATAATTATATTCAACGTCTCTCCTGGCATTTCACCGCCTAGGCCGATGGAGCCCCCTTCGACGTGTATGTACAAAAATTGTTTCGACTGGTACCCATGCTTGTTTAAACCTACGACTAAGTCATCCGAGTACAATTCATGAAGCATTCTTTGCGAATTTTCTCTTGAATTCACTGAAACGGGCGATGTCGACCTCAAATCTCAACTGGTTTATATTCCCCGTTTACTCTTGTCTCCCACTTCTCCCAGTCAAGCGTTCAAATTAGAGGACTGTAGGCAATTTTGTACAGGTAATTTATTTTTGTCAGAGGCTCTTCATAATAGGAAACTTTCCACTTTTCTTGAAAAGCATTATCGTGCCTGTACATTCCTTATAGATATCCTTCACTAAATGCCTGCTCTACTTTCGGTTCTCTCAATACTTTAATCAGATTGGCGCTGTCTATTGCATGAACTACTTCTCTAACAGCGGAGCTGTTTAAGCCAAGCGTTACCCGTCCGTCGCACCAAAAAATCCTCGGGCAGCGATGACGCCCCCTCGCGTTGCCTAGCAACCCCTGGCGCAGCTGCGCATAGCTTCGCGGTCGCTTCGCCAGCATAAGCATGGCCCCGCCGAGCCTCGCCGCCGCCAGTCAAGTCATGACGTCATTGCCCAACACATGGCATAAGGGCTCGTGCACATTAACGAAGGCAGAGGGGCCGCCAGCTCAGCTGCTTCTGCAGCCTTGCGTCACTTAGTGCAAGGTGCGCCGATTTTTAAAGCAAAGCTTTACTACTTTTGTCCAGCGGTTTCGCCGCGGATGCGCAAGTTCACCTTTTGACCTCAGACACGCCCCCTGCGACACACCCCTTGAAGCGCGTCGCATGATTTGCCGGGCCCGCTTTCGGCGCTGCGCACAAGGCCCGTTTTCAGCCGTTCTGCTCAGCTAGCGGCGGCGGCCGCCGCAGCTGCGGGCGCTCAGCCGATCGGCAGCCGACCAACCCCGCCGCCTCCCACGCATGCGCCGCTGTGTCGTCTCGGACTACGTGACTCATCTTGCGCCCGGCGAAGAGGAACACCGCGTTCGCCGCGAATGAAAGCGAGGCGGGCCTTCTTCTGGGAGCGTTGCACGGTACCGAACGGCGTTGAGCCGTGGTTGGCAATACAACTACATCAAAGGTTAACCAAGTGAAACCAAGGCTTAAACAGACTAAGCCAAGCTTTTGCTTTGCATATCCAAGGTTAGATGAGCTAAGCCGCAACCATTTTTTTTCGTAATCGGCAAGTGTCATGTAAAGGGAATTATTTTACACCGCGCACTTTTTATTACCCGGTCGAAAACAAGATTATGATAAACTGCTGAGTATTCTTTCCTAAATGCTGCCTGTTAACTCACTACTTCATTTCAGGCCCAAAATTGCGTTTTTTTAACAAAAATAAAAGACGTGAAATGTAAAAAAAATAAACGTTGTTACTTCAAGCTATACGACATCAGCAGTGATGTGATAGGGAGAAAACTAAAAACAGGGTTACCAGTGTGTTCACTAATTATTAGTATTCAAATGCCACGATCACACGAGACCAGAGGTACACTCGCCCAATCATGTTTCTTGGCGGCGGATTTTGCAGGCGGCCATCAAAGGTGAGCAAATACTTTTGACGTCATAAGGACCGGACGAGAAAGTGTTTTATCGCAACTGCTTTCCCTGTTTCACATAATATCCATTTGGGAGTTTGCGCTTAAGTTGGCATCAGTGTTATCAGGTCAATACCGTCTTTTAAAAAGCCAAACTTGTATTTTGTCTTCACGGCCTCTTTAATATATGATGCTGCTCCGTATAGGCTGTTTACAAGATAGGCTGTTTACACGAATGTGCTGTGGTAGAAAAGTGTGTACGACGTGCCGTCGCCTCATTCGCTACAAACACAGACGTAATAAAACGCGCGCAAATACGCTTTTTTTTTGCTTCTGTTCTGACGTTGTAGCCTTAGAGAAGGCTACAAAAGAAATGGCTGTACAGTGTGGCTCAGGCGGAAACGCGCGCATAAAGCAAGAAATAAGCAAAGCTGTAAGCCATTCGCGAAGAGAAGAAAACAAGAGACTTACACTAGCGGGCTGCGGCCTGTACGAAAACAAAATTTGATAGGGGTCATGGCGGTAGAAATCCAACTATGGGCTCAGGAAGGCTTTGTTTTGAATACGAGCCAGTCGATTGCTAGGAAGGATTGTCTTCTGTGGCTTTCCAGATCGTCTGGCATCTGTAAAGCTTTTTTTCGCCTGCTCCTTTGTAGATATTTTCGGCACTTTTTCTTCGACATCGCCATTTTGTGTCTTTTACGTCTGCATTGCGGGCGTCGTCTGCTATTGCTGCAGACGACAGCCCACTCCTATCGGGTGGGCGGCAATTTCCGGCGCGATAGCACTCTGGACAGCGGAAGATTGGCGAAGATCTTGTCTGCGGCGCTTGTAATCCTGTATACGGCTATCTACGCGCCGTCGGTTTGTTTTCGGTCGCCCCCGTGCTTCTGCTGTAGTCTCTGCCTCAACCCTTGACTTTTCTCCAGTGTTGCCTTGCCGAGCGCCGCTTCGCCGATGCGAAGCTTCGACTTATGCGTCCCAAGGCGGATATAAAAGATCGTGCGTTTACGGCGCATCGTCTCGTCCAATCTTGTTCGCTGTCTCGTTGAACGGGATTTACAGATCAGTTCACCACAAGCGGCTTTTAGACTGTCTTGTTCCATCTTTGCGGGCCCTTACAACAAATGCTTGATTGTACCAGAGTCCTTCAATGCTATTGAAGGACTCTGGTTGTACCAATGGCGTCTTACAGCTGCGCAAAAGGTCGACCAGCCTGAGCAAAAAAGTCGTTTCGAGCACGTTTTTACCACTGGGTAATTTTCACCAAATTTATGGCCAAAACAATGTTTTCCAAGTCACATACACCCTTATTCTTTTGCGATTTAAGCTTGCGGTAAGCTTTTGCTTTGAATTTTTGTGTAACCCGGACATTTCTGGCGTGGCCTAGACAATTTCGAGGGAAAATTGGACGCCTCGATAATTCAATCTGCGCCACCGAAAATGTTATATTTATAGCGGCCATGTTATTTGTGGCATGTATATGTTGCGTACGTTGTCCAGCGATGAGCGAGAAGCGTTTGCTTTGTCGGTATTATTGCGGGTTTGTCGCTATTATTTATAGATTTATAAACCGTTCGTTCTCATTATTTTTCGTCATCTAGTCTCCCGTGTATTCTCTTCTCTATGTACCGCACGGAATAAAAACTTTTTTTTTTTCCGAACTCTTTCACTCCCTCGAAAACTGCGCGTGTTCCTCACTGGTAAGACGTCGACCTCTGTGCTTACTTTTTAAACGCGCAAGCATTCTTATGTGAACTCGACAGAAAAGCCCTTTCCTTTGTCTCGAACGTTGGATGTCTCGCACTTCGGCCGCATGCGTAAGAAAATGCTGTGGCCTTGGGGCCTTCCCACTTTCATACAAGACCATTTGTATTGCGCCTAAAGATGTCTTCCCGGCAGCGCTTTTGTGTACTCCAGTAAAGCCGCCTTTGAATCGACGAAGTGTATAATGGAGTTACGTGGTGTCTTGCGGGGACACTTAATAAAAAGGCCCTACGGCCTTCATCCTTAGCTAAAAGAGCGCTTAATTATATCGTGCCTGTACAAATGCCTTCCCAGCCGTGAGTTTGGGTAGAGTAGTGAAGCATATTTTAAAGGGGATCGGTCGAAAGCGCTCCTTAAGGATACGTTAAGGTATTATGGGTGAGAGAGAGAGAGAGAGAGAGAGAGAGAGAGAGAGAGAGAGAGAGAGAGAGAGAGAGAGAGAGAGAGAGAGAG
Organism: Haemaphysalis longicornis; assembly: GCF_048455015.1. Lineage (NCBI taxonomy): Eukaryota > Metazoa > Arthropoda > Arachnida > Ixodida > Ixodidae > Haemaphysalis > Haemaphysalis longicornis. The sequence continues at coordinate 46,496,378 of NW_027526225.1, read as the reverse complement.
AGAGAGAGAGAGAGAGAGAGAGAGAGAGACGACGACGATCTTTAGTGAAGTCTTGCGGTGTTCGCCGACCTAACTTGACTAGATTGCTACGCTAGATGAATGTAACGATAATGAAGATGGCTAAGATGCTGAAGAAGTTGATGCGCACAGATGGGTTTGGTCATTTACAGTGTCTGATCAAGGCCTGTGTTTCTCAAATACGCGATCAGAGCCTTTGTGGTTCATAGAAGTCCCTATCTTCGAACTTGGACATAAAGCTTACTACAGTGGGTCTGAAAAAATCTATCCGCCGCAATGCATTTGCGTCAGTATTGAGGCCGACATTAAAGAGGCTATGTTTATAGCCGAAAAGTGTGTGCGCTTATCCGTTATCCGATATTACCCCATTTCTGTAAGTAACTAACGCCCTTCTCGCTTCCTTACCTCCTTTCAGGCATAGGATATGAGATAGCATTACAAGCAGTATACAATAGCATTACAAAGCTTCTGAACAGTCGCAGCACAAGAGCATTCAACCCCCGAGAGCGATGGGAGACATTGTTGTCTAGCCCCGACTTGACGATCCAGCTCGCGCTGGCAGCCAGGGGCCAGGAGCTGCTAGACGCATATGGGACCCGAGAAGAGGGTTCCACCCCATCCGGTGCCTGCGTGCACTAGCCAATACCTCATTGGGCTCAATAAAAGTTGATTCTCTCTCTTTCACAAGAGCATTCGGGGATGGCATGCCACCTTTGCATAAATATTTAAGAATAGGTGATTTCCCTGTATTTTATTTCTTAATGACGCAACATGTTTTGATTTGATTTGATTTTTGTATTTCTTGGCAAAAACCAAGGAGAGGCTGCGAATAAAGGCGAACGTGGCCTGACACAGGCCTCAGCCACCCGATTTACAGCGCACATAACAACACGTCTGTTCACAAATTTAAGCATGATAGCACAATCGTAATAGAGAAATAGCACAAAGCAAAGTCACTACTACATTTCTTATGTATTATACAAAGCGTAGGTCTCAAATTCACAAAGGGATGGCAATGTACACATAAACGCAGTAATTCGTACGCATGAACTTTCATCAGTTACATTACTATTTCACAATTACGTATTAATATATTGTTGTTTGCAATTGTTTTTAATTTCTACCTTTAGGGGAACATGCAGACAAATACTTCGAACCCTTAATTATATATCAGTATTGCGGGCGTTTTGCTTAAGTAACACTTCTTTGACCTGTTTTTTTAAACGTAAGTTCACTGGCGTCGAAGTTTAATTTTTCTCCCAATTTATTTAGTATTTCAGTTGACTGGTACCGGAAAGATTGCTCGCCATAGTTCGTTCTTACTCTTGGAGTGTGCCGTATTGTATGCCTGAGATGGTAGCCAGAAGATTTATTGTTAACTTGATTGTGGGTCTTTTGCTTATAAATGGTGTGCAGAACCTTCATGTAATAGATTTGGTCAGCTCGAAGCATTGAATATTCAGTAAATAAAGGTATTGTCCTCAAATCTGCGTAAAAGGTCCTTCCACAGAAGCAAACTACTGCATCAGCGAACACTTGGCCGGCCATTAGGTACTTCCCCTTTACAATCAGCCATGAATACCCGTTTCGTGATACTGCAATTGAGGTCACCCCGCTCGTAATCATTAGGCCTAAAAACAACCCGTCCACGTCGTCGAGCGGACACCGGGGTAACAACACGACAGTGCGTCGGAAGTAAACAACGCAGTCACAACACTGGCCTCTTGACCCGTACGTGATCCACATGGAACGAAGCCCTTATTTACAGCCAACCACCGCTTTATGGCTTCCGATTTACGACCGAGGCGTTGATAGGGGGCGTCCACGGCCCGGCGACGTGATGTTTGGGCTCGTATACGCCGTCATCGGTCGTCCGGTGTTTATACGTTAGTGACCATACGGTCACGGTTCCCAGATACAGGAAGAGACTTCATCTGTACCACTGTTCCTATTTACCTAGCGGCATTTGAAGCAATGGTTGTTTTTCCTCTTGCTCGCAACACAGGACACCCAGAAAAAAATGGCGGCGTACCTGCTCGCGTTGCTGCAAATGGGGTCGAAAAACGATGGTCTTCTATACTGTAAAATGATTTGCATCCGTTTTTGTCTATAAGTACACTGTAAAATGATTCACACCCTTTTTGTCTATAACTCACACCCTTACACCCTATTAAAAACAAAGAAAAACATCTTTTGATAGGGTGTATTCAGCTATAAAACGCTATTTAAAATGGTGTGTTCTTCTGTTTTTGAATGGGTGTATAAGGGTGTCATAAAAGCAAGACACCGTTATAGGGTGTTTTCATTTGTTTTTTTTTTTGCTAGGATGTCAGGGTGTGTTAGCTATAGACAGGGATTTACACCTTTAAGGGTGTCACTAATTTCAAAGTGTATTACCCTTACACCCTATCAAAAAACACAAGAAACCACCCTTTGAAGGGTGTAATTAACGTTAACACGCCCATTAAAAGGGGTTTTTCTTTTGTTTTGACATAGGTGTAAGGGTGTTACAAAAGCAAAACACCCGTAAAGCGCGTTTTCATTTGTTTGTTATTTTCCCAAGGATGTCAGGGTGTTAGCTATAGACAGTGATTTACAGCTTTAAGGGTGTCACTAATTTCAAAGTGTAATACCCGTACACTCTATAAAAAAACACAAGAATACACCCTTTGAAGGATGTAATTAACGTTAAATCACTCGTTGAAAGGGTGTTTTCTTCTGTTTTTGCTAAGGTTTAAAGGTGTTATAAACGACAAAACACCATAGTGTTTTTATTTTTTTTTTAGCGTAAGCTACACTGGCCGAGGTTGAGCAGTTTCGCGTGTATCGTGAAGGGCCGTTCTACGCAAGCGGGAGGGACATCGGATTGGATTGGATTGACTTGGACTGGATTGGATTTGATTTGATTAAATTGGATTGTGTTGCGTCACAGCCGCGGCAGACGCACTGGCACCGGCGTGTGCCCAGGTGTGCGCAAATGCCATGTCTAACGCTGCACCGGATCCCCTTGATAGCCGTTTCGCGTGGCTCGTGAAGAGCCGTGCTGAGCATGCGCGAGGAGCAGTGACTGGACAGGACTGGACTGGATTGGATTGGGTGGGATTGCTGAACCTTAGCCCACACTACGTATATCCTGGCATAGCAGAGAATTTTTTTGTTTTGTTTTTTTGCTAAGGTGTATGGGCGTTACTTATTGACAGTGATCATGTCACAGTGTGCCGCCCCTGTCGCGTAAATGCCTCCCTCCTCTTCCTGGCGTGCACCTCTCACGCTCTGTCCTCCCGTTCCGCTTCTCCCTCGAGAAACACGGTGGAGATTTGCTCAAGTCGATTCAATTTTCCCGCTTTAGATTGCTCGCGCGCTATCGATCGAAACATTTAAATGCTGTTTTACTTGGAATGCCGCCACTAGGCCTAGCCTCGAGCGCGAGCCCTTTATTCATTTTGGGGTCAAAAAGTTTCAAACGCGTTTTTTTCTTATTTGCTCTCGCAAATATCACGCACACATCTATAGGTATTTTAATTTAAAAGAACACGGCAAATGCCAGTCATGCATTGATATTTTGCCTCAAATATGGCTAATGTTTTCTTTTTGCTCGATAATATTGATAACAATGTCTGCCGTCTGGAAATTTCGTGCCATATATACTTCTCGTTCAAAACTCTTTATAAAATAGAGGGACAGACAGACATACAGACAGACCAAAATTTTCGGATTGAAATAGTCGAAGAGAGATTATCGTCATTTAAATATTAGCTATAGATAGGAGTGGGGTTTTAGAAAGTGCTTCAGATAAAGGGCTGTTGTGGCGACCAGATTCTCTGTGACAACCCGCGTTGTAGTGGCGTAACTGCGAGCTTCTTGCAAGAGAGTTGTCTTCGATCAGGCAACTGGCCAACGTGGCTACACCAAGAACATAACGAAGTTGCAGCAAACATTGATGATTGATTGTAGGGTTTAACGCGCCGAAGCAACAGAGGCGACGAGGCGCGCCGTAGTGGAGGGCTCCGGATAAATCTCAACCAACTTGTTATCTTTAACGTGCGCCGAAATGTCGTACACACGGGCGCTTTTGCTTTTCGCCTCCATCAGAACAGTGGCCGCCGCGGCCGGGAATCGAACCCGCGACCTCGTGCTCAACGCCTTAGCCACTGAGCCACCGCGGCGGGTAAGTTGCAGCAAACATGGGTCACGGCGCAGATTCAAACACGTATGCTCCCTTCGGAAGCATAACTGTCAGCGACTGAACAGCGTGCATTGACTCAAACAGCCGGCTTTCTCCGTTTTAAAGCGGAGCTGTCTATGTCTTACTGACGGCGACGTTGCCTCAAACGCACAGCAGAAAATTCAACTTTTTCTGGCGATGATGATGATGATCGCGGGAGAAGTGAAGGACGATTGAAACGTGAGGCTTTCCGTGGTCGGTAGCCAATGTCTTCAAAGTCCGAAGTCCGAAATCCAAATCGCTAGGCCCAAAACGCACTGCAGGAAAGCAAACTTACTCGATGGGTTCCCACAAAGACACATCAAGAAGCGCCTCAAGAAAAAATCGCTTTCCGTGGTCGGAACCGAGCCTGGGTCTCTCCCGTTATGAAGCCGACGTCTTTCCGATTGCGCGAAACCGATGCGGTCGTAGCAGCTTTGCGTTTTAACCATATGTTTCTCTTAAAAACGGGGCTTTGATTTGATTTGATTTGATTTGATTTGATTTGATTTGATTTGATTTGATTTGATTTGATTAAGGGGCCGCTATGGCCATGTACCCTACACCTCGTCTTAAAGGTGTTGTGCCACCAAATTTTAAGTCTGTAAAAAGCCTGCTGTAGGCTTCCTCTGCATGCAACGACCCTCAACACGAAGTGCTGGGTACAGCAAGCGCTTAATATATATTTTAATTCGCTTCTAAAAATTACCTAAATGCTCTTCTGGAAATCGGGACCCATCGCTAGCGCCACTAACCATGACGTCAGTGAATTGCCAGCGCAGCAAAGTTTGTGACGTCATACAACGCTAGCGACTCGAGCGACGTGAACGTGAACTCCAGTTACCACAGTTTGTTTGGTCGCTTGGGGCCCTATTCTCGACTGCACAAATTGCCGGCAATTCAGGCAATTTTCCGGAAGTCTTTTCCGATTGGCTTTCAATTTTGGTCACGTGCTTCCGGTTGACAAAGCGGTTGTGTGTGCTGTCGTCATTTTGACGTTTCATGTCGTCTACGGACACCAGTTCTAAAGTTTGCCTTATTTCTCGTTACTAAAGGCGCATAATTCTTGGCCAGCAATGAAAAACCAGACTATATGCAGCGGACATGACAACGTAAGCCTGTCTTTGCTATTCAACAACAATACTGCTTGTAATACACACCCCCTTTGTGATTGGCTGAGAAGGCGTGACGTAATTTAAACAGTTGGCGGGAACGATTACGTCATGCATTGGCAACTTCAGCCTGCGTAAAAGTGACGTAATGCTACGTAACAGCTTGAACATGGCGGCTGTTTTGGTCGCAAAATACAAGCAAAATAGGGCACAATATTGCCGCGGCTTACGGCGCCGCGAAATGTGCGGCAATTTGCAGCAGGCGCAGTTTCGCATGCGCACGGTTTAAATCATGTTTCCTACCTAAACAAATTATAGTTTCAACTGCTTCCAAGTCAGCGATCATGGAACATACAAATAAGATGCAGTATTTTGCTTTTATTTTTGGCAATAAAATAAAAATTATTTGTTTGGCGTAACCGCAACATAAGAGGGCAGTACAAGCCTCTCCATGACAAAGAGAACCCAATGCATGGCATTTGTCCATACTTGTCCTAGTAAGCTGTTGGGTCACATGATCGAACTCAAGAGAAAAATAACAATGAAAAGTGACTATTTAGTTCATTACAGCGCTGATTGCAGTCGAGCTTGACGAATGAGTGATTCGGCGACATCGGTGCGCTCCGCGGTTATCAGGCGTAGCGTTTCGCTGCTCTTATGTGTCATAGAAGCGATGGTCGCGGCCGTCTTTTTCTGTGATCACGCCATAAACTTGTAACATAGCAGCAGACGATGGCGTGGCGGCGGTGGCGGCCGTGGCGGCAGGGAAGGTGATAACGCAACAAAGCTTGCATTGAAGCAGAAAGCCCAGCTATGTTAATAAAAGCAATTGAAAGAAATAAATAGACACGGTAAAAAAAATTGTGTGATGTTCTTTAGCTCAAAATCCGCCTTTCGCTCGCTATTGGATCAACGTTACTCGATCACCTTGTGGTGTTGGCGCCAAATTTGACCTCCAGAAATGTGTCTTTCTTGTCAGCCTCAGCTACCGTCTTAATTTTTATAGTAGGGGAGAGTCGGGAGGTTTGGGACGGTTGGAGGAATGGGAGAGCTCGTTTATCTCTCCAGGAGTTAGTTCAAACACGTTCATCGGCTGCTCACGAGATGGCGCTAGCATACCGATAGCCTGGCTGTAATGGTGGCCGTCTTCAGCGGATGGAGCTTTCTCTGACTACAACTCTCGTTTTTCACGTGTCAAAAGTAAGTATCCGCTTACTCAATTACACCTCTCTCAATTTTAAACCGCCCTGCCTATGCTGATACCAATTTTTCTTCGAAAACAGGCGTTAGGGTCGTACATCGTGCAATAACAAGTTTAGCCCTAACAAGAGAATTTTCGCCATTGAATGTATTTTTCGTTGGGCACACCACCTGGGGAGGAATGGGACATTTGAGTCGCGGGTGGAATGGGACAGTGTCCCATTCCTCCCCACCATACGGCTGGTGCTGTGTCTAGCGAATAAGCTCCAATGCTGTGCCGCTTTAGTTCCGAAAGCAGTTATTTGTTATTTAAAGTGTACAAATGCTTGGTGCCGTGATGTTATATAACAGACAGGCTGTTTCTGCGACAGTTGACGTTAAGACGCGCTAAACCAACAGGGCATCATAAAATGCAATGTTTCTCCACTAAAAAGGTGTGATTACTGAACACATTTGCGAGAAGCCCGGAATACGCACGTGAATAGTAGGAAGCAATAGGAGTGCTGTTACGTGCATGCAAGGAAGTTAAGCGTGCTTGGTGTGCGTGAATATTTACATTTGCCATTTTTTTATTAATTTCCATTTTCAGGAAGATGCCGCGGGTTTACAAGAGGAAGCATCCCGACAGAGCTCAAACATCGAACAATTTGATCCTGGATGCTGTGAGATTGGTGTGCGATGAAAAGAAAAGTATAAGAGACGTAGCAGAATCTTTTGAAATATCAAAATCATCGCTTGGCCGAGCAGTGAAGAAGTACAGAGAATGCGGTGACACAGGTGGCATCATGTTCAAGTCCAATTTGGTCTGCGGAATGGTCTTCACAACAGAAGATGAAGTACTCTTGAAAGAATATTTGCTGAAAGCAAGCAAAATGCACTATGGGCTTACGAGAATGCAAGTTCGTTCACTGGCGTACGAGTTTGCAACAGCCTTAAACCGGAAGTGCCCGGCGTCATGGGAACAGAACAAGGTAGCTGGAAGAGACTGGTTTATGGGCTTTATGGACCGCCATCCCGAGCTATCGCTTCGATCGCCAGAAGCGACCAGTCTGGGTCGGGCAACAAGCTTCAATAAGAACAACGTCGATGCTTTCCTTTCAAACCTGAAAAGTGTCTACGACCGATACAAGCTAACTCCGGACCGCATCTACAATTGTGATGAAACGGGCTTCACAACTGCACACAACCCACCAAAGGTAGTAGCAGCACGTGGAGAAAAGCAAATCGGTCAGGTCACATCCGCAGAACGCGGCGAACTGGTGACTGTTTTGTGCACTGTTAATGCCATCGGAAACGCCCTGCCACCAGTGTTCATTTTTCCACGCGTGAGGTTTAAAGATTTTTTTCTGAAAGGCGCCCCGGCAGGAAGCCTCGGTTTGGCAAGCAAGTCGGGATGGATGTCCAGCGAACTGTTTTTGTTGGCATTAGAACACACTGTGAGACATACGAAGTGCTCGAAGGAGGAACCAATTCTCTTAATTCTCGACAATCACGAAAGCCATGTGAGCATCAACACCATCAACAAGGCCAAAGAGAGCGGAGTCATTCTTCTGACCTTTCCCCCACACTGTAGCCACCGCCTGCAGCCACTGGATGTGTCCGTGTACGGACCATTTAAATCTCGGTACAACGCTGCTTGCAATGATTGGCTCATAAATAACCCCGGGAAGACCATATCCATCCACAATGTTGCACAACTAGTTGGATCCGCCTACGTATTAACGGTGACACAAAAGAACATAATCTCGGGCTTTCAGAAAACTGGAATTTGGCCTTTCAATAGCGAGCCCTTCACTTCGGATGACTACATGATGTCATCAGTCACTGACAGACCCGAAACGTCCGTAAGCGTAGAGGTGTCACGACAGACGGCCACCATCACCGAGAAAACGGACAGCGCAAGCCGACTGGAAAGTGATTTGAACTTTGAGACAAACGTCCATGATGCTCGCAACGTCTCTACAGATGTCTTCCCACCTACTGTCGGCAACGCAGCCTCGACGTCAACTGCATCTCCCAGCCGGATTGTTCCAAGTGACCTAAGGCCCTACCCTAAGGCTGCACCGCGTAAGACAGGGCAAAAAGGAAGGAAGAAAGGTAGGACAAAAGTCCTTACGGATACACCCGAGAAGCATGCGATTGAACAAGAAGCTACAGAGAGGCTGGCACGACAGAGTCTGAAAAAAAGAGCGCTTATCACAGCTAAGACTGTCGCCACTACCCGCCCAAAAAAGAAACGGCGACTTCAGAAGGAGTTCAGTTCCTCAAGTGAAGACGACACTGTTGCCATTGCATTTGATGATTCAGACAGTGACATGTCGGGTTCCGATAATGAGAGGCGGGACATTTCTGAGGCCGATTGCCCAAACGAAACTTTTCAAGTGAAAAAAGGCGATTTTGTCCTCGTCAGATTTGGTAAGAAAAAATCTGACGTTTATTACACGGGTAGAGTCGAAAGTAGTGACAATATTGACGTCATTGTCCAGTTCCTCCGAAAGAAAGAAGAGAGCTCAAAGTTTTACTTTCCTCCGCAGAAAGATATAGGGACTGTGCCAATGACGGATATTGTGATGAAGCTGCCAGGGCCAAAAACTATTGGGGGAACGAAGCGCCTGCAAGCTTGCTTCAAGTTTGATGTGGAACTATCGGCTTTTAATGTCCGCTGAAGACGTTGGGACCGATACTTTACTGGCGTCCCATTCCTCCCAAAGGATGTCCCACTCCACCCGAAGGGACGGGTGGAGTGGGACAGATTTTAGCTGTTAGAAATTATTTTTTTGCAGTGGCGCTAGAAGTGGCAGTAGCCCGTGTTTATCAGAATTTGCGCATCTTGTTCCGACTTGTACTATAATCCATCAACCATCTTTTTGCGTTCAAAATAAACAAAACTAAAAATGCATTTGTGAAAAGTGTCCCATTCCTCCCGACTCTCCCCTACATGCCAAGTGTTTTTATATCTTTCTTGCACAATATTTGATACCTTGGCAGCGATCTTTATGAGTGACTCGTCAAATTACACTGCATGTCGTCATAGCTATAGGTGCCGCACGTCACTGATTGCTTACGTCGTGCTTACGCAAAAAAACATGGACGAAATGCCGGCAATTTGTGCAGTCGAGAATAGGGCCCTTGGTCGTATCGACACACTATACCAGCTCCATTCGATTCAGAAGGGGTGCACGGCAACGTTGCAGAGAAAGTTCTGAGGTGCCGGTGCAGTGCAGCAGCGTGGTTCCGCGGTGCCGTGCATCACGGCTGCACCGTCTGCAGCGCCCCTGCGTGTTTACAATCGAGCGAGGTGCAGGCATAGTCGTCTGCTAATCATCCTCGCCTGTCGTCCTCTACAACTGGATGTTTACGGCCATCTGGGTTGCGCCGTATGCATCAGCGGCGACGCTAAGTTCGTCCCGCGTATCTTCGAGCTCGACGGACATCTTCACGCGGTCGCCGCAACTGCCGGTAGCCGCCTGCGAACCCGCAACGCCCCAACGCTCGCGGCACCGAATCGCTGCACCTCCTCCGTAGCAGGTGCAGCGGTTCTCTGCACCGCGGCGGCAACGCTGCTGCACCATGAGCAATCGAGCGACGCGGTGCACGGCACCATTCCTGCAGCGGCGAATCGAGCGCTTTGGTGCAGCGCACCGTGCAACGTTGCAGGCGTTGCAGGGAATCGCGTCTGAATCGAATGGAGCTACAGATACGACGGCGACGACGACGCGACGCCGACGAGCCGACGAGTCGTTAAAACATCGGCCAACTGCCGAATTGCCAGACCGCGTCGACCGCGTTGTCACACCACGCCGACGGCGACACAAACACGTAGGCCGATGGAAAGTCGCCGTAGTGTGACTGACTCGCCGACCGAAGACGCCAACAAAACCGGTCGCCTGACTGGTCGCACGACGCGTCGTCAATCGACCGAGAAGCGAAAACTGCGCCCCGACAACATTCGTGCCGCAATGAACGCGGCTCTATTTTGTTAGTTTCTGGAGGGTAATAAACTCAGTAAGTTCCATGAAGCCCATACAACTCAACACTAGCGCTAATGCGATCCGTATTTTGGCGTTCGACGCTTCGGCCGTGCTCTTCGGCGACGCCGCTACCCCGGAATGCGTGTGCGATCGGCTCGCCTGCAGAAAATAGTTTCGTGCAGAAGAAGAGTTACGTAGGGTAATTTGGGTAATAAGAGATCAGTATCGGCAAAGGTTTTTAACGTAAAACGTAAAACCAAAGTACGGCAAGCACTATCCCTTTAGTGCAAAATCGCAGTCGCAGCCGGGCACACTTATTTTTGCGAGCGCTTTCGCAAAATAGCAGAGTTGATGGCGATAAGCTGTTGCGGGGGCTTCGCAAAACCTTGCTGCGCAAGCGCTATTTAAGAAATTTGAGTTTACAAGTCAGGAATTCTGTAAACTAGCTAGTAAACACCGACGTGCGACTCCAATGATGGGCCTCCATCTAGTACACCTGCTATATCGCATTGGCAAGCCGGTTGTTCGGTGGCTCAGTGGTTTCGCGCGTCGCGCCCGCCCGGTCAACGTTGCGAGTTCGATTCGCGGGGAGGGTAACTTTTTTTTTTTGCGTTCTTTTTAGCATTTTTATGGTTTGCATATCCATAATTTTCATTTGTCTGCATCCGAGGATGCAGACAAAGAATCCGTGTCGGAGCTGTCGCGGCTTGACGTGACGAGTCGGCGTGTTTACTTCCGTGGTGAAACACGTATGTGGGGGAGCAGACGCCGCAGTAAAGTCGCAACGTACCGCAGCGCCGCATGGTAGACACGCGTGGCAGAGCGTCCGCGCAACCATAGCCTCCTATATAACCTACTAAAGGAGGCAATGGCGCAACGCTGTGACGTCACTGCTTGAATCGGCGCCCAGAAACCGAAACCGAATCCTGTTCACATGAATCGTGCGATAATAAATTTTTTACTCAGAATATGTGCATGTGAGAGCATGTATCATGCTTTCTAATGAAATATAAAACGTTTGCAACAAAGAATGCACAAGCAACAAATTTGGTGGCACAACACCTTTAAGGGAGTTAAGGTAAAAACAAACATGATGCAACCTCCTTTGCCCCAGATGCCAGTGAGTCACTTGCCGTGGAGAGGTCCTAGGTGAGCGCGAGCATGCGCAGGGGGGAACGGTCCGCTCACGTCTACGAGCACGTCGAGGCATGGCCATCTCGTGTCGGCGCCACTGGACAGATTTTACAGCAGGCAAACGGTTGACGCGGAGCCAACTCAGGCGCGTTACAGCCGATTCGTAGCATGGCGTTATCAGATGTGCGCGTAGCGGTGTGCTACGATCAAACAATCGCAAAACCTTCAGCAATATGTACGCGGGATGAGTCCTAAATTCAAAGCCACCAGCGTTGCTTCGTGACAGTTGTTGCGAACGCTGATATTGAAAAAAAAAAAAGAAAAAGATGAAGGGCGCTTGTAAGCTTCGCATTAAAGATTGGAGCGAGATAGTGTTACCGGATCTCGGTCGCATCTCGTTATCATTCGCTTGCTATGCTCTTGCGTCACACGATAGCACTGACGTCACAGTAACCCCTAGCGGCCTCCGCGAGCGGTGAAACTTTCCGCTGCTACGTTCACGCTGTCTGTTGGGACGCCGCTGTACGATCCTGGTGGTTTCGGTGGACATTACGGGATCATTCGCTCACGGTAAACGCCACCGATGACGCCGGCTTCTTCGCGACACGGTCCCTTCAACGTTACGCGTTAAAAAATTATGGAGCTGATGGGTTCCCATAGCATGTGAACCAGCCTTCATCAGGAACCTGAATATAAATCATGGTTTAATACTGATTGTTTGGACTTAATATGCTTATAAACGACTCCAGTGACGACAAACAAACTGCGTGAGACAAGGCAGACGATATCACGCATTTATAGCAAACCCCTTTCAAAACGCGCGCGCACTGACGTCACGGGTCCGGGGCTTTGGCGGAGTGATACACTACATGAGGTGGTGCCGTTCTTGAGTTGTAACCGAGTATAAGGGGTCTCGCGAAAATTTTTGCAGCGCTGGGGCTCCGACTCCGTCCACTCATACCACAACTCTCCCAGGCTACAGAAGTGGAATAGATCGGTTGTTTTATCAGTTGCTCGTAACAATACGAAGAGCTGTTCGAAGCGAACCGGTACGCGGCGCTGGGTGCGTTCAGGAAGTGGCGGACTTGTACAGTCCTCCAGCGTCTTAGCTGCGCTTCCCACACTCCTCGTCTTCTCCTTTCTTAACGTAAGGCAATTTGGCGGCAACTTTTGCACTGATCTGAACTTTAAGGTGTCATTCCAGTCCTCCACACTGGTTTGAACTGTTTTGCGTCAGAATGAACTATGCCACGCTAAATCAGAATACGACGCTCCAGCTTAGCCTGTCGATGACTGTACCCACCGGGAAACGTGGACTCGTGAAAAATGATACGGTGATAATTAATCATCATCGTCTCCACCATCATCATCATCATCATCCTCATTCTAATTATGTGCTCTGTGGTATAGGAAGGCCTGTTCAATTGAGTTTCAACGGTTGCTGTTCTGCACTCTCCGAGTCTATTCATTTCCCTAGAATCTTCTTAGTTCATCCATCCACCGAGTTATTCGTCTTCCCCATACATGTACTCCTGTCTCTCGGCAGCCATTCTGTCGCCCTCCAGTGGTCCACCGTTTCTCAATTCTCCGCATTGCACGTGAAGCGCAAGTGAACTGCCTTCTCTTAACGTTAACTAGGAAATCTCCACCCGTGTTTGCTCCCTAATCCGAGGGGGCCACTCATGTAAAGCCAACTAAAGTAAACATCAACCTCGCCTGCTTTGATTCCCTTCGACCATACAAATGTACCAGATCACTTTTCAAAAGCCCGAGCGAGCAGTACACCGCTCACCCTCGCCCAAATAAGTGTTAACCTGCGTACACGTCGGTTAAAGCTGCGTATTTACTACACTCGGTGACAACTTAAGAACGGCACCGGAAGTTGCCGCCGTAGCCGGATGTTTCTCCGCGCGGCGCAAGTAGGGCGTTACTGGGAACATTTTGAACATGGCGTGAGCCGTTCCCGGGATTTTTCGGGCTTAATGTGCTTACAAACGACTCCAGTGACGACAAACAAACTGCGTGAGACAAGGCAGACGATATCACGCATTCATAGAAAACCCGTTTCAAAACGCGCGCGCACTGACGTCACGGGTCCGGCGCTTTGGCGGAGTGATACACTACATGAGGTGGTGCCGTTCTTGAGTTTTAACCGAGCGTATGAGGCCCAAGCACAAGTAAACAAAAACTTTGATTAACGGTTTCGTGACGTTGCCCTGTTAAGTATTCGTAGAAGGTTTTCTCCCTGAGAAAATTCTTGATGAAATATCTCTGTGTTCAAATCAGAGAATAAAAAAGAAATGAAAAACACGGATTAATGCGCTACGTGCTTAAGAACGTTCCGGAGGATGGGTCGGGCAGGCGGAAGTGCAAACGCGCCCTCACTAAACTCACACTTCTCAAGCTTGAGAGCACCTTTTCGTGGTGCGCTTAACGAGGGCGGCTCAAAAATAACGTCACGGTGCGCCGCTTGGAAAACCATTAGGACCCGGATCAACTTCCAGTCAAAGGAGGCCTGCGACGGTGATGTTTGTCGAATACGGCACTCTTGCGCTGGGGCTCTTAAGGAGAATATCTTCAAATACTGTGAACCTTACTTGGTTCTTTAGGCTTCATTCTCTTTCTGCAGTTCTTTATGCGGTACTGCTCCTAAGCCGCAGCGAGTTAGAATGAAAGGAGTAACAGCATTATCCCGATGGTCATTTGAAATGAACGTTTGCACATTAAGTCGTTAATTGCCCCAATATCCCCCCACAATTATTTAATAAATGCCAGTTGTAAGGCAAATTCGTTTAGCTCAAAGTTCTGTCTTCATATCCGAAAGAAGCTATGGAGAATTTGCGTTTTCTAGGCCAACGAAAGCTCGCAACCCCCTCCTTCGCCCTCTCTCTCTCTCTCTCTCTCTCTCTCTCTCTCGCGCGCACACACACACACACACGCCCGCGCGCGCACACACATGCACACACGCACGCATGTGAGGCACGCACGCACATGCACACACGTCACGCACGCGCACATACACACACGCACATACGCACTCATGTGGCGCACGCACACACACACGCGCACGCACGCATGTCACGCACGCACACTTACACACACGCACACACGCACGCATGTGACGCACGCGCGCGCACAAGACGCCCAATCCTTCCCTTCGTAGAGGCGCCAGGGCTAAATGAAAGAAGCATTCCAGCCCGGAGCACCCCATCAGCTGCCAACTGTGACGCAACCACGCGTGTTCGCCAGCTGTCATTGTATCAAATACCTCGAGCCGCGTTGAGGACACGTCTCGCCCCAGCTGAACAAGTTACGTCGCATGCGCTGCAGCTGGCAGCGTAGACGTCGTGTATGCCGGATTTTCGTCCCGAAAACACTTCAGACCTTTGCGTTGCGTAACAGGGCGGTATTAAAGACGCGACGTGGCCTGTTCGCATTTTCACTTTGTTCTCGGACGCTTCGTGCGTCCACCCTGTGCTTGTGCTTGTCAAGATGAGAGATGCTCGTCTGGTATATATGACAGCCCTTTTGCTGTCTTCATTACGTAAGGGTTGACATCGGCATGCAATCAGGCGGGCTAATCTCCCTTTCAGAAGAACGCAGAAAGTGTAGCTTGCTAAGACAGCTGGTGCATTCTGACGTTTTGAAAAAACCAGCGAAAAAGGCATTGAAACGTTATATATTGTCTGATACTGAAGCGTTATATACAGTCTGATATATAAGCGTTATATATAAGACAGCAAGAAGAAGGAAATTGTGCTAGTTTACGTCCTATGGCTTAAGTGATACGGAGATTGCATTCCTACAGGGATGATTAAGGTGGTTGGAATGAATATTGCGTGTGCCTTATACTTGTGCTAAAAACTTTGCGCATGCGTGGTGGTCGGTTTATCGTAGCATGTATCATTCTTCAATTATATGTTCAGATGTTAGTCCAGCGAATGTGTTGTCCTTTCTTTGACCGTGTCTTCGCGCTTTTTTTTTTCGCCGGTTTTTCCAGAACACAGAAAGCCTGCACAAGAGGGGTGCGTGTACGCTCCGCTTTTACTTCCACAACATTCCCCTCCTTGCGTGTATATATTCAACTTGGGATGTCTTCCGCTATCTTGTAACTACGACTTTCGCTGTCGCCGACAGTTTCCGTAACCCTCTCAGCAGTCCTGGTGGCGTCCACGCCCTTTTCCTCACCTCGGTGGTGGGCGGTGGTGACAGGCCACCGTCCACCTTGTGGAGCGGGAGTAGGCTTGTGACTTTGGTGATGAGCGGGTGACACGTCACCTGTCCATGCTGCGGAGTGGGACTGTAGCTGTCCCAAAGAACGACATTCTTTGCGAACTTTAACATCACGTAGTGCATCCGGAATCACACATTCCGATGAAACAGAATTAAATGCGAAGCAGCTTTCGCAGCTATAACTTTCAACAGTTATTCAATGAGGTCCTCTTTTTCTCAGTGCGTGACTGGCAGTGAGTGTCTGCGGCCGCGTGTCCATCGCTAGCGGCTGGACGTGTGTGTGCATAGCGGTTATCACAGCGCATGCGCGACGTCCCGACCATTCGGCTAAAGAACGGTCATCCTGCATGCTCTCTTTCCTCTTTTCCGATCTTTCTATATCTCCCCACCTCCCTTTTAAGGCTACACTCCCCCAATTTACCCAATTTACACGGTCTCGACAGCACCCAGCTATTCCGTGGGTCTTACGAACAGTGTCCCGAAATAATGGGAACAACTTAACACAGCTACACTCTCCTCTGCGACGTAATATGCCGCAGCCATCAACATTTAGATGGTGTAACCGGCGTAACAGCGCGTAACCAAGCCGCACCCGTTACACTTTTCCTACGGTAGGAATATTCGCTCTCCGCGAGCTGCTAACTTACTAGAAATGGCGTTATTTTTACTTTCGGAAGTGCATTCTCGACTCTGCCCGTTTTATATTTAACACCATCAGCTCACACGCTCAGCCCCACTCTCCGAGTACGAAAAAGAAAGAATTATATAATACAGTTCATAGTTTTAACGAGACATTCAAGTTCAACCGTGCACTTAAGATCTCCTGGTTTATTAAGTCCCTAATGTGAAACCCAGCCGCGGCATCACTTTCTTAATGACGGCGGCTGCATGCAGTGGGCGCATCAAACATACGCGTTCCCAAAATATAGATAGCAAAGAGTGCACGAGGGAGCGATTGGCAAGCAGTTGCATTCGGCATGCGTCGAATGGGGTGCCGCGCGAAGGGCGTCTGTTTCGTAATAGATTAGGCCCCGCCGAGCGTTGGCCTCGGGGCCAGCGCGTGTAGCAGACTACGCGAAAAATAAGCAGTCCTGGAGTATCGCTAATGGCCGCCAGTTACTGCGCGTCGTCTGCTCGTGAGCTTCGCGATTCACTGCATTGGCTAACGACTTCGGAAGCACCAGCGCCGACGAAAGCGGCAGCACGGATTAAGCTTGGCTTGGCTTCGTTCTGTAAACAGATCGACCATTAGCGCGCAATCGTCGTGTTGTTCACTGAAGCCGTTGTGCTTTCTTACACTCGATCGTTGTTTGTTGTGCTTCGTTTGATTGACCTGCGTTGTTTTCGCCGTTTTTGTGGAAAGCAAACAAACTTCCACACGGCCGGCATCTGATTGGCTTCGTGTCCCGTTCTCGTGCTCTTTTTTGCTTATCTGCGCTGTGTACTACCGTACAGCGTCGGCTGCGTACACGCTGGGAGCAGCTCCCTAAGCCTTCAGATCAAAAGTGTGGCTGATGTAGAGACTAAAGGGTAATTATTTCCAGCTTGCCGTCAGTAATCGTCGTTCATTCCCCGCCGCGAATCAAGCGTCTGTGAATTGTTTGCGCTTCAACGTTGGGTATTCGTATGTTCACATTGTTCACGACTGGATCGTTTGCATTGTATACGCCACATGTTCTTAGCTGCAGCAACTTAGGTTTAGGTTTGTTTAGCATGCACAATCGTGTTTTGATTCTTGCAATCGTTCGAACTGCGAATCGGTTAATTGTTTATCGTGTATGGCGCCCGTCTGACTACGCTGTCCCATCCTGTTCCCACTATCGTCACTAAATCACCGCTCCAGGTTACACCGTGGATTATGGACAAATTTTTCCTCTGGTATGCAGTATCCTGCCGCTTTTGGGCGGAATTATTTCAACCTGGTACCCGCCGCGTTGGCTGAGGGGCTACGGCATTGTGCTGCTGAGGCCAAGGACACGGGTTCGACCCCGCCCGCGGTGGCTGCTTTTCTGTTGCGAAAACGTCCCCCGTGTGTCTGATTTAGATGCGCGATTAAGATCCCCAGATGATGAAAATTAAAGCGGAGCCCTCCACTATGGTGCGCCTTAAAGCCCAGGTGTTGCTTTCGAGCGTTACACGACAATCAATCAATCAATCAATCAATCAATCAATCAATCAATCAATCAATCAATCAATCAATCAATCAATCAATTTCCACCTTGTGTTAGTTTTCTTAATTATATGTGTGTGCGTGCGCGCGCGTTAGTTTTCTTTCGTATATTTAAGGGTGTTGAGTTCAAATTCCCCGACCTCCGTTAACCTTTCCTCTGTACCTAATTTCGCCTCAAACGTGTTTTCTCCGCACTAAACGGGTATGTCAGGGGTGAATCGTGTGTACGGTGCTAGTAGAAAGTGAATGTCGTTCACCTGGTTATACATACCTCTCGTCAATAGATTTTGTTCTTGTGAAAGTGTTTTTGCAGCAAGGCTGTCTATGGCTAGGATGTGGAATTTTTATGGGGTCCGCGAGAAAAAAACGCAATGTAGGAAAGCCAATAAAGATCAAGCTTACACCGAAAGGTAACTTGTTCTTGATAAAGATGACTGCTTATATTGCCACTGGAAGAGGTCTTTTCCGCATTACATTTGTGCCTAGAAGTGAAGCCGACTTTAGGGATATGAATGTAAACTTGGTTTCTGTAATTTGACTTTTCCCCCTTGGTATGTTGCACAGAGATATAAAGAAAATTGCGATGCGAACGGGGCCTGCAATCGTCGATAGCGTGCCGACACTAAATTGTGTTTTTTAGGCGAAGCTGTATATGGTTAACCCCCCAGTTTTCATTCCGGTGAAGCCGCTTTACTCGGCTCCGCTTTCTCGTTCTTCCTCGCAGCCGCCGACGCCTCTTTCACAAGCTGGCAAGAGGCCGATGACGGCGCTAGCGCCTTTATCAGCAGTTGCATTTATTCCTCGCTATGGGACTGAAGCGTGCCGTTAGCTCGGAAAAAGAGCAGGAATTTTGAAAGAGTGCCTGCGCGCACAGAAGCGCGAATGGGCGAGAAAATAACGGAAAGCCACTGCCGCAGAACGTGTAGCCGCCGCCGTTGCCGCCTCAAGTTCCACCTCGTCGAGTAGCTGCGAATCTCTCCCGAGTGGAGAGCAACTTTCCCAATTCGAGCGGCGATGTGGGCGAATAATCCTTTTTCAGCTTGAAAGGCTTTCTGATGACATTTTCACCGGTGATTTTGACGTCTAAAGCAAGCGCACATCTCCGGTTGCAAGTTTATGCGTGCACGAAAGGGGGGTAGGGGGGAGGCGCGTGCACGCGCAGGTAGCTTTTATGCCTCCGCCGATGACATGCCCATCGTGCTGGTGGAAGATTTCAACATGACGTCTCACGGTCCAATGCGACCTCTCTGCTGTCCTCCGTGGTCGAGCGGTTTGAGTTGGTACGTTACACAGGCAGTAAGATGCCTAAGACTCGGGAGGGAAACGTACGGCCCTGTGTTGGTCGGCTACAATAAAGTTCGAGTCCTTGCCAGCTCCGTAAATGTGTTGACGCAACGCAGTGATTAAACATAAAACGCCCTCACAGCCACAGGTTGCACCATAGAAGCACTTGTTCTTTTTTTAAATGCAGAGCATTTCTTTAACTCACGATGTCACCCGCGTTGACGTCCGTAGTCGTAGTCCGCACCCCTCCCCCTACACTATAAAAAAAATACTATCCGGCGCCTGGTTTCGATCCCTCGACCCTGCGGGCGGAACGCAATGTACAGGGTGCTCTACCCACTGCGCCACAAAGCCGACACAGAATGGGAGGCTACGAACGCGCCTTATATCCTTGACTCATTCAAACTGCGTCACGAAGCTGCTGATACAACGCATACACTACCACCAACTCCCCAAACACTAAACGTTAACGCAACACACCCACCCCCTATGCGACGCATTTACTCGAGTCCCCCTCGCGGGGAGATGGGCCCAATTTTTAAGTGCGAATGCACTTCTTAAGCGAGCCTGAATCGTCCGCCGCCGTAGTCCGCATAGCAACAGCTGCGGGTGCGCGCGCTCCTCGTCTTCCCTAGCAATGGGGGGAGATGGGCGCGCGCTGCCTGGCCGCTGACATGGCACATACCCACGTGGGGGATTGGCCAGGAATCGGGCGTGAGAAGGGCTAATGCACCCGCTTAAAGGAGTACTGACACGAAATTTCAAAGCTGAGATCCGCTCTAGCAATCAAGTACAACGACAACACAAATAGGTGTCTGTGAATAAATGCATCTTTCTTTCTTTGTAGTTGTGAGTGTGTGTGTGATCTCTCTTTCGCGAACATTACCGAACCGCGCAAATTCAACTCGTGCATGCGCACTTTCACATTCTTCCCCTCGGGGAAATGCGGGGAATTTTTTTTCAGATACATTGCTTCGGTCTGTCGTCTCCGGCGACCGACAGAGCGTAGACCAGCTATTTTCAGCGTATATGAAAAACAACACGCATAAATAAATAAAGAAGAATCCGGGGCATCCACTATTTGAATGGCTTTCCAGCAATTCATTGATGTTTAAAGCTGAAGCCGACCTTGCGGAGATTGCCTGCAAGCCGGCTTTTCCTCATTCTGGCGCCGCAGTGAAGCATGGTCATCTACGGAGGGAGTATGGTTACAGCCCCACTTTCTTCTGCTCTCCACCGCCGCAGTCTCTTTCTTAAGTCCTGTTTACCCCTCGCCACGGGCGGCGTCCCTCTTCCCGCTTGCATTGCGCAGTTCCGGGCGCTCTTCGGCGGCCATCTGCGCGGCGCATTAAAGCCATCACTGTCTCTACCAGCCAATCGTGTGTCCCACTAGCCTGTGACGTAGAGATCGCGCCACTGCCGTTATAATTGAACATAGCAAATCATTTATGTCGCTAAAACCCAACATATCAAATTGCACCAGCGCGTGGGTGCACTACGCTCAGTTGCAGCGACGCAGATAGCATTCCGGTTGCTGTGCCCGGCGTCTTAAAAATACCCGCATTGCAATAGGAAAAGTGGGCGTTGATTTATTTTTGTTCGATAGGTAAGGCTCACTTCACATCGCTGCTGTTGATTACCACTCCAGGTACCCTGAAATGACGCGGCTTCATCGAGGATCGCCATCGGGGACATCTAAAAACCACCTCCTCCAGGCACGCGATCCCAAAGACGGTGATATATCCGTTTCCTTCTGGTACAAACGCTTTGCCAGTGCTTAATTATGGATTCGAGCATATAACAACCAGCTCTCATTACCCGCAGGCAAATGGGGAGGCTTAACATGTGGTACGAACGTTTAACGGCCGATACTCAAGAAATCTCGAGAGCCCTATGTGGCCTGCCTTAAACCACCTGAATTCTTCCGGTCCAACTGGGTACCATTCCGCACAACTTCTGATGAGCCGTCGTCTGTGGTCAAGAGTACCGTGCGCGCCGTATTTGCTAAAGCCAC
This sequence comes from Haemaphysalis longicornis, assembly GCF_048455015.1. Lineage (NCBI taxonomy): Eukaryota > Metazoa > Arthropoda > Arachnida > Ixodida > Ixodidae > Haemaphysalis > Haemaphysalis longicornis. Next base: position 46,475,038 of record NW_027526225.1, on the reverse strand, counting down.
GCACTGTAAGCTCATCTTGAAAAAAGCCGGATCAAAGATATAGGCAGAAGCAAAAACTGTACTTAGGTGTCATATTTAGGTGTCATGTTTGACTCAGATATGAAATGGAAATCTCACATAGATAAGACATGCTCGAAGGTGGTGTATGGCTGCCACGCGTTGAAGCCCGTGAGTGTTTCAGCACAGTCACTTTGCATACCCTATATTTACCATTTGTGCATAGCCATCTGAGCTACTGTATTGGATCGTGGGGCAGCACATACAAAACACATTTGAAACTTCGCAGGCGCTTAAAAAAGGCGACAATGAGAATTATTACATTTTCAAATAGGACTGATACCAGGAAACCGCTGTTCCAACACATGCGCGTAGTTCCGTTGCACTATGTTCACGTAATAAGCGTTGCGGATATAATAAACAGAATAGTAAAACATGACGACCGTCTACCACTAAGCAGTTTTAAGTTACCAGCACTCAGTACAAGAGCTGCGACGAACAATTGCTTTAATTTACCGGTTGCTAAAAATGTATACGGTCGGCGGCTTAGAATTTCATGGTGCTCGCATTTGGAATGCTATACCGGCAGATTTGAAAGCCGCACGCAACTTTTCTGCGGCCATGAAGCGTTTTATGTTAGAGGACAGTGCTGTTGTTTGATAAATATTCTACGTGCTTTTCTTTGTACACAAAATGCATTGTGTAATCCAGCATATGCATTTTTACCTGTTCCATTTGTCATACCGTTTGCTGAGTTATGCGGCATGTCTAACCTTTGGTACCAACACTAGCCAGCCAGGCTTTGGGACCAAAAATGTTTTTCGAAGTTTTTGTATCACATGTTGAAAGTGACATTTAAAAAAAACACATTAAAACATTACTTTGACAGGCGTCATGCTGCTAGACCGCTTCAACGGTTATCCACAGGCAACGAGATGTGGCTCCGGCACCGAGGTGCTGCAGGTGCAGTCATGGTTCCCTCAGAAACTTCAAGGTTCTTACTGGGTCAGGAAAAAGAAGAGAGTTCTGCGCAGGAATATACGCCAAGTGTTCCTACTCTCTGAAACTCCTGCACATCCCACAGACCACGAAGTCGGCCAGCCTTCAGAAGCAACAGAAATAGCCAAAACTGAGTCCAACCCAGCCTAATGCAACAGCCAACCAAAAGTTGGACAGCAGAGTCCCTAGTCAACCGAACCTGAAAATCTGGGTGTAGCCCGAAAGAACCCATTCCCGTTTGACCCCTTCCCGTTTGAACCCATTCCCGAAACGCCCTTCCCGCTTGACCCGTCCCGTATGCGCCCGTTCCCGAAACGACCTTCCCGCTTGGGCGCTTCCTGTATCAGCCCGTTCCCAAAACGCCCTTCCCGTTACAACCCGCTCCCAAAGCGCCCTTCTCATTTGAACCCGCATCGTTCCAACCCATTTGTATTTCTGAAAATATGAGTTACCGTCTTCGAAACTGTTCTCCAAAATGTGCTTACAAGCAACGGGTCATGCACTGAAAACTTGTATGCAGGAAACTTTCCGGAATCGACCGATATTTCCGGCCGATAAAAGTTTCTGAATGCCTTAGGCCGATACTGCCCTTTTGACACAAAATTTGTAGCGGCGAAAGTGTACAAGAAAGATACCCAATATCTTGAGTAATGCACGCATTGGATTTTTCTGCAGTTGGTGTTCGTACGTGCGGCAGAAATTTATTTATCAGCCGCTCGTATGCTCATTGTTTGGAGCGTAGCTTTGTCTTCGGGTTCGAGAGATCTAGATCAAAGATGTCCGTAGGAAAGACTTTAAAAAAGGCAAAAACATGTGCATAAATCTGAGAATTGGCTACTAATGCCTTTCCTGCGGGAGTAATGGGCAGATTTTTTATTTATTCACCGATTCTTTACGGCCTGGTTGGGCTCATGCAGGAGTGAACATAAAACACATCAGTATTGGTTGGCGTAGTTTAAAAACACCCAACACAAATAAGTAAAAGGCATAAATATGTAATAGACGCAAAGAGGTCCGAACGCAAAGGGGTCCGAACAACGATATGCATTCGTAATGTTTTCCAATTTTAAAACACCACGATTCAACCAGAACACACATTTCCAATACGTGGGGAAAATTCTTCTAACGATACCGAGTTCACTATCCATTCAGTTACTTATTCCAGTAAGAAATTGCACGAGGAAACAAAGAACTTTTGAATAGTAATTCAGCTGATTGGCTGCCTAATATTCTTACTATGATGTCTTCTCGCTAAACGTCTGAAAGGCCCTTGGAGGTAGTATTACCGCGACAATTTTAAGTTTCTGTAGTAAAAAAAATTACGCTAGAGACGACCCTGCGCTGCTTAAGTTTCTGAAGGTTTACTCTATTATGCAAATTGAGTATACTAGAGTGACGGGAATAAACAGAATCCATAAAACGCAAAGCTAAGTTTATAATTTTCGCCACTTCTCCTGAATGCGATTTTTTATAGCCACATGTGACATATGTATCCAGATACATAGGGTTTCTTTATTTTTATACATCTTTTTGTCTTTTATAGTTTTCATCTGCTTCTTTTCGACATTGATGTACACTTGCGCTATTATAGCGATTAAATGTGTTAGTCCGCCAAATACGATTTCTTTCAAAGTGAGGGTGTTTTTGCGATTTTTTTATTTGTGCTTCCGCGGCGCTTTTCTGGGCTTTTTTATCATTTTTGGTAACGAAGTATCAGATAGTTTTGATTTATTTAGTTCCCTTTTAACATTTGTTGTCTTTTCTGGAGGGGGGGTTTCAAATATTTGTTTTTATTAGTTATTTACTCATCCTTTGAGGAATATCTTGAAGCTTGAGTTAAAGTTAGCTCAAGAGTGTGGATAAAATATATGTTTGTGTATAAACCTTTGGTTGATCGTGTGTGTTAGTAGTTCCTCCTCACACTCTTTCGGGACACGGCCATGATGGCGTCGCTTTAATGCAATAAAACTTAAGGGCCTGGTGTTTTGGGGGTGGATCTAAAGAAGCTAGAGACGAGAGTCAGTCGACCGAACAAGTGCAAACGAGGGCAGACACAGGGCGACCCTCGTGACCTAAATACATTTAGTTAAGTGCATTTAGTTATTTTGCTGTTTTCGTTTTCATAAGCAACGTGTTTGTTAATTTGTTGTTAATTTGTTAATTGGTGTGTTAATTTAAAATATTTGTTTGCTAATTTAAAAGTTTTGTTTGTTAATTTGTTAATTGTTAATTTGTTTGTTAGGCTTTGTTAATTGAAAAGATTAAAATATTTGTTAATTGGTATAACTTGAATTGTAACAAATGAAAAACAATATGAAAATGTTTTTATAACGTTTCATAAACTGCGTACGTTATTCTGGGAACGGACTAAATAGCAAAATACGAAACGGGAAGGTTCTTTCGCCCCGGGTTGAAATGGGAAGGAACAAACGGGAAGGTTAAAATGGGAACGGGTTCAAACGGGAACGGGCCAAGTGGGAAAGGGCGAAACGGGAAGGTCGTTTTGCGCCGGGTTGAAACGGGACGGAAGAAGCGGGAAGGGCGAAATGGGAATGGGTTCAAACGGGAACCTCCCGACAGGACTACTTAGCCTGCCAGTGATATGGACACACCGCGTGACGCTCTGTCACCCCCTCCACTAAGTGTTATTGGTCATTAGGGCAGCCATCTTTGGCGGGCGCTTGGGTGCCCGCGAAGTCGTCGAAAGCGGCTTATGTCCACAGCAGCATGGGACGCCGCCGCGTCATTGTCTGTGACGCCGCGTTGTATCCCGTCGGTGTGGGTGGGCACGACAGAAGGCTTGGGCGGTCGAACCCGCGGACATCGACGGCGGATTTCGCAACACCGCACGCCGATCTTGACATTGAGCTGTTCAAGCGCCGCGGCCTCCAGAATAATGTGGATACTCAGAAAAAACAGAGTACATCCGCCTATTGCGAGTGGAGAGGTCGAAAGTCGACCCCTCTACAAGCAATACTCTTATGTGCAGAACGAGGGCTGGTTGAAGTAGGCACGAGAGAGGAAAAAGACGCCGCAGGAAGAGGCAGTCATTCACAAAACTACACAAACACAGCTTGGAGATCGGAGGCTGTTAGCAGAATCCGTCGCCGGGGTCGGTCTCGCAGATGTTCCATGAGGAGACGGGCGGCCCGCAGCTCCGCGGCGTCGCTTTGTGTGAAACGGCTGCAGGCACCACCGCGGTGTCGGCACAAAATAAATGGCTCAGCTACAACGCACAGGGTGTTCTCGGCACCCTTCAGGATGTCCCTGCACCGAACCGAACCCCAGTGAAGCACGGGGCTCTCCACTCAGGAAAGCGAGCTGTCAATCAAAGGGACCGAAGTAAGCCAGGCAAGATTTGTTGCCCTTTGGCTGCTGCATTCATGCCCGCACAGCCCCATTCCTTTCGCCGAAAGTAGGAACACTGACGCCCTCATGTTTACCTGTTGGTAAAGTAACTACATATATCAGCCAACGAAATCCTTCTCAACACGTGCAGCTAAGCTGATTTTAGTCAATTGGAACAGCAGTGACATCAGGCGTTGCCGGAGAACCAAATGAGCAAAAGTTAGTTGTAGTGCATCCGTCGGCACCGCATGATGCGCGGCTGTTTCCGCACCGGAAGAGCCGAAACGGAAGAGGAGAATGAAAGGGACGAGCATAAAGTTCGCGAGCTATCCGACTCTGTGAATGTGGATGAGCGGCGAAGCTTTCTAGCACACGACACACATAAAGGTGACAAATTTTGTGTCACACAATAAATATAAAGGGCATGTGCAACGACGAGAGAAGAGAATTCAAGTTCAAAATGGAGAACAGCAAGTTTAAATAATGAACGTTTATGTAACGGGGGTCCAGCCTTAAAAATCCCCCCCCCCCCCACCAATGCCAGAAATATCGGGGGGGGGGGGGGGGTGCCCCTCCGTACGCTAGTGGTCGCCACCATACCGCCCGGGATCGCTGTCCACCCTCGCTTTATTTTTGACTGGATTTGTGCCTGGATAATGTACCGTTATGGTTGATAATACTCGCTTGGTTAAACATCGGGATTTGGGTATGGTCGACAGAGACACAAAAGACAATGTCACGTATGCCAGTTGGACAGTGAAGCTCAACGCACCGAACGGCTGTGCAGCTATAACCGGCTGTACGCACTGGCGCTTCTATGTTTACGTGTGCATTCGTAACTTGCATTGTTTACCCCCCACCCTCACTCCTACTGCTATGTAAAGAATGTGCATTAAATTTAAGCGCAAATGGCTTGGTCAGCAAGCTTATATAACCCCCGCCATAGCGTTGGATTTGTCCGGCCTCAGCCAATCGCATAGCTGCGCATACGTCATAGATTCTAGAGCGGGAAATGAGCTAGTACGTCGCATGGCCATTCCTTTTTCCTAATTATATAGCTCATTTGAGCGAAGTGTGCGTTAATAGTGGTGTCAGTATGATTCTAACGAGGCAATCTTTCGAACGAACCAAACTTGCATTTTGTCTGCAAGGCCCCTTTATGTTTGACCAATATAAAAATATATTTCATTCTTACTTCTCTCGGATGTTGCAAGGATGTACTTATATCCGGAATAGATATAATACGACGGACATCCGTTGGTTGCTTAAAAGGGAGTTGCGAAATTATCGGGGTGACTTTAAAACACAGATATCTCTCGGGTGGACTGCCGGCTCGTTTCCGCACGAAGATCGAAAATGGTGCGTTCGATAGCCCGTTTTGTTTAAAAAAATAATAAAACCAGCGGCGGTGGTTGCCTCGTTATTTCGTAATATCACAAAATCATTTGCTTTCGCAAGGGTGCTGATTCTGTCCTAAAACTTTTTTCGGCGGCCGAGCATTAAAATAAAAAGAAACACATCTGATTGTACCTGCACCCGTAGGCGCAAACTGGCTTTTATTCTCATGCGAATAAAGTGTGCGATTTCTGTCGCTGATCCTATTTTGTAAAAAGGGATCGCAAAGCGCACGGGTTGAGGCTGAACGATGTCGGCGGCCCCTCCACGAAACTTAAAGTCACTCAGATAATGTCGCAAAGAATACGTGCAAGTATAGAGCGCAGACAATTGCGCGCACGCACACAGACAAAAAGAAGCAACGCCAAAACCCTTCACCGCACGACACACCGTTATATATGAGACTATATGCAAGTTAACGGTTTCTCTTTGTGTGTGTATTTCTCGTTTACGAACACGTTAGTAGAATCTTTTGTGGGAGAGATTTTTTTTATGCTTAGTCTCACTGATTGCCCCCCCCCCCATCTGTCCTCTCCGCCTTCCCCCCCCCCCATCTGTCCTCTCCGCCTTCCCCCCCCCCATCTGTCCTCTCCGCCTTCCCCCCCCCTCCCCCCCCCAATCTGTCCTCTGCGCCTCCCCCCCTCCCCCCCCCAATCTGTCCTCTCCTCCTTCCCCCCCTTCCTTTTCTCTGCGCATGCGCCGGGTATCTCTTACGAGAGAAACTTATCTTGGTTTGTCCTGCCACTAAGTGTGGAACCGCTACTAGACTAGACCGTGCACTAAGTGCTGCTTGTTTGATACTAACATTCACTGATAGTACAAAATTCTATAAATTATTGAACATAATAAATACAGCACTATTCCCACTCGAAATTACGATTAAAAAGTTTTTGCAAATCCGCATGCTGTCTTTTATATGCTCACATTAAAATGCATAATTCTAAAACTTTTGCTAAAATATTTGATTTTTGCGACAAGCCTAAAGGACTTTCCGAGGCTGGCTATATAAAAGCAAGAAGAGCCGGTGTATTTCTAAGGTAACTGAGTTGTACTCGCTCTCCTCGTGCATCCCGTTGGTTTTCTCGCTTAATTTATTTGTTGGTTGTCTAAGTGTGATGTGCGTGTTGAATGTGTCTATGTCGCGCTGCACGCTCAGCCGATCCACACTGACACGCGTAGCTTTTTACTAGGTTATGCATGGCCTAAGTGGCCATGCATAACATAGCCATGCATAACCTAGCCATGCATGGCCTAACTGGCCATGCATAAACTGGCTATAACCATGCATTAGTAAAATTCACTAAGTACTTAGTTTATACTGGGGCAAGTAACTATACTCGGTTACAACTCAAGAACGGCACCACCTCATGTAGTGTATCACTCCGCCAAAGCGCCGGACCCGTGACGTCAGTGCGCGCGCTTTTTGAAAGAGGTTTGCTATGAATGCGTGATATCGTCTGCCTTGTCTCACGCAGTTTGTTTGTCGTCACTGGAGTCGTTTATAAGCATATTAAGTCCAAAAAATCACGGGAACGGCTCACGCCATGTTCAAAATATTCCCAGTAACGCCCTACTTGCGCCGCGCGGAGAAACGTACGGCTACGGTGATAAGGCACAGCGGCAACTTCCGGTGCCGTTTTTAAGTTGCCACCGAGTATAGTTAGTGTTCTGTTAATAAGTACCACGACCTTTTTTTTAAGAGTTTGGCCGCCGCTACTGCTCCCTGACTAGCCATGATGCGCGGCGCATGCGCGGAGAAACTCTGGCTAGTCAGTGGTAGTAACAGTCAGGCCGGGTGAAAATCAAGGCGAACTGCCCTCACGCAAGATGCGAAAACTTCTTTTTTTCCCTTTAAGAGAGCGAAATTAAACCCGTCACGCTTCCAAAGGCCCGAGGTGTCGGTGGCAGGGGAAGTTAACACCGCCACTGTATGCGTTGACAGTTACGTCGATAATTTAGTCCGCATAAAGAGTAAGTACGGCAGTAAAGAATATCGCCTCAAAAACTAATACAGGGCGCAGTGATAGACACATTGATTTCTTTGTTGTCTAGCTTTAGTGGCTGCGGCTGGAAGAAGCTCCGTCATTTATTATTGGAGCACCTGGGTTTCTTCGACACTGCAGTTTGCCCTTTTCTTTCTTGCTTATGTGTCTGGCATCGACCAGACTGGTGTTGGCTCGGCTCTCCATTTATTTATGTTAGTTTCGTGCTCCAATGAAAGCTTTCTCTCATCCTTGCGTGCTGACCGTCGCTCGTGGCGGCATTGTCTTTTTGAGGAGATGATAATTGCTCGTGACGGGTTGCCGTATAATCTTCTGGTGACTAGGGTTTCCGGCCGGCACGCTTTAATTATGTCACTGCAGCTTTTAAGAAGCTCCACGAGTCATTCGATATTCTCGGTAGCCCATGTCCAATGTTCAATCTGAAGAAAAAACCGTAATGAAAACAAATTAACTCAATATTAGGTGATTTTTTTTTTTGGGGGGGGGGGGGGGCGGCGAAGGATAGCTTGTATGATAGCTAACCGAACACAAATATATTTTTCGTCACCTCACTGTAATAGAAGTAGTTTTTTTAATCCTGCCGCGGAAGATAAGAATGGACGAAATACCCCCCCCCTCCCCCCCTCGTTCCCCCTCCCCATCCTCTTAAAATCTGAGATTTGGCCAAGTCGCCAAAACAGCTTTGAAGATCCGATGAGTTGAATGATGTCCACGCTCGAGATTTGTCGCAGATTGCCGGGGAAACATGTTCTTGAATTGTTTTAGGCTAACGAAATTCTGTTTGTTTCTCCCGCCCCCCCTCCCCTCCCTTCTCCTCATGATCCCTCGACATACGCCCACCCCTCTTACCTGCAATTCCCTTTCCCTTTCCCCTTTGGTGGTTAACCAGGTGAACATTAAAATGGCTTACACCCTTAATGGTGTATATTTGTTTATACCCTAGCAAAAACGCAAAATACACCCTTTAAAAAGGTGTTTTAGCGCTAATCACACTCTGCCCAAGGGTGTTTTTTTTTTTGTTCTTTTTGATGTGGTGTAGACAAAAAGAGCGTAAATTATTTTACAGCAAAATGCGGGTCTTGCGCATTTAAAAAAAGTGCGCGTGCGAAGGGGCAAGCCTTTAATGTCCAGAAAATACATGGCAGTTGACTTTGAGAATTCTTGGAGACTTATCTTTACGACCGTTCAGGAGGACTGCGAGTATGGGCGGCGAATCGGTGAACATTCATCATTAACAATCAGCCCACAAAAGGCGTGGCACAAAAAGGGGGTAATCGACAGGGCAGCGCTAGCTACTCTCAATCATTTTATTTAAAAAAAAAACCACTTCAGTCATTCACGTGACTTGGAGCTTAGCGCAGTGCAAAGTGACTAATTTCTTGGTTAAGTTGCGTAAAATAAACGCAGCGTACTATGATTAAGCCCGAAGCGGCGAGAGTACAACGAAAACTCGCCAACAAAACGCGCACTTACGCATCGTTCCGATCTAATGCAGTCCAGGTGCGTAAATTACCTGCATACACATTTTAATTAAAAACGTGGAGGGAAGCCAGATCACCGTGATTCCGCTCAACACGAAAAGCAAAAAACGACTTCTGCCGATTTCTTTTCTTTTTTTTTCTTTTTTGCATTTCGCTTACTTTACTGCGTTATTCTCAAAGCTGGGACAAGGTTTTTTATGTGTCGTAAATATCCCCCCTGTGCCATTGTTGTGTTGCATGTGTGTGAGTGTGTGTGCGTGTGTGGGACATTTGCTTCGGCATCGCCCGCCCTGGTGGCAGGCTAGCAGACGCACTAGCGTACGGGCTCAGCCTTTGCCAAGTTTTCCGCAAATAAAGATTATTATTATTATTATTATTATTATTATTATTATTATTATTATTATTATTATTATTATTATTATTATTATTATCATTATTATTATTATTATTATTGTTGTTGTTGTTGTTGTAATTGAATTGTAATTTTTGATTCCACACTAGAGGTTCCTGATTCAACAGCTTTCCATCACTATCGATTCCGTGCCTCGAATAACGATTTCCGTGCAGTTTCGAACGCCGTGCCAAGCACGGTACCAAAGAAGGAGTAGTGGCAGAATTGGCATCATGCTTGTTTTATGCTGAAGTTGTGATCGGGACCTTTACTTTTTTGAAGCGTTATGCGCTAAATTGCGGTGACCGGTGATTATTCTGGATTCTAGCGAACGATAAATACACCATTCTAGAACAAATTATTCTACTTTACGCGGCCTAATGCGTGTATGAACCACTGCGACAACGAAAACCAGACCGTCTGCTCCCGCGTGTCGAGCTCGCAAGCTGGTTTCAAAACCCGCGCGCGCACTGACGTTTTTTGCTTCCGCACGCCCCGCCTCCAGCGATTGGTCGGCATTGCAGTACAAAAAAGTGCGCGGTTGCACGGGCTTTTGCCGCAGGAACCCGGCTTGTTCGATGTGACAGTCTTCGACTCTCTCAAAGTGTATCAGGTATTATGGAAGCCGCCATCAAAGGTAAGCATACCAGCGGGAAATTGCTACTGCCTCTTGTTGTGAAGACGACCCTAGCTAGCCCTGCAACGTTGGGATAATCGTATCGCAGCCGGTTGTGCCGACACTCGCCGACTCGCCTCATGTGTCGTTGGGCTCGGTTCAAATTTTCGCTGTTGGACGTTCGTGTCACCACAAGCGTATGAAAGGACAGCGTGCTGTCGCTTGTGACAGTCGCTCAATGCGCTGAGACGGTCGCGCTTTGGGGTTGATATCGCTTCACGGATGCACTGTTTGGCGCCCACTTTGAGCGGTAAACTTGCACGCACGTTGTTAGATGTGTCGTCCAGTGAAATAAAGCTATGCCCGTTGCGCGCGTTTTTTGAAGTTCGCTTAGATTAGTGAGCTTGTCATCATTTTTCACACGTTGCCAACTCAGCAGTTTAACGGGGAGGCCCTAGTAAGCGTCGCCAAATCGCCCCCATCACATCCGGCAACCCATGTCACACCCCCCAACTGTCAAAACCACCTCCGCTCACTGATTAGCCAGCGTCACTGTTAATGACTGATCACTAATAGTAGTTACAGATTGGAAGATGTAACTCTAGTGGTGTCTACGTGTAGACGAAGCCTCAGTTAATCGTTAATAGTGACTGTAGTCAGTAAACGTTTGGCAGAGAACACTGCACTACCTTTGAGTAGAAAAAAATGTGCCGCCATTGGCAACGGTCTAATTATTAGCCATTTGTATTACACTGGCTTATCGCAGACCGTCCATTCACTCGGTCGCCTTCATTTAATGTTGTAGTAAACTTCATTTTTCCCTTCAATGTTAGAGGGTTGGACAATGAACGATATTGTCCCCATTTCAGGTATCTTCATGAATTGAATAACATCTCTTGCAATAGAACCAGTCTCCCTCCATTAAGTGTCCACATGATGTTGTGTTGAAAGCAAGTTAAACTTTTTCCCAAGACCTGTTACAGGCTGTATGGTACGTGAGCGTGGTGACTTTCATTGTTTTAGCTGTCAGCTGGTCTTGTTAAAAGATCCCCACTTGAATGGAACACCATTGACTACACAATGTGCAGAGAATGTTGTAAAGTCACACAGACCGGTAGGTTACCACGAGTGCATGAATGGGAAGTTTGTTCTCACTGACGATGTGAAATCGTTAGTGACTTGTGTTTCGAAACCTGTGACTATCGTTGCTTCGGGGAAAAAACTTCGTCACCTCAAGCTGTTTATAATTAAAAACCAGTGTTTATATGTAAACCGAGAAAATGGGTACCTGCATCTTAAATAATCGTGGTTAACTAAATCTTAAAACGCTGTGAATTTTTAAACATAGTGCAGTAGGTCAGCATGTTTAGAGTGCCAACCGATCTCGGCCCGAGCTTTTCAATACACAGAACTTGCAAAACTTTGCTTCAGAACCGGGGCTTCAGAATACAAGATTTTTTAAACATTTACGTAGTAATGCAACTTAATAAAACCAAGTTGGCTTTTCAAATTAGCAAACATTAAATTGGGTAGTGTGTACTTAGGTTTCCATGGTTTTTCTTTTATGACTTATGGCATCAGTTACAAGCACTTGAGTGCAAGTACTTCAACTTTCTGTCGACACATGGGGGAGGCTATTCCCCCTTCCCCTTGCCTCTTCCTGTTCACCCATAGTAATGGGGGTGGGGTGGGCTAGCCACGGACTGGGTTTTGATAAATTGCTCACTGATGCCTGTGCAACTCGACAGCTTTCAATTGACAATTGAATGCTGACCCTCAAGTGCTCCCTATGTCTTTGCAATGGGACGCGTTGGATAGACAATTGGTTCAACAGTCTTTGGAAGTCCTTTGAAACGGCCGTGCTAAGATACTTCAGGCTCATGAACTTGATTAAACGCAGTCCATCGAGAATGACGTAACTGATTTTTCTATTGGGAATTCTTGGGTCACATTGTAAAAACTGGCTCTTCACGGAGAGTTTTCATATTGGGCATAATGTTCTAACAGAAAGCGTTAACGCGTGTACTCTTGTTTAGGGCTTTTTCCTGTTGTAACATAGGCAGCATCAAGAGCTTGACGGAAGTCATTCTGTTACATGCGTCTTTGCCTTTGAAGGGAAAGTGATTGACGGAACGATAGTGGGAGCAAGATGTCAAAAAGTACAGCTTTTGGTGCAAATTGCAACAATAGTGCAAAAACTTGGAATCCATATACAGTGTGAGTTGCAGCGTTTAGTTTTCGATTCTCGTTGAATTTTTTTCTCTACTTGCTCTAGCTGTAGGTTTGATATCCATCAGCTGCATTTCTGAGAAGGGCTGCGGCCATTACAACGTGGTGTTTAGCAAACACTGAGCGAGAATGAGCGAATGGTTCAAGAATGGGACAGAGCGAAAAAAAAGAAGATAAAGAATGAGATTTCAATGGCGTGCGCCACCTCACTTTTATTTTTGCTTTCTCTTAATACTTGCAGTGTTGCGAAGTTATGTATTACGACTGACGCAGAGGCTCAGAGTTGTCCCCTTCTTGAACAGGAAACCTGGGTTGTACGAATCAGACCTCTGTTATTCAAGAACAGTCGTTTGGTTCTCGAACTCAGCTCTTAGGGTTGAAGTTGTTTTGCAGTGAACACACGTTGTTTTAAGAACTCGAACGTATTGGAATATAATGGAAAGTTTTCAAATTGTATTTGGGGCCCTCAGAATTTCTATTAACACCAAGAACCTTCTGCCATACATATTTTTTTCAGCTTCTGTGTAGGGTGGACTTCTGACTATGCTCTCCTAATTCCTCAGGGTTGAGTATCTACACAGCACAAGTCCTTAGCCTGAGATGCGCATTGTAGAATAAGTAGCCTGGCAATGGAAGCTGCAGGTTTGAAAGTAGCTTTTCTTTCTTCGAGAAAAAAAAAAGAAAAATTGGAAAAATAATAAATGGGAAAGTAAATTAAGGAAAATGGGCTTTCCATTGCACTGTGTTGGCGAGTGACTGGTGCGTTCTCTGCCTAGTCATTTTTTTGTTTTCAGCTCTGTCGCACTGTTGCACGAAAAAATCATCCTGTATTACGAACTACTAGTTAATTTTCAAAAAAATATGGTTGTGTAACCAGGTAAAAATTTTTTTTTGATTCGATGTTCATGAAAAACCAAATGGCAAAAAAGCAGATCCGTTTCATTACCTGCCGGTCGGCAAGAAAGTAGGCTATTAATGTGCCTGTTTCAGAGCTGCATCATTGTGCAATGCAGGCCATATCACCTCTGTGTCAATCGGTGGCAACAGGTGCGGCAATATGTGAGAAATATCAAATTTGGAAGCGGGGATTACGATTGGTTTGGTTTCTGTCAAGGCATGAAGATCATGCCTTGTAGAATTGGTTATCATGCCTTATTTAATTGATCGGTCGTACCTTACGGCATTGATTCCACCCAATTTTTCTGCTCAATCTTTCTTTTGAGTCCATGTACGTTTGTATGGTTGCACAAGGAGTAAATGAAAACAAAGAAACAAGGAAACAAGACAGTCGCTCAGGATTCGACCCTCTTGGGAGTATTGCTCATTTTAATGACTTGTTTCAGCCGCAACGATCGGCTGGTCCGAAGAGGACTTTGACAGCCGTCCCGGTTTCGTGTCCATTCTCGAGAAGCTGAAGGCCAAGTCGAAGGACTGTCTCTCCAGTGAGGCTAAGAAAAGGCTGGCAAAGGTGAGAGCACGAACAGCTGTACCACCATTCCTTGCCCTCGCCAGAGTCCTTCAATGCTTCTCTGGTCATGAAACTCCTGGCCAAGTTTCGTACGCGGACAAAGGCTACCGCGAGTGGCGCCACCGCAGATCGGAGGGCATCGGGCGGCCGCCGCTGCTCTGTAGCTAGACCGGCAGGCGGGAACGCAGTAGCTGCATGCCCGTTCGCGCCACATTTTTTCGCCACTCGCGAAATGACGAGTCCATTTGAGCGGCCCACGACACGTAAAGCGAAAGCGCACTGCTGATAAGGCGGCGAGCGTCTGTTTTATCTTACTGCGTGGTTCGTTCCCTGCCAAACGGGCTCTGACCATGCCCCCGGCTGTCCTCCGATCAACACCAGCGGCGCGGCGCGGCAGCGTACGAAGCTCTCCCATAGCGTGATGGCGAAATTTCATGACCATAAAGGCATTGAAGGACTCTGCCCTCGCCTTGAAGTAAAGGAGTTTTTTTTTTTGTTGTTGCCTTTCCCTACAGGGAAAGGCAACAAATCAACTTGTGATCAACTTGAGCACGGCTATTTTCTCACCAGGGTGTACTGCTGGGCGAGCTGGTGGTTCATTTAATAAAAAAAAAAAAGTTACAGTGCGTACAGAAACAAGGACACGAAGATAAGACGGGACGGGTGCAGACTTGCAAATAAATTTATTACGAAGAAACTTGCTCCTTTTGCACGCGCCTATTATGTTAACGACACGAGAAACAAAAGATTAGCAGGGTGGCAATCATGTTGTCACAAAAAGAGATTGATTTTCTTTCTAACATACGGTGTACATCAGATATGGCATAGCCTGGTGTCTTTATGGGTTGTGCCAAGTGCGGGAACGCAGTTTGATGTGGTGCATGTTTTTCTTGGTTTTCGGGGTCCATTTTTAGTTTTGTCTTGTATTTTCTCTGTTGTTAACATGATAGGTGTGTATAAATGGTGCAAGTTTCTTCATAACAAATTGAGTTGGAAGTCAGTGCTGGTCCCGTCTTTTCTTTTCCTCGTGCCTTTGTTCCTTTTCCTGCTGTAGCTACTATTCTTAAAATTTTTGACAAACTTGGTTTGAGAGAGGTGTCGCCTCAGCTTAGCTCCCACACAACTGAAAACACTCCCCAACCCCCAAAAGTATGTTAAGTACAGAAAGTTGGGCTAATTGGTTGTATGATACTGGGGATGTATTAGTGCTGAAAGTTGAGGCACGAAAAATAAATAGTAGGGATGAGTGTTAGTCCCATGTGTTCTTTTTTTATGCCCAGCCTGTCAGCGCTAATACAATGTCTTCAGTACGAAAGGTAAAATCCTTAGCTTCTGCTGTAGAACGATGTCAAAATGTGAGGATTGCTAACAATCTCCCCGGCCCCCTTGGCCTTTCAAAGTGCAGTGTTAATGGGGGAGGTGGCAAGTAAAACTATTTTTTTATATTTACAAAAAAAATTTAATCAAATGAAGGGCATTAATGTAGTCAGCTGTCCTGATAACAAAAGTGAAATGGGTTGAAGGCTATCTTTTATACTTCCTGAGTTACAAGACTAATTACCTTCACAAGTCATCTTCAGACTAGTAATTAATTAGGAAAAAATTTGGCCGTATTTGTAGGGCAGTGCATTCATAAACGTCTATCTTGTGCACGGAAGCTGTTAGAATATTTTTATTACGTTTGGGCATAAAAAAAGAAACAGAAAGGTCTTCTTTTGACATCGCATAACAATTTTTTTTGTGTGCCTGTACCCTTTGATGGCTGCACATTTTAGATACCTGTACTGTTGCCAGCATAACTCTCAATGCGAATCGTATCTGCCGTCCTCACAGACGTTCTTATTTTTTCATTCTCAAAAGGTGCGGGCTGAGATGAGGGCGAATCAAGAAAGGTGGCTGCAAGCGTCCATTCTGAAATACGCTTTGAAGGATGTCAAGCACTTGGCCCAGGATCCCCTAATGGAAAGTGAACCCAAGTGGAGTGAAGACGTAGGTGATTTGATTCACACGTTTTTGATTCACACCTTAATTCACACTTCATTCACTGGGGAGTGCTTGTCGCTGCCTAGTTTTTAGGGCAATTTTCTGTTGAGTGCCTACTCTATTTGAAAAATGATTAGTTCATTCTAGGAAGCCAACAGTTGCGGGTACCCAAAAGGCGTTGGAGAGGAGGGGGGGGGGGGGGAACCTTGTCAATGCTTGACCTAGGAAAAGAACAATGAAAGTTCGAATAATGCAGTAACGTTTCGTGATCGTTTCGACAGGGGAATGTTGGGGGAAGTGGTTATAGGAGTTAAGTTAAATTTCTTAAGGGATAAGTCTAATTAGTTCACAAGATAATTAGAGATAATTAGCCATTTTTGGTCAAACAATGGACAAAACAGTGCTGGTCATAAAACTGTGATTTTTATATTTTTCAATACTACTATGAACCCTGGTAAGTGCAATAATCGAAGCAGTTTTTTGATGCATTGCTGGGAACTAATTTTAAAGCTCATTAAACCTCGTTGGCAGCAGTGGCAAGGAACCATTTTGGGTGCCCATTTTAAACACCGAAGTTTAATTAGCTGTAAAATTATTCCAGGCGTTGCATCAAAAAACTGCTTCGATTATTGCACTCACCAGGGTTCATAGTATTGGAAAATATAAAAATGACAGTTTTTTGACCAGCACTGTTTTGTCTGTTGTGTGACCAAAAATGGCTAATTAGTAATTATCTCTAATTATCTTGTGAACTAATTGACCAGCTGGAAAAAAAATGGTATATTTCAAATCAGTGGGAAAAAAGCAGCAAGACTGACACGTTTCACAAAGTTTACTTGAAAATTAAAAGAAGTTGTTTTAAGGCCAATGTGTCACCACAAACAAGCTTCTTTCATGGCTGGGACAGAGTTGAGTGAGGTTAAAGGCTAGCTCTTTCAGGTTGCACAAAGTTGTACGTAATCATCGTGGTCCCTTTAAGCAGGTTTTAACTGGCCTTCCTCAAGCGCGAGTTACAAATGACTCAGTTAAAGAGAAAATTCTCATTTGGCAGTACATGAAACCTTAGCTAGACTAAGGTTTCTTTTCTTACTCTCGAAAAATCATTTTAAAATAGACACCTCTCAATACTTAGTACCACTACGAGGCAGAACCCTAAGACGTACACATGAACATATTTTCTGGATCTCTCAACTACACATTAATGCATACGCCAATTCATTTTTCCCCCGAACACTAAAAGAATGGAACGCACTACCAACAACCGTTATCCAGAGTGACTCTGTAACACAGTTTGAGGACAAATTGAAGCGAGTGATGTCCTAAGCAAGAAGTGCATTGTGAAAAAAAATTCTATCAAAATGGTTGTGTTCGTTTGTTTATAGATATTACTGTTAGGTGTGCTCTGTTATACTTCTGCGGTGTTAAATTCATACATATTTTCAAGTAACAATACGGATGTATAGTTTGTATACACTCTGTTTAACGTATTTCCTTGTTGTTCTTCGATTTGGGCTGTAACCCCACCCCTGTAACGGCCTCCGGGCCAACAGTGTGCCTAAATAAATAAATAAATAAATAAATTGACTAGCAATATGCAATATGCCCTCCATTTGGTGAGTTCTTACCCAGTTGGGGAAAACCTGGCAACATCGGGCAGTTTGAAGGAATTCTTTTCTTTTTGTTGTTGTGCCATGAAGCGTTTGTGAAGAACAAGCACTTTGGCCGTTTGGTTGCATGCTAACAGTGTTCTGCATTCATCAGTTCATGGCACAGCTCAGGTCCACCCAGCGAGCCGTCCTGCTCTCGGAAACCTCCATGGCAGCCATCTGTGGTCCGATCAAACGCATTGAAGTTTCAAAGGCAAGTTCAGCACCATTGCACGGATTCCCTGGGGTGTGGAGGAGTTGTGGGAAGTTGGACTCCGATTTACCGTATTTGCACGATTCTAACGTGCACCCTCTTTTGCTAAAAGTAGCCTGCAAATTTGGGCAGGCCCTACAATTGGGCTAAAAACCAAAATATCCTTCAAAGCAGCTGGCAGCATTGCTGCGGACACAGACTCCACCCACAATACAATCGAAAGCAATCTGTCAACATTATGGGAGTAAATTTTTGGTGCAACCACTCCTCAATGGGAATACCTTTGCCAGCTGTTGCACATTTTTTGTGCGGCTGCAATTAGCACGTCACGTCTAAAACTACTAACGTCAAGACTTTTTAAATTGCAAGCTATTTTGATGTTCCCCGTTAGTGTTTTTCATCGAATCAGGAGGGATTTTTACTGCCACAGTTGCACGCGTCAGATAAAACGTTTTCGGCCAGGTACATAGTGTCATGTATTCTGCGCTGTAGAATTGTCGTCACGATATTTTTAAAAATACTTTTGAGTAATTTACCTGCGTGTTACAATGAGGGTGGGGGGGATGCTATAATTGTAAAAATACAGTAATTTCCGTTTTTTTTTTTTAAGGGAAAACTTTCTTAGTGGGACCAATTGCATCTTGTAAAACTACTGCGTTTCCCTGTAGACGGGTTGGTCGATCGAAAAACTCTGATAAGATGTCTGGGCAGAGGGAGCGTGCGTGAAACTGCGCTTCGCTGATTGTTCAAAACGATTGCTTGAAAATCGCAAAGAAAAAGAACGGTTCCATACAAGACAATACATGCATCGATCACAAAGAAAGAGTACAGTAGTGTACTTTCATCTCATAAACCACGCATTGGAATACATTTAGATTGTTCGTCGATGTGTTTACTTGGTACGTGAAAAATTGTCGCATGGGTTCGCTCTTCGTTTGCTACTAGGTAGGTTTGGCGATCAATTGCACCCACTTTTAGGGATGGTTTTCGTGCACTTTTGACGCAGTTTCGATGGGAGAAAGCTTTCACGCCTCTCTCATCTTTTAGAATGTTTTTTTTGTTGTTGTTTCAGGACTTCATGGACGCCTTGCACCGTTCGTTGCACCACCAACTGCTGCTGTACACATCCAAGATACGCCAACATGTGGGTGAGTGTTTTAAGGCAACAGTTTTAAGGGCCTCGTTGTGTGAAAAACCAGCATTGTTGTCCAGCGTGGAAACTGCTGTAAAAAGTAGATAAAAACACTTTGGGGTTCATATCGAAATTCACTCTGGGTTGTCACATAGTAGAAATGGAGTACATAACCACCACCACCACACTACTTCAGCATGCTGCCAATGGTCGAACAAAAGTTCGCCTAGCGTGTGCAGCACTGACGCCAGGTGACTGTAACAGCAGCCCAGCCGCAGAGAACTCTATTTCTACGAAAGCCGTGGCGTGATGGCTCATCTGTATGCCTGTTGGAAGTGATTCACGCCAAAGGACGGCGAAATGAAAGCAAAGATAGACAAATGCAGGCCAGGAGGGAAGCAGTCTTTGATGGGTATCACCAGGGGAAGCCATAATGCTTTCCCCTTCGAAGCACAAGAGCAGGCTAAAATGCCCCGACTCTTGTGGGTTCTGCTACCCGCCAACTCTAGCGTAGCGTACGCTAGCCGCTATGCTAAAACTCCCTAATATTGACAGTAGCTTGATTTGACTACGATCTTGTGCCTGATCTAGCCCTTGCCAGTTGGCTACTTCATGCTGTAAGCAAGGATGAGGCAAAAATTGTAAGGCCGAGTAGCTTTTGCATTTTACATTGTACTCCCATAAAAAAAAACTGAACAATTGCTAATTGCACTTGATGATGACAATGCACAATTGTACTTGAGATGCCAATGCTCCAGGCATTGCTAACGCCATCTTACTAACACCATATACATTACTAATGCCATTACTAACGCCATATACATATAGTTATACATTTTTTCGGTGGTCAAAGCCAAATGATTGCAGACCATACATAGAGCCCCTTACTTTTTGCGGTGAAACATTTCAGATTCTGCGATTCTAGATAGGGGAATCTGCAAAATTCCGTGACAACATTGAAACGGCATAAGGTACATGTAACAGTTCATTTATTATTAGGCACTTCAGACTCCTAACATGCTAGATTCTATTTACAGCTGAAGGAAGCTGGTGTGGCTGAGCACCTGGTGATGCTTTGTGCTTTCTTCACCAAGAGAATGGCATTGTGAGGCACGATGTCACCATAGCGACTGAATGACTTTTCTGCGTCAACAGAGTTGATTGGCACTGACAGGTATTTAAGGGCACTGGAAGAAAGTGTTGGAGTCGGTGTTCCATCCCAGCCCAGAAAGCCAGGACATCAAAATCTTCACCTGGATTTTCTTGTTTAGAAAGAAATTGTGCCAAGTCCCTTTTTGAGCTTTTGGGCAGACTTCAGGTACACTTGCCATTCAGCAGCTAGGGCTATAAATCCAGGAACGGCCCCAAACTCTGATCTCTTCTATAAGAGACACCCAACTTGCTGGGGATCCAAGCACCTCACACTCTTGAAGAACTTCCAAGTGTCAGAGTTCTTCTAGTATACTAGCGCCTTGCTAGCCGCTTTACTCATTGCACCCTTCATTTGTTTGCAATCTGACAGGCCTTGTCGTGTGCAATGTTCTCTTTCTGTGGCTATGGCTAAGCCCCTTGATTCGGGTGGAGGCCGCGCCACCTAGCCACTTTTATTATTTGATAAGGTAGGAATACGCAGATGCAAATTTAAATTTCCAACAGCAAAAACGTTGCAGACAAGTAATAGAAACCGTTTTGCTATTACTAATAGAAAATGCCACTTTTCTGCTACATTTCACCGAATATATCGTTTTGGGGATGTAGCGCCACACTTTTAGCATTTTTTTTGTAATTCTGCGAAAACACTATAATTCCGCGATTTTTCGCGGGATTGCGGAATTGCGGAAAGCTAGGGGCTCTAACCATACAGCGCAACTTTTCCTGAATTATTGTGAATTGTACTGAAACTGGTTTCTGAAGGCATGGAGCTTCAATATGTACCAGAGGGAAATCTGTCGCTGCAAATGTGTGCTGTCACGGCCATCATTATAACAGCTGACAGTGTTCATTTTGTACTTGGCTTGGCTTGACACTTGCCTTCTTATGGCTTCTCATGGAAAAGGCAACAACATGGGCAACATTTTGTTCTCTTGTTCAGGCTACAAGAAGCAGTTAACAATAATTACGGTTGTTGTGACCACAGGCAACGTTTGAGCTCGTTGGCAAGCCATGCCAAGTAATGCTGGAACATCTCTCCACAGTTTATGATGGCATGATCGTTGAAATGCGGCTCTTGTAGACACTGGTGCCAGACTTTCCTCTAGTGTTATTAGCATGAAACTTATGACATGACTAAAGGATGGGAAAAGATGAGGTTACAGCCAACGCAGAGAATGGATTCGGCTGACCAGTGGATGGCTACAACAATGGGTCAACAGGGATCGATGCATATCCTTGTGCCTATTAAGTGCGTGCACCAGTTAGTGTTAAGCCTAACTGGTGTAAAAACTACTCAAGGTAGCGTGCATCTCATTCGAGATGTTTCAGTTCTGTTGTTTTTGCTCCCAGGTCAGGCGTCACCGAGACTGGACTTGGCCATTGAGTTGAAACGCTCGGAAGTGGAGGAACTTCAAGACTCTAACTTGGAGCTGAGGCTGCGGAAAGCCCAGTGCGTGCTCCAGTATGAGAAGGTAGGCGCCAAAGTTTTGCGAGCATTCGTTGGCCATAGCAGTGGGCAATACAACACCGCTCCGGTATGACTGCTGCCTGATCAAGAGAACTGTAGAGGAGCTAAAAATTGGGCTGTTTGGTCAGTAATCTCAATTACGTTTTAGTAGTAGTAATAGTAGTAGCAGTATTAATAGTAATAACAATAATACTGTCTTATATTGTTTCAATATTATTGATATTATATCAGCGAATACAAGGTGGGCATTAAGAAGAGGTATATTTTAGATACAAAGGTACAAATACTGTTTGCAGGTACTGAAAATGTGGGCTTCGAATTGTCAATACAGTCAAACCTCAGTATAAGAGACACTTTTGCAAGAGACACTTGGTTATAAGAGACACTTAAATGAAGACTGGTTAGCTTTCCCAAGTTTGCCATGTTAGCAACATCCATGTCAGCACACATTTCCCAGGCCCTTTGAGTGTCTCTTGTACAAGCATATATAATTAACAACGTGCGATGACAAATGTTGAAATTTTGAATCAAGAAAAATTAAGATTTGTTTATTACGTTGAAAAGTTCCTGAAGTCAGGGATTGGCTGCCCTGCGGAGAAAAAAAGGAACAGATGTGCTTGAAACTCTCAAAACACTTTAGTGAGCTACCTGTGTGCTTCTAATAAATAGGCGTTGAAAATGCAAGCTTGTGACGTACACTGACCCTTAACTCAAATACATTTTGGTTTGTCACATTTTAGTGGTGCGTCTAGCTTGGAAACAGAAAGCAACAGCTCTTTGATAAGCTGAAGAAAATGCTTGAAACCTGGTGGCAAGTAGTGTCTTTACTATCAATTTACAAACCTGCATTGACGTACAATGTTACAAGTTTTGAAGGCCGATTTTTCAGAGCTTGTGGAGGGCCTCTGGTAACGCATGTGTAGACAGACAGGCTCGCAGATGGACAAACGACTCACCTAGAAACTTCTGGCCAATAGTTTTTTATCCTACGGCCAGAAAGCTCCACTTTCGCGTTCACAATTTCCATTGCGTGTGCGATAGGCGGAGCAAAATTTTTGGCGAAATTTTGAGCGCGGTGCTCATTTTCGCGTCACTCTGTAATGAGAGGGAGCAAAAGAGGAGCAGAGAACGACAGAGTGGAGGCAATGTGCCGAGAGCCTTTGTCGACCCCGTTGCCACGGAGATAATAAGTCGAAGCGTCGAGTGCCAGCCGTCTTGCAACACCCATTGTTGCTTGTACGTGTTGTAGAATAAAGTCTACAGCCAACGTAGGCGGCAAAGTAGAAGGATTGGAAGCGGCGACGATGAAAGTGCAATACTCGTGGCCAAAAAATTATCCCAGCTTTCACTGACTTGACTTTGTGAACGGTAGTGCTAACAGTGAGGCTCCCTGGCATTTCCAAATCGCAAAGCTAAGCTTCGGAGAACCTCTCAAAGCCAGCAAGTCGATTCCTGTTCGCGCCAGTTCAATTCTGCCGTGTTCCACTGCTCGCGCCATCTACTGGAAACTTCTGTTACTTTTGAACTTGGAACACTGCCACGAAGGAGCACTGCAGACGCTTTTTTTTTTTACAGCACATTTTTTTGTTTGCAATCGTCAGAATCAAGCAGCCCTGCATTCTTTAATTAAAAGAACAATGCCAATATCACCTGTGTATTGGTGTAATATGCCTAATGTTTTCTTTTTGCCCGACTTTGTTGACAAGTGTAAACATTGCCGCCGGTTTAGTAGATTAGAAACCCCTTGCCTACATCAGCGTCTCGTTCACGCATTCGTGCAACTTTCTGCACGTGTGCTGCTTGGCGCTTGCTCTCCTCCTCTCTACGCTATGACCTCTCCACATCGCTGCGACTGCGTTACCGCATTTCGTCCCGTGAAGGCCTCAACCAAGAACAGCTTCGCTGTTCAATTTTTTTTTAATGCGCATGCTTATTCGTTGCTGCTGGGCTTGTGTGAATAGTGGTAATTTAATTTGGAATATCTAGGTTATTTGCTTGTTATAAAATATAAAATTGCTCTAGATAGGATTAGAAGTCTGTGATAAAATTGGTGTCGTTTTGATCGGGACAAAGCAGCCTTTTCAGTGAACCAAACTTGTTTTTTTGGGCTCGTGGCCCCCTTATTAAGAAAGGGGTAAACATTGTACAATGGTCGACGAGAAAACGAGCGACTGAGATAGTGTGCAGCTGGGCTGTCTTATCTGGAGAGTGTTAACCCTTTTTTTTTATCTGGAATGTCGAAAGCGAAGCGCGAGGATAGAGTTGGCCCAACACCAAGGAGATAGGAGGAAATGCTGCAAAACCCCCGTCTTGTCGCACCTAGTTGCACGCTATCAGTGCGCTGCAGGAAAGCCTATGACAAAAGCAGTAAGTTTGGGTGGCTGTCGTAAGTGCGATACAGCCAATGCCTAATTCGTTGCAAAGGACATATTTTGCACATTTTTAGCAGGGCATTTTTCGCTCTTAGTGGGGCGTAACTTTATGTATCTGGTTCATCACTACAGCAAACAGTTCATTTTCGTTTCCCAACCAGACAATGCTCCAAACGGGCCATGAAGACAAAATGCAACTTTCTTAAATTTGAAAGAACTAGACTTCAATACTTCACTGAGCTCCAATCCAGCCCCCAGAGATGTTTTTCAACCGAAGAAACATATAACCCTTGAAAAAACTTCAAATTTCCTGCCACAGTGAAGTGTTATGGACAGGAGTGACGTCAGATGTGATACCAATGAAGACATCTTTATCGGTGCGTTAACTGCATGTCAGCATTAAAGTGATGCAATCAAACGAAACTGTAGGCTTCACACGATTGCAATCAAATGAAGCAATTGCCCAGTCATGTGTCTTAGCGGTGGTTTGCATCAGCGGCTGAGAATCACACAAACAAGATTCTGTGATGTCATAGAAAAGCTGATGGGGAGGGGCTAGGGAGTCGCCACTGCTTTGCATGTTTTGTTTAACATCTCCATTATTTGTTCAAAGTATGTGATACAAATAATGCCAGTGTTACCAGGACAAAGCAGTCTTTTAGGGGGCAAAGCACCTTATGGGCTCGGGCTGTCAGCGTCTCATGTTGCCGTTTGTTTTATTCTGATGTGATCACGGTACTAGAACACAGCGGCACTCATTTTCAAACGTCTCGCGCTACAACGTTTCATCTCCATGGGCAAAAACGTGTACTAAAAGAACACACTGGGACGCTCGTTTTTCGTTCGCGCTTGCTCGCTTGCTTCTGTTTTGCTCTGTACTCACTTTAATTTTAAAATTTGCAGTTCTCCGTTTCGAATTTCACTTCTCCTCCGTCTTCGTAGTAGGGATTGCACGTATATCGATAGCGCGTGCCGTGTGGCAAGGGAGACTTGCAATCTTTGAATACGCTGATACACTGCATGCTTTGCCCCTCCCCAGGTTTCGCGTTAGTGGAGGTGGCCCTTTTTTATTATTATTGTTATTGAATAATACTTGTATTTTGTCTCCGTGGCCCCTTTAAATACGCAGTTTCTCAATAGGGGCAGTTGATTCGAACCCTAATCGAATGTTTCGTTATTTGCGTCTACCGTATTTTCGGGCGTATGACCCGCCCCTGCATATAATCCGCACCAACACTTTCAGTCGGCCAGAAAAGGAAAAAAAAAATCCTCGCGTATTGCCCGCCGCACGTTTGATACAGGAAAGGCTGCACCTAAGCTACTGCTCAAGCAACACACCACGTACTATGTATACAGAAAAAGCGCACATTTAGCAAGTAGATATATATACACTGACTGCAATGCGAAAGTCGCAATTCAATCAGTTGCACTGCTCTCACTAGAGTTATCACTCGAGCCGCAGTCCTCACTGTTGTACACAAGCTCATCTTAGGTTCCGTCCATGTTGTTTATGATGCAGCATTTTTTGAAGCTTTTTTAGTGTTGGACAGTGAGGCTTAGTCAGTGTTACTGCGTAGAAGCTTCACGGCACAGCGCGCATTGCCGTGAAGCTGCACTGAAGGAAAAAAACCCTGCGTATTATCCGCACCCCTACTTTGCCACTGAAATTTTTGCATTTTTGGTGCGGGTTATGCGTGCGAAAATACAGTATATTCGAAAGTTTCGGATATTGACACACCGATAGTCTCCTCGTATCATCACCATATCAGCTCCCCAACATAAAAATCCGATTGATGCATGCAACTCCTCCATCACTCGTGGTCATATCTACCCTGTGTACTTATCGATGCCTTAGAAAGAGGAATTCAACGTTGTATTCTATTCTCTTTCTTTCCAGGAACTTCAGAGTCTGCTGGATCAGTGGGACGCAACGCCTGTGCTCTCCAAGTTGGGAATCGGAGTTCTCCGGGACCAGGTCCGGCTGCTCTCTCACCATGTGGCTATGAAGTAAGTGCGACAAAGCAGTGGCGACTCCAAAAATGGAGCGGACCTGCGGAGTGGTTGTGTGGTTCTGGCTGTAGGGCAAAGCAAAGATATGGATGACATTGGTGCCTGCAAAACCTCAACAGAAACCTTTTTTTTTTTACGAGAAGTGGAGCTATTGGTGGTGCTTGTGCTCGACTTTTGTTAGTACTGCCGTGCCAATTATGCTCGTACAAATTAAGCTCGTACCAGTTACGGTTTTCAGACTTAAGCAGCTCGAATACCGCGCATTCTAAATTCACACCCCAGCATTCTTTCTGTTAGCAAACGCAACCATATCGGATCACAAATTAAAAAAAATTGTTCAGGAAAGCTGGACTATGAAAACAAATCAGTGGGATGACCAAGTTCATTAATTGTCTTGATATGCTTACTGCCTCTGACTTGTACCTCTTGTTTTATTTTTAATCGAGGCAAGGTTTGTCCTGGTACTTTTAGATTTTGCTTTCATGTTTTTCAAGCCTATTACGTACACAGTTTTGGTTTCAGTTTCATTATTTTGTTTTTTGTTTGTGCTGTATGTTGTATTTTTGCAATTTTGTGTTATGTTCACCTTGTTTTTTTTTTTTAATGGAGGGGTGGCCTCTGTTCGGTGTTGCAACACGTTGTGCCTTCCTTTCCACAGTTTTTTTGGCTTTTGATGTAAAACTGGAAATAAGTCTGATCTGATCAATACCTGCAGTGAGAAAGAATTATGAAAGAAAATGGAGTGGAGCGATCTGCAATGTTCGCACGAACTGCAGCACATGTTCATACAGTGAACAACGCAGCATACAGAGAAGAAGGACATAAAGAAAAGCCAGAAAGAAAACTTGCAGTTGGGTTCGGATAAAGGAAGCCAGACTTGATAGAAAATAGCCAAAGACAAGCATTTTGGCAGATAACAGTAATGGGGTAATGCTGGGGCAATCTGCCTCGTCGTAAAAACTGCTGCTGCTGCTTCTTCGAGTGAGACCCCCGCTTCTCTCAGCATTTTTGAAATGTCATTTTGGTGAAATGAGTTGCTAAACGAAGGAAGAAATTATGTGCAGGAAAGAAGTATGCGCAGAATTTACCGCGTTTCCATACGAGCGATTCCAATTGGTGGGAAAAACTCGGGGGAATAAACTGTCATTTTGCTGGTCTCAAGTGGTGTGATTATGAACCTAGGTACCTGGCTTCTGAAATGAAGCTTTCAATTAAAAAATTACTCCCACCTCCCCTCGCGGGAACCCCTGTGTAGATGCGACACATAGGGGGTTCCGTTGTTGTTTCCGTTAGGTTGATTCTCCCATCGTGTGAAACGTGCCGTGAACCCCCTGCCGCGGCTATGACGCAACACAATCCAACACAATCCACTTTAATCCAATCCAATTCAATTCAAGCTAAGCCAATTCAATTGAATCCAATTCAGTGCCCCTCGCGAGAGAGTGTTCGCTATCGGAGAGGAGAGGGGGTGAGCGGCGGAGAGCGCAGCTCGCGCAACGAGGAGAATGGGGGAGGGGTGTGGACGGACAACAACGCCGTATAGAGGGACAAGGCGAGTGAATGAGATGCAGTCGCATCTAAAAACCTAAACTGTGCATTTTGTATGGCCTGTATGTAATGCTTAGAGAGTGTGAAGTAAGCTTTGTTGTGCCTCGCTTCCAGGCGAGCCCTCATCGACGAAAAGACGCAGCTCTACACACCGTCTCTGCGGCGCCTCTTCGAGAAGATCGAGTGAGTTCTTGCAAGTCTTTCACCCTTGTTCAGGGGGTCAGATTGGAACACACAAGGGCAGGTGGCTCGTCCAGCCAAATGGGCATGCCTCAGCTTGGTGGAAGGCATAACCTCCCCATTTTTCATTGTTGTCCTTGGAATGAAGGGGATTGGGAAGGCAGCTTACAGCATTGCGTCAATCAAAAGATGGCCTTGTTGGAATAGCAGTGTTGCTAGTTTTTATTAAGGCAAACTCCAGCGTCATTAGTTGCGTGTGAACAAATTGTGCCTACCGTTCTTTCAAAAGGCGCTGGAATGTTTGAGTGAGCTTAAATCGCCCAGTTCCTGTCGCTTTCATCGCTCAAAGCGGGAAGGAAGCTTTGGCTATGCCGTTATGTGGGTTAGGGTTATTACACGCTGAGCTTCCCCTAAGCCTGATCAGTGACTCTAGACTTCTAGTTTCCTTACGGCGGGGCAGAGTCAGTTTGGCTGCCACCTTAAGTACCGTATTTGTACTATTTTAACACGCACCTTTATTTTAATGAAAATAAGCATTCAAAAATACCGGCACGTCGCAATCGGACTCTAAACTCAAAAACCTCAGCCAAAACCGTCGACTCAAAACTGAAATGAAAGAGTTCAATGACGGATGGACGCTTCGTTTAAACACGACGTAACCATCTTGGCGGAAACTGAGGTAAATTAGGCAGCATCCCGTGCATAGGGCAACCCAGAGTCGTATCTCCGCGATTGGTAAGAACAAAGGGACCAACTACATTTTTACATGCAAAGCTTCACGGAAGAGCTTTAGCTGCCCACAGCATGTGCCAATTTATGTTCAGTTAAAGGTTTTGTGCAATTTTGAAGCATCTGTTAAGGGCCTCATTCTGTGTTGGTATAATCGGCGACAAGATTTTTTTGTGGTTCCCGGGTGCTGAATTTTACTGTGCGTTACAAACGGGGGCCCCTTAGAATCGTGCAAATACGGTACTACATTGCAGGGCCCTTGTAACATCATAGTGGTTCTCAGTAAGCGGAGGAATTTGAAATCCAAAAATTTTGGCGAGGCGGGAGCTGCAAAGCCTTTTGAATGACGCAAAGTTGAGTGTGGTACCTTCACAATCTTTGGAGCGATGACTTGCTCTGTTGTTTTATAAGTTTGGAGCTGCTGCTGCCAGCAAGCTGTGAAAAGGAATGTAGAACATTTGGTCACATTTTGCTGCTCCAATGCAGTGATCAACAATAATGAAGACGTGCTGCTACGTAGTACTCTTAATAATGCAGACGTGCTACTACATAGTACTCTTAATAATGCAGACATGCTACTACGTAGTACTCTTAATAATGAAGACATGCTACTACGTAGTACTCTTAGTAATGAAGATGTGCTGCTATGTAGTATTCTTAATAATGAATACGTGCTACTACGTAGTACTCTTAATAATGAAGACGTGCTGCTATGTAGTATTCTTAATAATGAAGACGTGCTACTACGTAGTACTCTTAATAATGAAGATGTGCTGCTATGTAGTACTTTTAATAAGGAAGACTTGCTGCTACGTAGTACTCTTAAAGGGGCAGTAAAGAATGAATGACTTTCGGTTTTAACTGGAAGATTATAATATTCAAAGCTGTTTCAGTTCTTGTTTGACAGAAAATGGTGGTTTGTTCGTTTAGATGCATAAATAAATAATTAGAGGGGTCATTTCTCCCTCATTTCTTTTCCTATTTTTACGGGATTCAAACGACGACGTCGTGCTACATGAAGAGTGCTACCCAAAAGGTTTATCAAGGGGAGGTGCTGCCACCTATGAGCTGCAGTAGAAACTACTCGCACGATTTTACAGCAAGGTGGCTGATGACCAGGATTGTCATTTAATCAATTGCGACAGTAATCTCGGAGTTTCGTCTCATTTATAAATAAACACGGAGAGCGAAAGGGGACAACAGCTCTCGCATTAACTTGAAAAAGTCTTGTGGTGACACAACCATGCAAAAACAATAGACTGAAATTGAAACTGAAACAATTTTTCACCACCAGTAAGATTTTTTTCAGTAAGGAATCTGCTTCATAATGTTCAAGCACAACCGATAACATGTACACGTAACTCCCACATACATTTTATTTGCATTTGCCGTACCTGCTTTCGGGTTTGTTCCGGAAAACTGGCTTAGAAAAACTCCACTAATCCCATTTTACCATTCACAATTTGCAACGTCGCAAATCGTTGCGGGAAAGTGTATGAGGCAGTGATGCCTGTTTTCACGTTTTTGGCATTTCTTGTGTTTAAGGGCCATCAAAACAAAATACATAAAACTTTGCTTAATTATGAAAGGACTAGCCTTTGGTAGCTCACTCAGCTCCTTTTCAGCCAGGAGATACGTTTTTTTTTTAACCGAAAAAAAAATAAAATAAATGTAAAACGCTCAAATTTCATGTTACAGGAACGTATTATAGATAGGAGTGATATAATGTCGGCCAGCACTAAAAGCATAGTTATCAGTAACTGAATCGTGGTGCAGTAATCCACCAACAGAAGCTGACTTGTTTCTACTCTGCCACTGACTCAGTGGTGCCCCAGTGTCACCCTAGGGCAACACTGGGTTCTGAAGCTTTGTGTGAACCTCCTCGTGTGTTCCTCTGGGGTAACAACGGGTCGCTCTGCTGCGCAGGCTTCAGCTGGACCGGCAGATAAACGAGACCAGGTTGGGAATACACCGGGACAAAGAAAGGTTGGATGCCTTCAGGGAGGCCTGGTGCCCAGAAATGAAGGATCTCCTCGATGAATACCGAGCTGCTAACCGGGACCTACAGTGTATACGCCGTGGCCTACAGTGCTGCACCAAGTGATAGCAATTGCCCATGGAGATAATGTCGAGTGGGATGCCCAGCTTGTAAACTTGCCTGTTGTTCCTTTCTTCGTCCGAGTATGGCAGTGAGTTGCCAAGAAGAACATTGAATAAAGTGTGCGTGAGTTTCGCATAATACTGTTCCTGTTGGGTTGGGAGTCTTGCTGGCTGGACCAAAGAGCTCTAAAACTTCGAATTTAGGCAATTTCGCTTTAATATTTCGTGCACAGAGCCCCATTCACAAACTTAGCCGTAGTGTTGGTGTGAATGACTGAGTGTGGCAGAGTGTTCTCAAGCAGGACGTTGAATAGCGTGCGAGTTTTTATTACTGCAGTTCCTTTTGGCTCGGGAGTTTTACTGGCTCAACCAAACGGCTTTGAAACTTTGAATTCAGGCAATGTTGCTTTAAAAGAAGCCTGAATTTGGAGGAATGCTGAAGCTTAAAGGCATATTCACCTGCTTTCGTACATCACAGTATCAAAAATATCGATGTACCCGCCGGCAGCAGCGAGTAGCGATTGTTTGAATAGGCAGCGAGTACTGAAATGGTAAACCTCGGCATTTTTCCCACCCTATGCTTCCCCATGCTACGACTAGTGCTGTCACAAATAAAAGAAGGTGAAAGAGGATTTATAAAGGTTGTTTACCCATTTTTTTTGTGGTGGAAGTTTGCAGAGCACCTGAAGATGGGAGGCTAAGGTTCTTTTGGCAACGGCATGCCTTGGCGGCTTGCAAATTTAACCAAGAAAGCTACCTCACATGGATTCAGTCTTGTCTTGCCACGGTGTGCAAGTGCGTCGAAAGACTTGCACCAGTGCGGAATCTACAATCATTTCTTGCTGCAATTGGCAAGAGTACACTGTTGTCGCAGCCAACTAGGTAACCGAGCCAGTGGTTCATCTTGCCGTTGAACGTGCTAAGCAGTCCTCCCGGATTTGCTGAACGCGTTCAGAAAGTTCACACACGCATAGAACCCCTTTTGTGCTAAAGTGTGCGAATAGGGGATATGTGCCCTCTTCCATAGTAAGGCAGATTGCGTCATCATGCCTTTTCATGCGCTACCTCCCATTCATTGTGCCTGCCATGTGCCCAAATGCTTTGTTATTGGGTGACGTGGTGTTAGCACTCAAGTTTGCAGTGAGCACCTTTGGGGAGGTGCCTTGTCTACCGAATCAGAGCTAACGTTTGTCGGTAGTAACACTCAAAAAGTTAATTCAGTTTTATTAGCAAGTTCGAGCGATGATGATGGTGATGATTGCTAGGGGTATCCTTTTGTAGCGGGGTAACGACGTGTCATCTTACCAAAAAAATAAAATTAATACATCTATGTTTTATACGCTTCGTTTAATACTAGCGCTGCTCTTAGGGCAGGTGCAAAATACTTATTTTTTCTATTACAGGTGGTAGCTGTCCTAGGCAATATTCCACTCTGTTTTTCATCTGCCAGCATTCTAATCTTCTCTTCGTTGCCTGGACAGCCTTGAAGTTAACTCCCTCTGTGCTACCCTTAAATCCTAGGGCTTCTGGAAGCCGAATATTTCCCACATGTAGATTTGGATAGATACACTCGCATTCCGAAACTATGTGCCGCATAGTTTTTGCTTCTTTTCCGCAGACCACGCATAACCCCATCTGCTTGAGGAGACGCCAGCTTGATTTCACACCCCCTTGTGGAAATGCTTGTAGATTGCAATTCTAGCCAACAGCAAGAAAAGAAGTAAAACTGCATGAAACAAATGGTCAGTGTGCGTGTGAGAAGTTCACAATGAGACTTTGATGTCTTGGCCCTGAGCTTCCCTCGTGTGAATGCTGTCTCGCTGAAAAAGCAGTCGGTGCACATGAGCTACAGAGCCGCGCTGTAAGGTGCTTGTATCGCACCAGCTGTGTCCATATATAGAAAAGTGTTCACCAAACTTTGTGCGTACACCATGTTATATTAAAATATGAAGTGCCGGAGGTGATCGGATGGTCGAAGGGAGAGGGTGTTGAAGTAAGGAGGAGGGGAGCCACCTTTTCGATTTGCAAACCCCCCTCCCCCCCAGCCCCGCACCTCAAAAGAACTGGGGCATTAGTCTATAATAGCTCAGTTGTTAGAAATATCCCAGCATACGTTTAGGCTTCAATCTATGGCTTATGCTCAGGAATTAACCCAAGGAATTACTTCCAGGCCATTGGGGCTGAGCCGCTGGTTCAGTCAAAGCTAATCTCAAGAGAAGCGTATGGCCGGGCTGCTACAACGCCCACCGCAGTTGGTTATACACGCCCCATTCAGGCCTCCTCAAGGTGACGTTTTTCAAACATGGCCACTTGCATCAGCAAGGATATTTCGACGTGTGGCACCTAGGTGGTGGAACTCTTTTATGCTGGAGCACAGTTACGAGGTTTCACGTGTCTCTAAAGCGCAAGGCGTCCCTGCGTGTCTGTTTCTTCGCGTGGTACCGAAGGAGCCCTTGTTCGCTGAGGGAGAAACTTTTGGCCATTCATTTGCCTGCTCAGAGCAGTTCTGAGAAGCTCCAAGCAGCTCCGTATTCGAGCAGTTTTTGGCTGCCCAGGAACCGCTCATAGCTGCTCTGGGCAGGCAAGTAAAAGAGAAGACGCGCACGCGACAACGGCGCTGCACGAGCTGTTGGCGTTGGCGTCTCCTCATATTTTCATGGCAGTACGTTGCCCGCGTGCAATGGTAAGGGCCGGGATCATTCCGCGAGTTCGACTCCAGTAGCAGGAAAAAAAGCTATCGTCGCCCCGAGTTCGTACCCTTGTTTAAATTTTGTGTCACCTCAACTTCGCTGGTCATCCACCTTCGCAAGTTGGCATGACTCCTGCGGCTCTGCCACCGCGCAAAGACATTGATGGCCAGCTGGAACATGCAGCTGGTTTAGCACACCATGAATACCGAGTCGAAAAGCCCCTAGCTGCACAGCTTTTAAAATATATTCTTTTTTTAATGCTACTTAAGCCCTAAAATTGGGACCTGTCTGTCTGCATATCCCTTGATTCAGCTTAGTGGCCAAAAGTTTGGGAATACACTTAAACGGTAAGTTTATATAGGCGAAACTTTTCTAGACCACTACATCGAGAAACACAGTTCATGAAAACATGCATATTTGAGGCAGAACATCACTTCACAACTGGAACTCGCCGTGCTCTTTTAATTGAAAATGAATGTCTGCTTATATTTTCAATAGAAAATAAAAAAAATATGCGTTGAAAACAATCCTTTGACTCAAAATTACAAAGACAGCAGGCGCCAAGCTTGGACCTCATGGCAGCGTTACGAGCGTTGCTTTCAGGACCGCCTTCACGGAGCATTGGTGCGCGCATTGTTGACAACAATGTAGCCTTCACAGTGTTGCACCTAGCTTGTGGTATGAACTACAGGAGCTCGTTATGTTCCTGGAAATTACGAGATCCGTCAAAATATGACGAGTTTAACACAGTCTTCAGGTGGAAATCGCTAGAGCTAAGAAAAAAGATTTCATAACATTTACTACAGCCAAGTTGGGACCACGACCTGCTTTATAGATAGCGACCTGCCCATCACAGCTGGCGACAATGGAAGCCAGCGTGCCAAAAAAATTGGCCGCATATCTGCTCCTTTCGTTGCAAATGTCGTCAAAAGACGATAGTCTTTATCGACTTTTGCCAAGTAAATACCTCCCTTCGCTTTCCCGCTCCCCTCTCATGTTCCTGTTGCGTCGAGCTCCTCCCAAGGTAAAGACACCAAAGGTTTGCTTAAATCATTTTAAATTTCCCACGTTCCACTGCTCCAAACCGGGTGTCTCGATGCCAACGCTGCCGTTCGGCGAAGCCGCGCGTTAATCGAGGCGCCCTACTTCAACGTTTATAGAACCGCGTTTCCCTAGTCCACGTGCGTTCCAAGCTGAACGTGGAACCTATCTAGTGGAACCTTTCGTAACTCTTGCCACTTGATTTCTTCAAATGCCGCCAGAAGCTACATGGCGCGGGCGACAGCAGGCGACGGCGGAGTGATATATTTTTTCTTCAGTTGATGGAGTATTTAATCTTGCGAAAATCAAACTTGTACGATTTTTTATAAAGGAACGCTGCAAATATTACTTCTGTATTAATTTTTTGTCTTATATATGCGTAATGTCTTGTTGTTCTTCAACAATATTGACAAGTATGAACATTACACCGGACTTAGACGGGCACATTTAGCTGTGACTATATAAGACTATTGCGCAGGCATTGTTTTACTTTGGCCGGTAGGCTGAATCGAGTCACAGACAGACATACAGACAGACCAAAATTTCTGGGTTTAAGTAGCCCAAGAAAGAATCGTCTTTAAAAAAATTGCCGTGTAGGGACGGCGCGCTCCGTCAGTTAAGGCTAAGTTCAATTTCTAAACTAGCGTCGCTTCGCTCGCAGTGGGGCCGGCGACTGCTCGCATAAAATGTAGTGGTCGTACCAATCAATGCCGATTGTTCCGATCACTACCGGCCAGCCACGAGAATTCACGGGTAAATCTAGAACCGTTCCTTAGCTAAGCAAACGTCAGCTAACGCACACAAGTAAACCCCAGTGTCGCCATAAGCATCTGCTCGACTGGCATTCTTTACAACGTGCGAAAACTTTGTGGACTTTCGCATTACGTCGAGGAGCTTTCTTTTGACGCGAAGCTCGTCTATGCACGTGCAAAAGTTCACAGGGAGGGCTCGAATTTGTATAAACACCCAAACAGCGCCATTGTGTGCGTGGAAGCGCCGTAATTCTTGCGGGAAAAAGCGAAGGGAGCATTAATCAACGTCAACCTTTCCAGCGACTGCGGCATTTTCACCGTAACTGGGCTGCCACGCTTGTAGGAGCTCCGTCGGGGTGGTTTACACGCCATACAAATGGCAAACTCGGGTACAGCAGCCGTCCCAGGTAGATGCTGGGGCTGAGAACCAGTTTTCTTCGGGATATCTTTTTGAGTGCACTCTTCCCGTACCGACAAGATCGGAACCTAATGAAAAAAATTCCCTTTCCCGTGCGCCTTGCTGGGCTTGCTCAGCTGTACGCAACAAACACCATCGCGTACGATATGTTCACTGAAAGTAAGGTGTGCAAAAATATTGCCGGATCTTTCAGTATATTCTTTGGCGAACGCGTTTCTTTTTTTTTTTTTTTTTTTTTTGTGCTGAGTATGTCGCGGGGTCTCCTTGCTGATACATACAACCTCGGCATCAGTCTCACTGCAGCTGCTTTTTCAAGAATCAGTATACACAGCCTCGGAAGCTGAAGGCAAACCAAGACTGTGCGGGGAATTGATGCGTGCGCGCTAGTTTTTATATATATATATATATATATTGCCACGAACCATACATTGGGTTTGTTTATTTGTGTTTTGCTTTTTTTACCGCCCGGCTGCGCCGGTCTGTGTTATCTCTGCGCCAAGGGAAGCGCGTGTTGGTCCATGCTTCTGGGTCTTCTGCGGGGGCTCCTCGGCATGATGGCGGTTCCCGCGGCTGCTGCAGAACGACAGGAGGATTGGCTTGGTTGAGCATGGTGCTGGTTGCGACGTCTTTCTTCTTCGTCTTCTCCAGTAGTAGACCGAACTCGGGTGGTAAATCTTGCAGGCGGGGGCTGGCTCTTGTTGGACTGGCTTGGCGGCTTTTCGAGGTTGTAGTGGGCATGAAGGGTGCGTACCCAGCACCTCCGCCTGATGTCACGAAGACAAGGGCGATGCAGTTGTCTTGAATGAGAAACACGTTTATTGGAGCGAACTTGTGCTCCCCTAACAACTCAAAAGAATACAGAGGCGGCGAAGCAGCGGTCAACAAAGTGACTTGCACAGGCGAGTGTCGTCGAATCGAATGCTCCGGCGTCCGCACTGCAGGCTTTTTATCTTTCGGGGCGCGTGGTTCTCGAAACGTCGATTCACATCGAGAACATATATAGCAGATCCAAGAAGATTATTCTGGGCTGTTCACGTTAGATCGGAATGCTCTCCCTATCACAACAGATAACACACGCGGCACAGAAAGAAAGAATGGAACACGCGCTTCCCTTGGCGCAGAGATAACACAGACCGGCGCAGCCGGGCGGTAAAAGCAAAACACAAATAAACAAACCCAATGTATGGTTCACGGCAATATATATATATGTGCTATGCGTCGTAAGCCAACGGGAATTGACTGCGCGCCGACTGTTTCTTCCTGTTCTTCATTTTGCTTTTGATGCACCATGAGTAACGTGCGCACAAAGTGCTTCCTGTTCATTTTTTTCTGTTCCTTGCTATCGAACGAAACACGCTGAATATTTCTTTTTGGTTCGTTCTTTATGATGCCCGCGCGCTATCAAACGCACGGGATGCCATGGAGAACGCGTTAGAACAGGGTAGCAGCTGTGAAAGTTTTTTTGTGGACGATGACCGTTCGGGTGGGTGAGCGTTCGGTGGCCGCTGGCTGGATGCGTGCATTCGCCAGCCTACCCAAGTAACATCTTGGCGTTAAAAGACTTTCATTTGAG
Organism: Haemaphysalis longicornis; assembly: GCF_048455015.1. NCBI lineage: Eukaryota > Metazoa > Arthropoda > Arachnida > Ixodida > Ixodidae > Haemaphysalis > Haemaphysalis longicornis. The sequence continues at coordinate 46,438,103 of NW_027526225.1, read as the reverse complement.
CACACCGCTGATCCCACAGAAGGCGCGCACTTCCTGCAGTGTGAATCTGCAGACCAGTAAAAGACGAAATAACAATTAACAACGGCAGGCCGAGCAAACGCGTATACAGCGGAAAAGTGAGGATCAAATACAGAGTCAGCCGGTGCAGTTGCGTTGGAAAGAACAAAAAAACTTAAACAAGCAATAACAAATTCCGTACGCGGAATCGGCGCGCGTGGACAGGTCGCTGTCTAATAAGCCGGTCGTGGTCGGGACACCCTGTGAGAAATGCTTAACCTTTACCGCATTACATATCGCAGCGACTCGACCACAACCATAAAATACGCGAATAACGGAGCAAAACTGACTCGGTTAAGTTATCCTATTTCCCCAAGACTATTCAGTAATGGAGCGTCCTACCTGCTACAACAGTCGGCACTGTTGACAACGAAGCGTTTCTGAAGGCTTTGCGAAAATGCGTGCGTGCGTGTATTAGTGTACATTGTACATTGCTAACCTCTGTTCTTTTTTGCTTGCATTGAATTTTTTATGTATACCCCCCTTCCACAGTAATACTATAAATGTCGATGCAGATAGACAAGTACATAAAAAATAAATCCTACTTTCGCGCCAAAAAGTGCGACGCACCGTGCTTCACCTTCCTTGAAGGTAGTTCAGAGTGGGCTGTGTACCACTCTTCACTCCTTCTCCATGACGGGACATACCGCTCGAGGCCGCGGCAAACAAAAACAAGTGCTGCAGACCAACATGATACGCGGCCACAGGGCACGAACCCGTGATAGGCATGCAGTGGCAGCCGGAACACAGGTGGGGGCGACGTTCTATCCCCCGTCCTTTTCATTGCCGTTTGGCGACGGCGCACCGCACCAGTGCGCACTTCCACTTATCGGGTGCAGTGGGTGCAGAGCTGGGTGAACTCGGGTGCAGAGCTGGGTGAACTCTGGCCGCGAAACAGCCATATAAACGCAGGGAGTCACACCGGACCAGAGAAGGGGAAGTCGCAATCCCGTCTGGAGGTCAAGCGCTTGCCATGACACAAACTTACATAGATACAACAGCACTATCAACCGACGTCGCATTCAACATAATCATTTATGCCACAGAGGTGGCCTAGTATACGCGCCATGCAGCTGTGGTCTATACATCACAACCTGTGCCCGCTTTTTACCTTTCTACGATGAAGTTATCAAGTGTTTTTACTGTAAAGGCGGCCACGTATACGGACTGAAACCATGCAGGCTGAATTTACGCTATACCTTACTGTCCTACTCCCGTTGGCTACTGACCTTCCTTCTCACTAAAGCTTGCCACCACCATCTCTTCGATTGGTCATTTTCGACTGCCCAGAACAGCCGTAGTTTCAATTTTTTTTGCCAATAGAATTTCTATAGCGAGAGCAGTCCTGGATTGTCCACGAACTTTTCTGGACTGGCTGATTGAGGAGAACTTGGTCTTGTCTGTCGAGGTCGGGGCCATGGTCGGGGCAGAAACTTGGAGGCTCACTAAGAGGGTTCAACTTAAATTGAGGACGACTCAGCGGGCAATGGAACGGAAGATGATGGGTGTAACATTAAGGGACAAGAAGAGAGCGGAGTGGGTCAGGGAACAAACGCGTGTTAAGGACATATTAGTAGAAATTAAGAAGAAGAATGGACGTGGGCAGGGCATGTAATGCGAAGGCAAGATAACCGTTGGTCATTAAGGGTAACATAGTGGATCCCTAGAGAAGCCAAACGTGGCAGGGGTGGGGGGGGGGGGGTGCAGAAAGTTAGATGGGCAGATGAGATCAAGAAGTCTGCGGGGATTAATTGGTCGCAGTTAGCACAGGACCGGGACAATTGGAGATTAATGGGAGAGGCCTTTTCCCTGCAGTGAGCGTAGATAGACGGGTGGTGATGATAATGAGAATGATGATGATCTTGTCTAGTCGCGGCCGCTCTCGTCTTGACTTGGCTACGGACATGGTGCGGGAAATCGGCGTTTCCATTTTCGCTCACTACAGGGCTCATCGTAAATCACTTTTTTAACGTTTTGGATACGGCAGCCATTGAATTTACCCAGGTTCGTGGTGTGTGCTACATTCCCAACGCGCATATTAGCCTCTTCTGCCTTGCTAAGGCTGGGAATATTCATTTGCTTCGTAATAGGTGGGAGGATAGAAGGTGCAGAACATTGAAGCGGAACATTTTCGCTACATTTCTCGATATCTGTAGCTGCACTTTAATGCGTTATGCAACTTTTGACAGCATTGATTGATTGTAGGGTTCAAAGCGCCGACGCAACGCAGGCGATGGAGGCGCGCCGTTATGGAGGGCTCCGGATTAATTTTGACCACCTGGGGATCTTTAACGTGCGCCCAAATCTCGTACACTTGGGCGTTTTAAGTGCGAATGCACTTCTTAAGCGAGCCTGAATCGTCCGCCGCCGTAGTCCGCATAGCAACAGCTGCGGGTGCGCGCGCTCCTCGTCTTCCTCCTCGTCTTCCCTAGCAACGGGGGGAGATGGGCGCGCGCTACTCTCCTCCTCCTCTCTCCGCTCAGTGACTGCGGGTGTTGGGCGCCTCCTCTCCACTTCGGGCGGGAGAGCTCTCGCTCGCGTAGCGGGCGCTCCGCATTCCGACTCGTGAGGGCGCTCGTGTAGCCCTCGCCGTAACGGCGGGCGCTACTCTCCCCCTCCTCTCTCCGCTCAGTGACTGCGGGTGTTGGGCGCCTCCTCTCCACTCCAAGATCACGATATCCACCGTAATCGCGCAATCAACAACCGTGCATTCGCACTTACACACTCTCCCCCTCGTGGAAGTGCGAGGGAATTTTTAAGTGCGAATGCACTTTATAAGCGACCCTGAATTCCGTTGACCGCCGTCCGTCCACATAGCAACAGCCGCGGGTGCGCGCGCTCCTCGTCTTCCTTGGCAACGGGGGGGAGATGGCACATACCCACGTGGGAGATTGGCCAGGAATCTCCTCGTCTTCCTTGGCAACGGGGGGAGATGGGCGCGCGCTGCCTGGCCGCTGACATGGCACATACCCACGTGGGGGATTGGCCAGGAATCGGGCGTGAGAAGGGCTAATGCACCCGCTTAAAGGAGTACTGACACGAAATTTCAAAGCTGAGATCCGCTCCAGCAATCAAGTACAACGACAACACAAATAGGTGTCTGTGAATAAATGCATCTTTCTTTCTTTGTACTTGTGTGTGTGTGATCTCTCTTTCGCGAACATTACCGAACCGCGCAAATTCAACTCCTGCATTCGCACTTTCACATTCTTCCCCTCGGGGAAATGCGGGGAAATTTTTTGCTTCTCGCCTCCATCAGCAAAGCGGCCGCCGCGGCCGGGAATCGAACCCGCGACCTCGTGCTCAGCAGCTCAACGCCTTAGCCACTGAGCCACAACGTTTGACAGGAGACACCAGTGCAGCAGTTTGGTTGTTCAGAAAAGTGCTTTTCTTTTAGTGCCTGAGGAGGAAGTAACAGTTGACGCGAGCCTTGGAACAACTTGCACGAGATGAGTCGGAAGCCGGTTCTGGAATGAACAGCCGGCGGTGCAAGATTTTTGGCAAAAAGAAAAAAAAAAGGAAAACTCAGTCCTAACACCGGAGTGACCTCCGTTGATAACGACACGAGAAAATGCAAGCGGGCATTTCCTCTGGTGCGAAAAGCTAACAAACGCATACCCTTAGCCCCCTTTTAAAACAAGAACGGTACTTCCTTTTCCCGCCCCTTCCAGCTACTTCCGTCAGTCCATTTTAGAGAAGAAAAGCAACAACTGCATAACCGAATGTTAACCAAGGGACAAAAGCCACGGCACAAGTTAGAGACTGTCCAGACGGGAACGAAACGAGGCAGACGGCTGCACGTAGCGGTAGACGTACAAGCGGTTGTCCTTGCTGGCCAACACTACGGAGCCGTCGTCCATGAGCGCGATGTCGGAGCACTGCGCGTGCTTCGTCATGGACTCGAGAGCGTTCACGAGCCGGCCATCCTGCGTGAACACCGTGATGTGGAAGTTGTTGTGGTTGTCCGCCACAACCACCTCTCCGCGCTCGTTGATGCACACCGCGATGGGATAGTCCGTTATTCCCTCTCCGCCGATCTGGCGCACGAAGGCGCCGTCGTAGCTGAAGACCTTGACGCAGTGCGCCCTGTTGTCCGCGATGAAGACCTCCTCGCGGTCGTTCACAGCTACTCCGATGGGGAAGTCGAGGTGGTCGCAACACCGGAACTTGCGCAGCACGCAGCCGGTGGGGTCGAAGACGGTGATTCGCATCACCTTGCTCTCCACCACCACCATCCTGCCACGGTTGTCGACCGCGATGCCACGCGGGTGCTGCAAGATGGTGGCGCCGAACTGGCGCACGAACTGGCCGTCGCGGGTGTAGACCTGGATCTGGTGGGCCGGCGAGCGTTCGGTGACGACGATGTCGCCCGTTCGGGGCGCCACCGCCACTCGGTTGGGGTACAGCAGCTGTCCGTCGCGATTGCCGTACTCGCCAAACTGGCGCTTGAACCGGCACTGCCGGTCGAAGATCTGGATGCACTGGTTGTGCGAATCGGCGACCACGATGTCGTTATTGTCGGTGACGGCGACGCCGGACGGCTCCGTGAATGGAGCCTCCACGGCTCCTCCGAAGTCACCTAGCGTGCAGAAGTACGTCATCTTCTGGCGCTCGACAAGCAGGTTGAGAGTTTCGGATCGGGCATTGGGCAGCGGCGGTGCGCAAGCACCTTGGAGATCACGGTCTACGACGTCGCGGGGAGCGTCGCCGCTTCCGCTCGGCAACTCGGCGGGGTTGAGGTAGTTCGAAGGAAGGCTTGACCCGAAGAGGCCTGGTGGACGCACTGGTGCAGAGCGGTCATTCTCGTGCCTCGTGGACCCGTGCTGCGCCGGGCCGGATGCGGCGACAGCGACGGGCGGATGCTGGGGATCTTGCTCCGAATCTTCGCCGCCGTCGACGTAGCCAAACGTATTCGCAACAACAACAGGGATCGCTTGGTGATTCGAAACAAACTCGACGTTGGTGCTTACAGGGTGTCCCTCTTGCTGGACCGCCAGCATCTCCTGGAAATGGGTCTCGATCCACTCGTCCAGTGCTCGAGCCTCCGCGTCCTGCAACAGCGCCCCAAGAATGGTGCGCAAGTGAGCCATTCCCGAGGCTCTGCGTTCCTCCCGCTGCCGATTCCGTTCAAGCGCGGTCATGCTGGCTTCGTACGCGCTGTCCAGGTCGTCCACTACGGCCTGCCGGCGTTCCTCCAGCACGGACAGATAGAATTCGTACGCGTCGTCCACCCTCTCCCTCGCTCGTCCGTACTGGGCCTCCAAACCCGCAGCCATGTGCCGCAAGGCCCTGAGGGCAGCTTCCAAGTCGAGCCTCTGACCGCGCCAATGCCCCAGATCGCTTGGCGGTGTTTCCGTGCGCCGGGGGGTAGGCGGTGGCGCCGGGCGATGCGCCGCCCTTCGCTGTTCCTGTCGCAGGGCACAAACCTCGCACAACGGCCGGTTGCAGCAGCCGCAGAGGGATGTCGACATCGCTGGGCGGGGGTGCGAGTGAGCCGGCTGCTGTTCCTCCAGCGGGACGAACCGGTGGCTCTCGAAGAAGCGCATGAAGTAATGGGCCATTGCGCAGTTGATGCAGAGCAGGTCGGCGCAGTCGAAGCACCGAGCCACGGCGCTGTTCTGCTCGCTGTTGCAACTGGTGCAGCGAAGGGTGGCGCCGTCTCGGGCGCCAGCTCCCGGGCTGGAGGGGACGTCGTACTCTGACGGGGGCGTCGCTGGACGTTCCGGCTGATCGTCGCTGCCGCGCTGACAGAGCGGGCAGTGGATCGCGCCCCCTGTGTATATCTCCAGAAGGCACGGGATGCAGAAGCCGTGCGAGCAGTCCAGCGGCCTGGCTGAGCTTGAGGTGGTCTGGCAGAGGCTGCATCTAGGGCTTGGCTCGGGCGACTCGCGAGCGCTGGTGGGGTATTCGTCTTCCGAGGAGCTGTCTTCGTTGTTGGACTCCATGCCTTAAATCCTTGGGGCAACGACGCGGAGAGGCACACAGCTCACGCCATGCGGAGACCAGCGAGTCTTATGGTGGCGGGGTGTTCAGCTGCCACCCGCCCGTGAAGGTCACTGCTTCCGCGGCCGCGTCGATGCCCGGAGCCCGTGAGGCATTCTCAGCGGCTGGTGGACTTCTCGCTCGGTGTTTGGGAGGCGCGCGGGTCTTGGGCGACCACCCGGCGGCTAAACCACTGGGGGTTCTTCCGCACTGGTGATCGAATAACCGCTCGGCCGGCCCGCCCCGCTTCGTCCTCTTCACCGCGAGCCCACGCGCGAGAACGCGCCGCATCGCCGTGGCGGTGGTGGTGGTGGCACATAATGCGGCGCATACCCACTGAGGGGGATTGGCCAAGAAGATTTTTTGTTTCATTAAAAAGAACCAGATAAGGCAAAATAGTACAGTTGAAGAAAAAAAATTGCACGCAGGTTGAAGAGAGAAATAGAAAAAGAAAAAGGAACGAGAGAGCCTGATCGGAATCGTTTTAGCAAGGCAGACGAGCCGTCTCTGAAATGAAGGAATGGATGACGTGACAAGCATCCCCATGGCAGTGGCCTAGCTTCGTGCCCCCAAAAGACAAAAGCACTGGCAAAGTCAGTGGCGTTCTTGTCACCATTCTTCCATATTAAAGCACGCCTACTAAGTTGGGGAGGGATCGATCATGGTTCTAGGTTCTCGAAGGTCATATACATTGTGAGATAGTGCAGTATGGCGGGTAGATACAACGTCAACTCGGGCGAAGGAATAAATCTACATAAATAAGGTTCAGCAAATCTTGGCAATGGTCTAGGTGGTTTTTGAAGCGTGTAGCTGCGTTTCCCCACGTATTCTCTTGTTCTTCCCATCCGTCGTACGCCCGTGTCACACAGCGTACCTCAGCACTCCAAGACGTTCGTAAATAAGCAGAAGGGAAGAAGGTAAGACATCACCGCCAGCATAGATTTAACTCTGCAAGACCGACATCGCACATTTGCATACCCACGAGAGTCGACGTATAATGACACTATTGTGGGAAAGGACGACGGTAACCAAAACGCGCTAAACGTACGTCATAGAAAAAAAAAAACGCTCAATTCTTGCAAGCGCAAAAATGAGTATAATTTTGAATATAGCTTACCAGTGTTTGGGTTCGGGCTAGTTGGTAGCGGTAATCCATGACTTCGTGTAGCGCAAAAAAAAAAAAATAATAATAATGGAAGGGAACGCGGCACAGGACACACCGGCACTCAGTCTCAGTGCGTAAGTGTTTCTTAAAGACGATAGAATTTCTTGATCTACTTAAATTCAATATGTTTGTGTCTGCCTGTCCCTCAATTCCGTCTTTCGTCAGAAAGTTAAAAGAATTTTCGGACGAAAAATCTGTGCAGGCGAAACTTTTCCAAACCGCTTAATCCGAAAAGACTACTTGCCAGCATTGCTAAGTAAAAATAAAACATCAGGCATATTTGAGGGAATAAGGCAATACATAAGTGGTATTCGCACTGTTAGTTTAACTAAATATACATGGATGTTTGGTTTCTGCATTAGGAGATAAAAAATGCACCCTGGAAAAAAATGTTTTGACCCGAAAATACAAAAAGCGTTCGAGCGAGCCTGGGCCTCGTGGCAGTGTTTCAAGTTCAGCAGAAACAAAAGGTGACCTTAGATGGCGGGAGCAGTGGAACGCGGAATAATTTTATATGGATAGTATACGCGATGGCATAAAGGCTGCATTACAGGTATAAGTTAACTCCAGTTTCGCGGAGAAACGCAAGGAGGGAGCGGTGGTGGGGTCCCCGCATCCACCGATGGAGGTCACGTGGTCTGCCCAAGTGGAGGCCTGTGCCTCGAAGCTGTCCTGTTGTGGCCGCAATTCCAACGAAGGGCACGTCCACAGCACGTGTTCTGTGTCCGCATCTTAGGCAGTCAGCGATCTTTGCAAGACATGCGGCCAAAGAGCAGACCTCAAACACATAATATGGGCATGCAGAGAAAAGCAAAAAAGACACACAAAGAATAAACATCTTTAATGAGGAGCAATGGGAGACGGCGCTGCTCAGCTCCGAAGAACTACTACAGCAACTACTGATCCAAAAAGTTGAAGAAGCCGCCAGAGGTCAAGGACTCCTGGACGACGAGTGAAAAGAAGGGAAGCTAGGGAAATCCCACTCCTTCTCCTTGTGGCTTTCTGGGGAAAAAAAAATCTCTCTCTCTCTCTCTCTCTCTCTCTCTCTCTCTCTCTCTCTCTCTCTCTCTCTCTCTCTCTCTCTCTCTCTCTCTCTCTCTTCGGCAGGAGCCGTGTGCAGAAGGGGCAGTTCTGTGCGAACGGGGCATGGTGGCATGGTGGCCACAGTAGGGTAACACTGGGAGAGAGGGCTACAGCAACACGAAGTCTTCGCAGCAACACCTCCTCCCAGCGAGTGAGTTGAATTGACTGTAGCAAACCTCTTTTGTGTTTGTTGTGAAATGATTTAAAGGGCGGGGAAGGACATGAGAGATGGGGGCGAAGAGAAGAATAAAAGCATTCATGTGGCCGGAGCGACAGAGGACTATCGTCTTTCAACGATATCTACAGCGAAGAGAGCAGATACGCGGCCATTTTGTTTTATTTTTTGCGTTTTCGAGCGTTATTTCGCCGTGCAGTAACGCTGCTCATCTTCCCGAGTCCACAAAGGCGGGTTGAGTGTTGCGGGCGTCTAAATTTAGTGTCTTGGTTCATCATCATCATCGTCAGCATCCTTAACATTACCAGAGTCCTTCAATGCTTTACTGGTCACGAAACTTCGGCGCTCGCTTCATATAGGGACCGCGCGCGCCACTACAGGCGCCACCGCCGCACGAAGGTCATCCTGCCGCCGCGCGTGCGGCGTATTGGCCAGCTCTTGGCGTGCAAACGCTCGCTGATTTTGGTGTCTGCGCGCTAACTAAGTGTGTTTTTTTTTCGTAGTAGTTAGCGATGAATAGTCCAGTTATTGTGTTTATCACCTGCCTTCAATGGGGTTTTATTTTTCGAAGTAAGTTACCGTAGACTTCGGCCGCGAACGGCAACGGCTTCTGTGTGCTCTGGCACAAGCGCTGCGCCGTCGTGTTTACGGATTTTTACATCTATATTGCTTCTTTTCTTAAAGCGAAGTTGTAAATACCACACATACGGTAGCTGTGTAGTCACGGACTGCTGCGGGCCTAGCGATAATACAGTAAAAAAAAAAAAAATGAAAGAAACCAAGTACGCGTCGTTCAGACTACGCTTAATGAATCCGTTGATTGCTCTGGAATGCAGAGAACGCTAAAAGAGATAGCCCAATAGTATTGTCGTTTCGATGAGTGGGTACATACTTGAGAACATCTAAAAACGCTGCAGAAACGCGAAGGATCAAAACACGAAGAGATATATGTTGCACCACGTGTCTTTCTGCTTCCACGCTTTGCAATCCTTGCAAAAACAGGAAGCGAAAAAAGAACAATGAAACTGATTTTATCACACGCAAAAAAAAAAATGTCAATGTTACGAAGGGAGACAAAAGAGCGTGGTCTAGCGTACAAAAATTTATTTTTTCGCGCTGCGATGTGCAGCACACGGAGGAAACAGAATATTGCCACGTAGCCAGGAACGACGCAAAGCTTTTCTGAACGCAGAGAGCCAGCGATCTACTGCACTACAAAAGACTAGAATGAAACACAAACATCGAAGAAGCAGTCCGCAGTGTGACGTGAACAGATGAACGTCGATAAAGTGAGTTGCGCGGCGTTTGCTATGCATGAATTACTTTTGGAATGTTATTAATTTCAGATCCATGGAAATAGGATCGAGAACATTATCGAATAAACAAAAAATCAAGTTAGCGACAAGGTGGCACCCTTTCTATATCAAACAATATTGCCCGACGGGACGTACGACAAAAAGAGCAAACGGGCGCTCCTGTTGAAAGCCAGATAAGAAACCGATATCGGCCACGCGCGGTTACAAAACAAACAAAACGAACCCTAAGGGATAATTCGCGGAAATATGAAAAGTAAAAGCACAAGGGCGTCCCAAAGCTTTTTTACACGCGAGCCTGAGCGCAAGGTAATACCAGTTTGCAAACATGTATGAAGAACCGCTACAACCTGACTGATATGACAAAAATCCGGCTTTAAGTTAGCCTTGTACAATTCTATGTCCACGATGCTCTCAAAAGGGTACATTGCTTTTCCATCCTCACACACAGTGCATTTCCACACACTGTCGCACACTTATAACCGAAGCTGAAATCTCCCGTTGCTTGCCTTGGAATGGCGCCCCTCCATTTCTCACACAGCTGCCCGTCGCTCGGTCAACAGAACGAGGAAACGAGGAAAGCATTGAAGGACTCTGACATTACTTAGGATCATACGCGCCGAGGAAGGCGACAAGAGCGATGACTGTTTACTATGTTGCTTGTTGAGCAATCCGTTGCGTCGACGTGCACGAGTTGTGTTTAGAAATCTGTGCTAAAACGAAACGTTTTAAAAAAAATTGTTGCATGCAAGATCAAGTGCAACGCCGCAAAACGTTAGCCAAACAGCGATTCGTCAAGGCAGTAATTCTACTACTCACCCAGGGGCTCTGGGTCATTAGAGGAAGGCCGTGGAGGGTGGAAGTAGGTTGGGTTAATGTTGCTGGAGGCTGAATTATCGGCTTGAGGAGGATTAATTGTAGACCTTCGGCGACGCATAGATGAAAAGGGTGTATGCCTCGAGAAGCTAACCAGGCCTCAGGGAGCTGACGAGCGCGGTTCTCTTGGAGTTTTTGTTATTTTTCAGCCACAGGCTGCCTTATTTTGCTAACAACAAGTGTTTTCTCTGACCTTTGTAAATTTCATCACTCGATTAGGGAATCTTGGTGACACTCAAATAAATGCCTGGAGAACCCCACGTGTGTGGGTGTGGGCACAAAAATGAATAAGACTGTACCGTTGCTATGGACAAATTAAAATGATAATAATAATCACCACCACCACCGTCATGATCATCGTTATTCCTTGGTCGGTGAGTCCGCGTGCGCATCTGCCGGTATAGAGTAAGAAAAAGTGCACGTAAAAAAAAAAAAAAAACCAAAAAGAAGGGACAAGGAAAACAATTCTCAGGCCCTTGCCGGATCACGCACGCTTTATGACCACGTTTAAATGATTTTGTTTTATCCTCAATGTCCCCATTAATCGGCAACTGCGTTCCTATGAGCGAGTCAGCCGAATGTTGAAACTCACGATCTCCGGTCATTTTGCCGCGAACTTTCGGACCGCTACAGCAGGCACAGGAAAGGCGCGTCGCCACCTTCTGAAAGTGAAAGATCTCTGTAGCTCCTGACCCCATTTCGGAGAGCAGATGTCGACGCGTATACGGGGCGCGCTGGCTTCCTTGAGAAGTCAAATCTGCCCCGAAAACATCCGCGACGCACCTTGGTAATTCCTCGAGTCACCAAAACTACCTCTACCGCCCAATCAACTCTACCGCCCCTGCCTCTTATTTATTTATTTTTATTTATTTACACCATACTGCGGTCTTGAAAAGGCCAAGCAGGAGAAACACAAAAATTCAGTGGCGAACACACGTAAGCGTGATAGAAGATAATGCCAACAGGCGTACACAAAATACAAGAAGATAAATTTATCATACAGGGATGTAATCAGGACCATAAACAAAGGTTAGCACCACCTTCAGAGCACCGCATAATGGGTCTAACTTCCTATTACACACTCACAATATGCAATAAACAATAAAGGCATAACAAAAAAAGGAAACTACAGTACAGACAATATGGCACTTATGACACTCGTTTTGTCGGGAAAGTTTCCGCACCCCTGTGCCTCTCTTTCTGTGCCGGTCTTTCTGTGTTGTTGTTGTTGTTGTTGTGGTTGCGCCTTTAGATATGGCACATACCCAATCACGGGATCGGCCAATCAGCAGAGGGCGGTTAAAATACTAAATGGAATTCTTATCTAATTACGAGGCGCTTAGAAAAGATAATTTAGACCAGTTAAAGAGTCTTGGTTCCATAAACGACAGAAAAAAACAACAACTGGAAGATCAAGGGGAGGGTGACCAATCGCAGTCATAAAGTGAATCTATTGGAATTTTGAATGAAGCGCAGGAGGGCACAGCGTACATCCCGGCGGCAGAACCTCATTTCGGATGCCCCGAACGTTAGTAGAGCCGGCACTGTTAGGGAACCGAGAACCGAGAAGTACCAGTTAAGGAAAAGGGAAAATATACCTATACTGGATTTTTCTTCTCGTTGAGGGACATCTGTATATATTATAGCACCTGGCTGCATGGAGGTCAAATAATCTTGGGGAGACGAATTGAGCAGTCGGGCTGGTAACAGTTTAGCATTTTTGGGGACAATGTTCCGGAAATTGATAGACAGAGAACTCCTGTAAAGATATGGAATAACCTGATTTATTGCTACACCCAATGGAGAAAGAAAGCTCTGTACCAAAGTGCTTTGCGGACATAAAGATCTGGGCCATTGGTGTGCTAGAAACACAGCTGGTTCAGCTGGTTCACCCCTGAGCTATAAGCTCTCAGAAAAGTTTCCACAGTAAGTATCCGAAACCTATTTGGCAGAGGAAGAACGCGCGCTTCCAAGTACTGCATTAGCTGCATTCTTAGGTGACCCTAAGCAGCAGCGAAGAGCATGGCGCTACCAGACGATGTAGCTTATACGGCGCGGACCCAGCGAATAGCACACACCCAAACTCTAAAATGGGGCGAATGTACATTCTCCTTATGATACATCCTGTATCATAAGAAGGGTCTCTCTGTGCATACCGTTCTTTCTATGACTGCGACCCCTCAACACACCAATAGCACGTGTACCTTTGGCCTTTATGAGGGCTGTATGTGGGATCCAGCCAAGACACTTTAAAGAAGGAACATGATGAATTATGCGCTGTCGGTAACTGAGTGTAATGTGAACAGGGGTTGAGATCGGAAAAACTAGTAAGGAACATTTGTTGACATTCATACAAAGACAAATACTGTCCATCCAGGAGGCAATGATGTTCAGATATGACTGAATTAATGCGTAAAGTGCTTGAATGTCAGGTGCTGATGCAAAAAACGCAATATGGTGGTGGTGGCGGTGCCAAAAGAGGTGGCTCATACCCACTCAGGGGGATTGGCCAGGAAAGGGGCGCTCACGTAGAGAAATTACAAAGTAATTAAAGAAACACATTTAAGGAATTAAATAAAATATTAGGGAAATATATACAGAAAAAAAACTGCTCAAACATGAGGAAGTGTTGAAACCTCAGGAAGTGTTGAAACCAACATAAAATAAAATAAAAAATAGAGGAAAGAAAACATGAAAAGTATGTAGAGAAATAAAACAAGAAGGGAAGCTGGCGAAGGAGAGGCAGTGGGCGGGAAGGCACTGATCGTTTGCCTAGACACATGTAGTTCTTCTTCTTCTTCCTCTTCTTCCTAATCATCATCATCATCATCAAATTCGTTGCAGGACGAGAGATTCTTTTGCAGGTCGTTCCGTCGCATCAGGGCATTTTGAGCGAAATGAACTTGAAAAAAAATTATCGCGCCTTCCCGCGAGGGGAACACGAGTAAATGCAGAGCATTGGGGCCTCAGTACTGATTGAAGGCAGTGTTGCTTCCATCGCTTCTTCCGTGATGCTGGAGTAGCAGACACGAGTAAACGTGGGCACGAGCGTCAACCAAGGAAGGAAGGAGCAACGCAGTGACTGAAACACGAGCGACCGCTAGCCGCTATATTTGCAGCGCGCGCAGTAGAGGGATAGCAGTACGGGGGGGGAGAGCGCGCATGCGCAAGCAGCGCGCGCCCTTCCACGACCCACCGCGCTGCTATCACGCACCTGTTAGGCCGAGACCGCGACGGAGCGAACGGGCTGACTACGACGCATGCGCGCGCCAGCTGTTGTTGAGAGAGAGGAGGGAAGGAGAGGCGCACCTGCTGCGGACGCGAAACTGTTGACACCGTCCGACGCAGGAACAGGCGAGGCTAAGAAATGCTCTGCATTTAAAAGGAACTTCTAATATTATGTCAGATTACGCTAAGTTAGTTTTAGGTTAACTAACGTAAAGGTTAGGTCACTGATGCGAGTGTCCCGTGCGGCATGGTTCAAGAATCCAGGGTGATCTAAAATAACCTCTGGCCCTCCACAACGGCGTCCCACATGGCCCGCTGGTAAAAGAGGATGGAATTCATCACTCAGCTGAGTGGGAACGCCACATTTTGGTAACGCAGTGTACGTCTAGAGTGCCGCCTGATAGCACTGCAGCTCAGCGCTACAGCGACGCATGGCTACGGTGCCGTCCAACGACGCCCGAATTTCTGATGCCGGACTAACACCTTTCCCCACCCAACTAGAGCCCACATTCTGGCCCCCACCCTCTACTCCTCGGAATGCCGCTTCTGTGAGGCTCCGGGCACGCTTTACCACATTGTGTGGGGCTGCGAGAAGAACCCTAACCTACCCCCTCCCCCAGCTTGCCCTTCCCCTCCCCTGAGCACTGGGAGAGAGCACTGTCCAGCTCGGACCTTGATGACCAGCTTTGGCTGATGAAGAGGGCTCAAGAAGCCGGACGGTCTCAAGTGGTCCTGGAATAAGGACTCTTCCCCAAGGCGAACTGCTTTATAGGGACGTTTATTCCTCCTCCTCCTCCTGACACGGTCCAGAGCGTCTTGATCGTCTGCACAGGGGTGTAGAGGTTCCGTCTTCGCTTTTTGTTATTAAAGGCGGTGTTCATGGTTTATAAAGTTTAACGCGCCGACGCTGCACAGGCGATGATGCGCGCCGCAGTAGATGGCTCCGGATTAATTTTGACCACCTGGGTATCCTTAATATGAGCCGAAATCTCGCACAGACGGGCGTTTTCGCTTTTCAGCTCCATCAGAAAAGCGGGAATCGAACCCGCGTCCTGGGCTCAACAGCACAACGCCTGAGCGACCACAGTGGGTAAGGGCGGTTGTTGAAGAAAGGAGTCCGAAGCCGCCGTAAAAGGAAAGAATAACTCTATTTACACGAGACCGCTATGAACATACACCGATTCCGATCATCATCTCCTTCCTTCTCTTTCTTTCTGTCGACCCCTGCATCGCCCTCTTCTTTATTCTTATTAGTGCCCTAATGTCCCGCGCAAAAATATAACAGCGGTGTTTCGAGTCCAGATCTTGCCTCCTTTATTTTTTTTAGATATTTAGTTTCAATTAAAAAAATGTGGCATGGGGTAATTTTCGGTGTTATAAATAATTCTTTTTCTTTTTAGGTTATGTTAGGCTAGTTTAAGTTACGCTACGTTGAGTGAGGGCGAAGTTGTGCTGGACGCGGGAGTTATTCATCAAACGCCGGGGGAAATTGCTTTAACGGGCTGCTTACAATACCGGCCGACGGCCCCCTAGACGCAGCCTTTTGGCAACCTCACTGCATTCTCAACGCTTTCTGGTGGCAGTTTTAAAACGCCGTTCGTTTCGCGGCGTGAAAAAATGCGCTTCGGCGAACGCCTGCATCGCGTGGGCATCGATCGTCCGCAGCAGGGTGCATGCACGAGGCACTTCCAGAATTACCGGTCGTTTAGCCGCACGGCGCAGCCTTGCTTCATTTCAAGCGGCGCAAATTAACCGTTCCGCACGGCGAACACGTTTAGCGAATACTCGCTTCGCGCCTTTCGAGCATCATTCAGAGAAATCTGCTCGCACTTTACAGCGAAGCTGTTGATGGTTAGGGTTGCAGGCGTTTTTGTTCTGCGTCGACAAAAAGAAGATTAGCCCAGCTACACTGACTTAACGTCGCGAACGCTGATGTTAGAAGCAGTGTTCCCTAATCGGAAGGCTAAGCGTCATAGAACTTATCAAAGCCAGCAGATCGTTTCCCATTCGCGCCAGTTCATTTGTGTCGTGTTCCACTGCTAGCGCCGTCTACTGGATCCTTTTCTGACTTTCGAACTTGGAACCCTGCCACAACAGGGCGCCGCGATCGATTTTTGTTTTTTCAGGGGGTATGTTTTTATTTGCTATCGCAAAGGTCAAGCAGCGATGTATTTTCAATTAAAAGATCAATGCTTCATCTTTCGTTTTTGTGTGTGCCCCGAGTTAAGCTTAGGCTCACCAGTATTTAAGTTGTTTAAGGCAAATAACACTTATTTATTCATGCCGTGCATCAAACATTCTTAATTCTTTATTTTTTTCAACAATCGGGACAAGTCGGCCGGATTATTTAGTAGTTTAGAGACTCTGCGCCCATATAAGCGTCTCGTTCAAGCATTGCTGCATGTGTTCGTGGCGCTTGCTCTCCTCCTCGTTAGGCTATGCCCCCTTCACGTCGCCGTGACCGCGTTACCACGCCTCGGCCCATGGATACCTCGGCCATAAACAGCTTCGCGAAAAACACACAGCGCCCTATTTTAGATGCGACGCATCTCTTTAACTCGCCTTGTCCCTCCGGCGTCTTCCGTAGTCCGTAGTCCGCATCCCTCCCCATTCTTCTCGCCGCGCCAGCTGCGCGCTAACGCCGCTCTCACCGCAGCGCCATCTGCGTGTTAGCGCTCGCTGCCGTCGCCGTGCCAGCTGTGCGTCAGCGCGCGTTAGCGCTCGGTTAAACATCTAACACATGCGCATGCGCTGCTCTCTCTCATTCCCCTCACCGTTAACGCGCGGTACATATAAACGCGGTAACTGCGCCGCTCCGCTCAGTCGTTCCGCCGCTCCGATGACATCCAATGACCACCGATTATTCGAATGGAGACAAACAGGCCTGCTATCGCGATGGTCGGCGCAACCGTACGTAATATAACGGAAACAACAACAAATTGACATGCTAAATGGAAACAACATAACGGAAACGCAACGGAAACCCCACGATGCGTCGCATCTACCCATGGTTCCCCTCGCGGGAAGATGGTGTAAATTTTTTTGTTCGCGCTCCAATCACGTGACTATTTTCCCCCGGTTTTCCCAGGGTGGCGGTAGTCGTCCAAGCTGAAGCACAATGCTGAGGCGCCACGTGTTTTTGAAGCACGGGGCGTTCTTGTTCGTTTATTTGCGTGCTTGCCTGCTTATAGGCGGCTGCTACGAAGGAAGCGTCCGCCGAGGCAAAAACTGACACTCGACTATGACGCCGCACCGTTGGCGTTGTTGTCTTCGCTAATGTTCACGCCAATACGGCCCGCCTGAAGTGCGGCGTCGACTCAGGACTGCAACTCCAGTTGCAGGGAAGAAATTTATCGTCGCCACAAGTTCGTGTTCATCATCATCACCAGCCTATCTACGCCCACTGCAGGGCAAGGGCCTCTCCCATTAATCTCTAATTACCCCGGTCCTGTGCCAACTGTGACCAATTTATCCCCGCAAACTTCTTGATCTCATCTGCCCATCTAACTTTCTGCCGTCCCCTGCCACGCTTGGCTTCTCTATAGGGATCCACTCTGTTGCCCATAATTACCAATAGTTATCTTGCCTTCGCATTACATGCCCTACCCTCGTCCATTTCTTCTTCTTAATTTCTACTAATATGTATTTAACACCAGTTTGCTCCCTGACCCACTCCGCTCTCTTCTTGTCCCTTAATGTTACACCTATCATTGTCCGCTCCATTGCCCGCTGAGTCGTTGTCAATTTAAGTTGAACCCTCTTAGTGAGCCTCCCAGTTTCTGCCCCGTAGGTGAGTACTGGTAAGATGCAGCTGTCATACACTTTCTTATTCAGGGACAATGGTAGGCTGCTATTCATTATCTGAGAATATCTTCCATATGCACCCCACCCCATTCCTATCCTTCTGATTACCTCAGCCTCAACGGGATCGGGGGTCACAACTTGCCCTAGGTATATATATTCGCTTACCTTTTACACGGCCTCGCCACCTATCTCAAACCGCTGTGCTGTCCCCGAGATTATTGATCATTACTTTAGTTAATTAATGCATATTAATTTTCAGGCCCACGGTTCTACTCTGTCCAGCATGCTTTGCAATTCCTCCACCGAGTTACTAAACACGGCAACGTCATCAGCTGAAGTTACTGAGGTATTCTCCATTAACCCTTACCCCCACCTGTTCGCAATCTAATGTTCTGAATGCTTCTTGTAAACGTGCTGTGAATAACACTGGAGAGATGGTGTCTCCTTGTTTGATGCCCTTCCTTATAAATATTTTACTGCTCTCCTTATGGAGGATGGTGGTAGCTGTGGACCCATTGTAGATACCTCTAGTATTCTTACATAATGCTCATCTACCCCCTGGGTCCGTAATGCCTGAATGACTGCTGAGGTTTCGAACGAGTCAAATGCTTTCTCATAATCTATGAAGGCTATAATAGGGGTTTCAGTATATTCAGCGCACTTCTCCATCAACTGAGTGATCGTGTGAATATGGTCTATTGTTGAATAGCCATTACGGAACCCTGCTTGTTCTTTAGGTTGACTGAAATCTAAGGTTGCAGAAATTCTGTTAGCGATTACCTTAATAAGTACCTTGGTAGCAGCGGTGGCGTATAGGTAGAGCATCCGCCTCGCGTGCAGAAGGACCGTGGTTCGAATCCTGGTGCCGGACAATTCTCACCGGATTTTAAAAACAAAAATCCTCGTATTGATGGAATTGCAGAATGGGGCTTGGGGTGCGGCCTGACCCCGGCGACCATTGCCGGTAACGCACTCCCTCACCAGAGAAGGATTGGCCACCCTGGTGTAGTAACGGCCACAACCTCCCATGAATACGCCAATTAACCCACGAGTTCGTGTACCTTTGTTCAAAATTATTTGCCACCTCAGCTTCGTTGGCCAGCCACGCTTACAGAGTGAAATGGCTTCTAATTTTTCTCCCTCCCTGTCCTCAATTAAACTTCCCTTATTTTCTCCCTCTCCGCGTCTTTCATTTGTTTGAACCACGTTTTTGTTTCTCTGTGTTGGTCGCCACCAGTGCTCCTCCAGTGTTGCTCACGAACAGGCCTTGTGCATTTTGTTTCTCGTTAATGACCTCGATCGAGTGCGTGCCAGTGCATGTGCGCCTGCTGCGCATCGACGGCGCGAAGCGCCTCGCGCAGAATCCGGAAAGCCGTATGCAGGCGACACGGCCTGAATTGTCGCAATGGATTTTGCGCCGATCGAAACTGCCGGTGCAACGCGCGCGCCGAAGTTAGCGGTGCTATACAAAGGGTGCGACGACAGATTGACAATTCACAGCGTCGCTTCCTGTCGACAACAAAGAACTTGTGCACCTCTTCACCGCCGTGGGCGTGCCAACTGAGTGGGGTAGCGGTGAATTGAAGTTTTGAGTCGGCAACAGGCTCTCATAATTAGCGCCAGGGCGATTGGAAAGCCACATGGGAAGAGAAGAGGTGGTAAAGCGAAGCTTTCTTTGAGGGCTTGCAATGATGGTCGCTAATAAACCTAGTTATCGCGACCAAATGCTGAAGCGCACGCCCAGACGGCCGAGCAGGCGCTCCATTCATTGCGATACTGAGGGACCAAGCGCCGACGAAGCAGCCGTTACACCCTCGCCTAGTCACGTGGTACAGCAGCGGTAAGACTCCGAGAGAGTGCAGCTGTGATGCGTCTCCGCAGCGGATCGCGTGGCGTGACGTCACACTTGCCACACTTGCGCTACAGCGGCTCAAGGTCATTGCGGCGCGATGAATGCCCTTGCGAGATAGCGTTCTAGAGCGTTCGCTCTAATACCGTGACGCCGAATTTGACGTCATTCCGGGCTAAGTGCAACACGACACCGGTGAAGTCTATTGCACGCACTGCAATCCAACCGACTGGAACTTGCACTGTATGAAGCGTTGCTATCAATGTGTAGTGCGCACTCGTAAGCGCTTCTGCTGATGTCTTACACATGCCATGCATTAACATTGCTTCACTTCGCCTTCACGCGTTCTAAACTGTTCTCCGCTGCGTATCGAAGACGTTCATTCTTCCCGCTACGTTTCTTCAGAGCCTCCTTAGAAAGTGCAAGTTCTGGCCCCGATTTCTTTGTGTACGCCGAAACTGGCGTCCTCACTCAGCAATTTTCCCCCGGTATTATGCACCGTAAAACCTTTCTTCTTATTATTTTCCTTATTTCTTTCAGCGGTTCCTATACACCGTAGCATCTCCCTTGCCCCACGCGCCAGTGCTTTCACTGCTGTCACGTGGCGTTTCCCTCTCCTTCGATCCTCCCGTCGTCCCCTGACGCGTGTTGGATAAACCTGGCCGCCTAGACGCACCCCACATGCGTTTCTTCCTCGCGTCGTTCTAGGAGAATCGGAGAAGTAATTGATAAATACTGCAGGTCGCTGATGGACTTTCTGCACGCCACTGGACTGCATGCATACCTGTAGACTCGAAAACCTATCGGTTTCGTGACCATCTGTGTGCTCTTGGCAGCCCCTTTCTCCCTACTTTCTTCTCTTCCTCTTGCCTTCCTATTTTCTTCTCTCCTCCCATCTTTTAACCGCCTCTCATATGCCGCGCGGCAAAAACACGAAGTAAAAAAAAATTGAAAACTGAATTGAAAGGTACCGAACCATCCTTACTTCTGGAAAGAGTGCGCGGAACGTACCTAAGAGAGAATGCTGTAGCAAAAAAAAAAAAAAAGATCGCTGGTAGTTGCACGAAAGGCCTAGAATTACTGGGGCTCGAGCTCAGATCGTTAGCGTGAAAACCTCCGGCCGAATAAAGTAGCCGTAATAGTAGTTGCTCATGAGACTAAATGAGTGTTCCAAGCAACGCTACTGAAGGGGGCGACTAGGCGGACGGGTTTACCAAATACTCTTCTCCCGGCGCGCCGTGTCTGTTCAGGCAGGCAGGTTCAAAGTCGATGAAAAACACAACCTCGGTGGATCTGTAATTGGCAAACGAACTGCATGACAACGGGAGTATACGAAAAGAAAACTGCGCCTGGGAACACCGAAAATTTGCTTGTGAGACGAAGATTATACCGCTCACTTCCCGAATTGGTTTCTTCTTTTCTTTAGACAGCCGTTTTAGGAGTTGTGGGATGATTTTACTGCTCAAATTTTGTGTTTTACACCTTATTTCACTGCTCCTTAGTTAACTGTGGACGCTGCACTTTTTAAACGTCCATTCCCACTAGGCGACGTGAGTGACACAATCCAGTGATGAGACGGGAGGGACCGCCAGCGAAGGTGCACGTGGAACGGGCCACGGTGTGGACGTTTGTATGCCCTTCCTCGCCGTTGTTTTTGAATTACGGCGGCACTTTACGAGACATTCAAATATGACGGAGCTTTGCTTCTTTCTTTGGGTCACACGGCACTTCCGGTTCGCACGCTGTCGTCGAGACGCGTAATTTGGAGCTAATTGCTCGATTTCTGATCTGTTGCCTCTTCCTGCGATTGTACGAAAATGGCTTCGAAGCGGGGCTATACAAAAAACGTGGAAAACGTAGCTCTCAGTATCAACGTTCGCGCCAATTTTTCGAAGACGTGATGTTTAAAATTCGTTTCCTCATACTGCAAATGTCATTTGCCAAACATAATTGAATTGCGTTTTACCATGTCCATTCTTGAGCTCAAAAAGGAAGCAACTGCAGTGATTTGCGGCAGCGCTCGAACTGTGGCGGCTACGGAACAAGACGCGTACAGCGGCATAATCTTTCGCGCCCTCCCGGCGAAAAATATCCGGGCCCTTTGGCAGGACCTGACGTCACAAAGTTAAGTGACGTCATCCTCCCTTTTCCGCTGTGAGCGCGACTGCCTCGACGGCGGCGAAAAAAATTGGGTGAGACCAATCACTTTGGGCGACCCTACTTGGACGACTCCGAAAAGCCCGACCTAAATCACTCACTTTCATCGCTCCACCCGCAAGTGGAGTATACAAATTAGACTGCCCTGCACTTTCACGCATACAACGCACGTTTTTCCTCCATTTCAAGGAGTACTGATGAAATCTGTATGCATTGCCTAACCATCCTCTTTAGTTGGTGTTTACATAATGGAGTGCACGTTCTGAACAATTGTGTTTCATTTATGCGCACTTTGAAGGACAAAACTGTGTTTTCCATCGCCGTTTCTGTTTAAGCTATCCAGTCGCACAACTTCGGGAGTCTTGTTCTGACGCGAGGCTGACAAGTTCGCAGGGCACCATTTGCTGAACCGCGATAGCTTGTATCTTATTACACAAATTATGCGTGAACAAATCAGATAACAGGAAGCACGAAATAACGTAAGATAAAATCAATAACGCCGCCACGGCTTCAAAGCGTTCCTTGTGACATCATTTCTATCTTTCGTGAGGCGGCATCAAAGAGCGGTAGGTGTTTTTCTCTGCTGGTACCTTTAGACCGATCTTCGCTTGATAAGGAAATAAAATATCAATGTATTTGCACTGTACAATGCAGCCGCATATAACAGCTTGAGGAATCCACTGCACCGCCTACTTGAAGTTACTAAGCAGCGTCGGTGTGGCAAATCACGCCGCATCTGGGAAGCCCCAGCCCGCTTAACGCAGCACCGACGGTTGCGAACAACAATCCTTGTCCTTTCAAGCCTGCGGGGATAGCAATCACTGCAGGATAACTGCGAAGTAATGTCATTTACTTGACACAAACGAGGTAAAATGTACCTAGAAACATGCCAACTTCTTTCCTCCTGCTCTCGTGTTCAATATAAATAATACCCTAAAAATCAACGCACCCGGAAAAACAGTTATATCTGCCGCAGATAGTAAGCATACTTCGAGCAAAAGCAGATCGCACACACAAAAAAAATCACCATCCCAATTCCTAAAGAAAGCTGAAAGAAGTGTGAAAGCTTTGTAACATCAAAACTGCCTCACTAACCTAGCTAAAAGTGCCTCCAAACTTTTCTGAAAGTGCGTCAAATTGATTGTCGAACCTTCAAAGGACTAAATCGCAAATGAAGAATGATACCATGCGTCGATTCTTCGCGCACTAAGTAAATGCGTCTACGAACGATCGAAATGTATACCGATGCGTGGTTTATGAGATAAAGGTACACTATTTGGCTCCTTCTTTATGATCGACGCGTGTATTGTCTCGTATAGAACCGTTCCCTTTTCGCGATTTTCAATTAGCCGTTTTGACACAATGGAAGCCCGGTTTTGCACACGCGCCGTGTGTCCGGAGATCTTATCAGAGCTTTCCTGTCGACCAACCGGTCTAAGGGGAAATGCATTAGTTTTTCGAACAGGACGCCATTGGTTTCACTAAGAAAGCTTTCGCTGTAATAGTTGCGACACAACGCGAGATACGGCGTTCGAAGTTTCTACGCGTTTTTGCGCGCGCTCCCTAAAGCAGGCAATCCCACTATAAGGGTCTTACTGAGGGAAAGCCAGCTTGCCGTTACTTAACCTGATTAATGTTGCTAGCGACCGCTCACACATGCCACGGTGGAAAGGTTCAAGGCCTTGGTGCTTCGAAGCAGAGGAAGGTGGATTAAGTTGGTGACCTTGAAGGCCACATCCTTTCTACAGTTGAACAAAAGAGCATTAGGACGACGGTAAGCCAATTAGCGTTTCTACAGTTCGTGTAAGTAAAAATATAGTGCCAGACTAAACTTTTGCTTCTCCTTAATCCCCGAGACAGCGTCGTACAATTAATTTACGAGCGAACGTTGATTCATTTTGTACCAGACGAGAGAAACGTATTACCAGTTGTTAGGAATTAACCGAGCAAAGTTGCTCGGCGAAGTTAGTAAGCAGACAACGGAACGATAAAGTACCATCCAGGTGAGGAGTCGCGAGGCACAACTCCCGGTCAGCTCCTATATTTTCCCCTCCAGTTGCAAAAAAAAAAAAAAAGATCTTTCCAGCTCCGAGTTTGCGCGTTATTGTAACAAAGGCACCTTTAGAACAGCCGTAGTACCCAAGTGGCTCTCGAAACTGCATTCCGTTGACTATAATTATCACCCCCCCCCTTTAATAACTCATTATTTGCCCGTTGTCTAGTGTTGTCTTAACGTGGTGTCCATGATAATGCCCCAGGGAGCAAGCGTAAGCGCAAGCGGACGTTGCGCAAGAGTATGTGTGCGTAGGAAATCGAGGTTTCTGGAAGACACTGGATTCATTGCGCTTTGTGCGGTGGTTAGGCTAATTAGGCGGCAGAAAGTACTCCGCAAATGATGCAGGTCATTAGCAATCCCCAGGTTACCCAACGGAAACATCAAAAATGGCTTTTCAAGGTTCAACGTTTAACATTCATCATTCACTTTGCTGCTGGTACGGCCGCGGCCTGGTAACGTTCGAGCTCTCTTATTAAGGTTTTTCTTTCAGCTTACGAAGCACTTGCTGTGGGTTTTCGAAACTCACCTCGCAAGCTGAAGTAGTTGCCTCCTTTTGAATAGTTGCGCATGCGTAGAGGTCTTGGGTTATAGTCGTAATGTATGCATTTGCCGTGGTTGGCATGCTGCCCTAATCCCGAGAGCCTCAGCTAGCTCCAGTTTTTGCCAAGATGATTTTTGCATAATAGATATTCCATATTCTGTATAATTTTTTAAAATTATTTCTACGCTTGTAGGTATCCTTTGATGCAGTCAAGACAAGCAAGATGATTTGCGGAAAGGCGAGGATCGAGAGCCTTTGATTTTTAACCGCCAAATTATGTGTCATCATCGTCGGAGCGCGGCTGTGGAAGCTTTGTAGACCGAAGTAAGAGTCATAACCCACCAGAAGTACGTATTAGCTTTTCTTGTGCTTGCAACTAAACACGGCAGTTCTCGCTCACACGACTCGTGTTATTAAATAAACTCTGATATCCTGCAGCCCACTGCTGTGTTAAATTCTGTAATCGCTGCACTGTATTTAAAATATCACACGATTGAAGCGATTGTTGAGAGCTGCGTATTATTCGAGCGCAGTTTGAACTTTGTGGTATAATTTTAAAACAAATGTCAGCTGACGGGCCTCAATGTTTATTGATGATTTTTTTTCGTGCATTTGTTGCGCCGTTGCTTCAAGCAATTATCCTTCTGCCGTGCGTATATCTGACAATTGTGGGTTCTTTCTGCCTCACTAGTAGGGTTCCTTCCTACTTTCTGACGTGCTTACCTTGCATTGCAAGCGCGCCTTGTCTAACTTTACAGAACTTTTACCGCGACCCCCACCCTATTTTCCTTCACGTTACGTGATAACTGTGTATGTGTAGTAATAGTTAATGCATAAATTGCAGAAATTTCCTGACAAGTTCATGGTTTAGACGCAACTTGTTACGGCGTATGCGTAGGAGCAGAAAATATCTCTTCAAGGCACTTCAAGGAACAAAGTCTCGCAGTGGTAGTTTTAAAGTTACCAATGATAATTTCTTACTTTGAGCTTGTAACTAGTCTTGCGGTGACAGAAATAATGATACACAGTTATCAGAGATACAATCGCACCGTTCAAACCAACTGGCTGTATTTGACGGCTCTGTAAGCCAGCGTTCAGAGAGGTCCAAGTACTAGCTTCATACAAACAGCAAGCGGCTTCGTGCAGCGTCTTGCTATTTTATAAAGAAACACATTTTTTTTGCACTCGTATACGTTATAACACACGTGCAAGAATATAACTGCGGCGAACTAACTGGTGGCTAAACCACACCCAGGTAGAGCTAAACATTCATATTACTTCCATCACACGAATCTCAATGTGCGCTCAGTCACGCCCGAAGCAGCACCTGTTGCAAATATCGTACAACAGCCGGGAGACTAGTTTCCCACGCGCGCCGCTCAGTCAGTATACATCGCCATGTTTATGCATCAGATGTAGGCGCAATCGACAAGTGAACTGCTTCGCGACAATCCATCAAAAGCGCATCACACTCCATCACAATGCGAGCGCTCCAACCTTGCTTATTTATTCGTCTTTCGCGTGCATACGCGAGTAGCTTCGTTGTTTCGTCGTCTGAAAAGAGAGGTGCGTTTTGCTCGGTGCAGTTGACAGAGATATAGGCGGCGCCGCTACGAATGCCGTCGACGACGAGCGTGAAAGCCCCACCGTGCAATGGCTGCTTCCCGCGTTGTGGCGTGCCGCCGAAATCGAGCGGTTTTAAGCAGACGGACTCACCTTTCCGTCGTCGCGTTCGCTTCGCTTCCGACCTATTTCCTGGCGGCTCGAGGAGGCGAGGCGGGCGAGGGAGAACAATCTTCGATTCACGTCCGCGTTTCCTTCCCTTCTTCAGATGACCGCGACGCTTATTGTCGAACGCCTCTCTCGCGGTTGCTCCGCGCTGAAAATCACTCTCGGGGCGCAAACACTCGCGAAGCCGCCGAGAACGTCGAAGAGGACTCCGTCTCTGCTCCCGAGTGGTCGGAGCGAACACAAGACGAACGAAAGAACTCGGGGAAAAAGGAACCAAACGAAGACGTCTGCTCGAGGCGCAGTGACGGTCGTCTGCGCTCTCGACCCGGTCTAGCTCATCTCTTCTCCCAGCGCAGGCAGCCGTGTTGGGAACTCGAGAGGGCGAGGAGGACATAGGGAGCGCTTCTCTACCCGTTCACCTGGTTGCCATGGCAACGTCGCGACCGGCGACCAATGGCGTCGCGTCTGTCTCCAACGCCACGTAGTGACGAAAGGGTGTCGACTCCGTCGGCGTTCGTCCGGCTCGGCTGTCGTCAATTTCGTTGTGTTATTTTGTAGTCTCGTCTGTGTTTTGGAGTTTTGGTGCGGCGCTCAACACTGTTTTGACGCTCACATTTCGCCGCCATAAAAGAGCTCTGCAGCGCAGCGCCTGTTACAGGGTCGAGCAAAGGATTTTCTGTGGTTGCTGCGTGGCGAAAAGAAGGCACGTGGGTACTAGAATACGCCTCGCGAGCTTCTAACATTCGTATCACCGCAACCACTTCTTTTTTTTTTTTCACTTCGTTCCTTTGTGTTGTGAACCGCGGGTTTCGAAAGACTTGAAAGATCCAGCACGTGCCATCAGTCGCTACTTCAAAAGTGTTTTTTTTTTTTCATTGTAGTTGGCCGTCGTCTTGCCTTGCCTCAATGTGAATCCTCTTCGCTCATGAAGAAAAAAACCCCCCTCACAAATTTCACGTTTGCAAGCAAACAAAAAAGCAGTGAGGATAATTCACAAACGATGTGTTGCTCTCGCGGGAGCTCTTAATCTAGGGCGAAAAACAGCTCAAATTCATCGGCTGCCTTCCTTAGCGGCCGCATACTGTTTACCATTTTTCAATATTTGGAAGGGCCACCATTGTGGCCGCTGTTGTTTATTATCGCACATTGCTTTTGACCCGGCGTTCGTGCTCTCAGAATTATAGGAGCTTAGAAAACATCGCACTTCAAACTTTGTTGTTCTCTGCTTCCCAACCACTTTCAGGCATCTTTTATTTTCTTCTTTAATCGTCCAGAGACCATCAGTCTACGGGGAATGTTTACGATCACGAAAACAAAAGCTTTTTTTCTCTCTCTCTCTCTCTCGTTTTTTGTCACCATTTTTATTCTAGCTCTTATGTTTACGGCCTCATGTCTTCGAAAGTGCCGAAACCAAAAGTAGCATCACAAAGAAGCGGCCGATGGAGTGCTTGAGATATTGCAGTTTGTCGATGCCGCGAGCATCGGAGGGAAAAACTTTACACAACAGCTCAGGGTCTACCAGATGATTCTGCAGCGGCTGCTCATATTGAAACGTTCAGCACTTTGCAGCGTCAATAGCTTACGGCGGATGGAATATTTTATCCCTCCACAAACACTCAGGTCCGCTCAACATGCCAAGGAACGGATGATGATAGGAGTAACCCTCGGGGACAAGAAGAGGACATATTTGATCTGACAAGAAGCTCGGGTGGGAGACATCATATTTGAAATTTGGGGAAAGGAATAGACTCGGGCTGGCCATGTAGTTAGACGAAATGACGACCGGTGGACTGCCAGGGTTACAGAGGGGCGACCAAGAGATCGGGGTAGAAGAATTGAAATGACGTTTCGCTCGATAGAGGGGCGAATTCAGAAAATACGGCGGTGAAGAGTGGAATCGGGAAGCGCAGTACAGAAGCGGGTGGTGGCAAATGGGACTGGCTAATTATGGTTACTTTTTATAGCGAAGTTGTCTGGCGCTAGGCTCTAACGAAAATTGCGCGCGGATCCTATCGGGCCGCGTCGACAAAGAATCTCGCACACGCCCGCTCCGCAGCTAGTGTGAAATGTTCTGTAGCTGCTCTCAATTGAATACAAATATCTTGGAAAAAAATTTACAGTGAAATTGGGCCCTTTCGCTACGCCAGGTTTCATTTATACTTGCCATTATTAGCTAGTTGAAAACACAGTTTGGAACGTTACGTAATTCCCGTCTGCCGACAATGCCAGGCCGTTTGCGTAGGAAGTACGCCTGAAGGAAGCGGCTCTAACTCTTGTTTTATCGGAACCAACCCCAAACGAATTACCTTGAAAAATATTTTGAAATAATTCCGAGGACGTTGTGTGTATGCGCCTTTATTAGATCAATATAGTAAGGCACCATGCATAAGTCAATATTGTTATAGACTTAAACAGCTTCTCTGGTCTTCACAATCTTCACAATAGTCGAATGGCTTGAATTTTTTTGTGCCGTATTCTTATAAAATACTTAGACCACAAGTTATTTATTTATTTATTTATTTATTTATTTATTTATTTATTTATTTATTTATTTATTTATTTATTTATTTATTTATTTATTTATTTATGCGGTAAAAAGCGCAGCACAAGCCAAAAGCAGTGTGCCTGACGAAGGTCGCTGGTACGCGTCCGTCACTTGAAACTCTCAAAATGTTACGAGGGATACCGGAAAAAGCACAAATCAACAAAAATACAGTTCATACACGAAATGTAGCAATAAATGCCGTTGAAGCAAAAACAGAAGGGCCGCCACGTAGCAGTATCAAGCGAAAATACAAGCCCGCCACCTGTTTTCGCCAATAAAAAACTGCAAATCAAATGTAATTTATATTGTCACGTGACATAATTGTACAATTTCTGATGGCCACCACTGATGACGACCATGGAGTGGCTGGGTGCAGCTTGCGCGAGCTCTCTCAGCGTTTTTGTTGTTGTCACCAGGAACAACAACAACAACCACAACAACAACAACGGCTGCCTTGTACATACTGCGAATAGATCGTTGATAATCATTCACGGTTCGTGTCCTACCGCCGTGTAAAAAAAATCACGTAGAAGTAAGCGATGCGAACTTGCGCAGAAGTTCATACGTAAACCGCTATTGACGACCATAGTACGACCATAAGTAACAAAAACGCAATAAAACCAAATCGAAGGGAGTGGAGTGGAGTGGAAAACGTTTTTTATTATTATTATTATCGCATTGAGTGCTACCGTAGGCGATGGGTGGACATCCTAGTTCCGTTGTCCACGCTGTGTTGCGGTGGCCCGGGCGTGCGTCACAAGGAACTCCTGATGCGCGAGCCGGCCACTGCGCAGGAAGCTCTCCCACTGCTCAAGGGTGTGTGGTTGTGGGGGTGGGGGGTTGGCAGGGCACAAGCACTTGCTTGCTCGGAATATTTTGTTGTTAATTTACAATACGTTATTTTTATCAAGTATCAATTACTGCCATCTAGTTTGGGCTGTAACTTCTAAATAAAACATAAACAAACTTCATATATTGCAAGAGGTTTTTAAGGGCGGTAGAGAACGTGACAAGTACTTATCACACTCGTCCCTTATTTGAAAAATATAACCTAATGCCAGTAATCAAAATATACGATTTTATTTTAAGTATAATGCCCGAAAAAAGGAAATGTGGAATGTTCGAACCTTTAGAACCACATACGGTCTTCAATTGCTGGGAAATAAACATCCATGATTGTTATATAAACTTAGAGATAAAGAAATTGACTTAGAAAAAGTTACCTTTAAACAACTGCGGAATAATGTCCTCCTGGCGTCATGATCACTTGCTGTGTTACTTGTAATTTTCTAAAGAATGTATTTTTGTATCCTGTTTCTGTTGATGTGTATTTTTGTATACTGCTATGTGTTTTCTGGCGATGTGTTTCTTGGTGTCTCGTTTTTTTCTATGTTTTGGAAAATGAGTATGTATTTGTGGTATTGCCAAAGCGATAAATTAGGCATTTTTCTTTTTTATAATGCTGTTTTTTGTGTTTGCGCCTATATTTCACATTGCGAAATTGATTATTTGTTTCGAGCATTATGCACACCAATTCATCACACCAGTACAGTATTGGTTGCTCCTTTTTTTCTCGTAGACCTTATCGTATGTTTCACTTGTATGTATCACTCGTATGCTTCCTTTTTTTTTTGCCAAATGCGCCTACATTTCTCGCATTTATTGAAATTGATTTTTTGTTCAAGCATTACACGTTTCGTTTCATCACACATGTACAGCGATGATTCTTCTCGTCGTAGTCCTGTTTATTTCACGCGTATCATCTGGAATATCTTTATGAAAGTCTGACGGCAGCGGCCATGTTTTCAGGGAGGGCGGAAGGGGGCCTGCGGCCTTGTGAAGCTGGCATCACGCCATCTGTTTCTGCAGGTCTCCTGCATCATGTACCCTTGAAGCCAAATAATGTCTTTATTATTATTATTATTACATCCAAACCAAATGAGTTGCATTTGGGGTGCCGGGGCAGAATGGACAGCTGGGGGTGGGGGGGGGGGGGGGGTGGAAGGGTATGTGGTTGGGGAAATCCAATGGAAGAAGATGTGGTTGTGGTAAGTATCGGTCTGGAGTCGTCGCCAAATGTGTGCGTCGGCCACTCATAGAAATCGATGTGGGGGCGGTACAGCCCTGCGTGAAGTTCTGTAGTGATTAAGGATGTCGGAGTAGTTCTGTGAGATTGGGTGCAGAACCGGAGGGCCTCTAAGTGGTTCGTTTTCATCCCCTTCTGGGAATGCCCGGTGGGTAAGGTCGCGGGCAGTGGCATGCGCCACCTCAGTCCCAGTTAGGGACGCATGGGCTGGAATCCATCAGCACATAATTAAAGTACTCTTCTTGATAATATTGCCTTAGTATGCTTTTAGGTAGAATGTTGCTGTATTTATAATACAGTGGCTTGTACAGGTGATTTACAAGGTTCAAAGTGAGATTATTTTATGCGGTGACATTCGTAATTTGTTTGACCCTTGGTGTTCTTATTGTGTGGTTTCTTAGGCCGCACCTCAATGGCCGGATCTTGATTGTTATGCAAAATTATTTTTTAATTTATTTAAAAGAGTCTCAGATAATCAACCTGGTTGGCTCTTAGCATTGCCTTATAACACTTGGGCTGGTCGGCAGGTAGTTGAGACGGCTATTATGTCCCTCGTATATTCGTATGACTTCTTTTTAGTTTAGTGATTTTGTTGTCTCGTAACCTGAACAAGACTTTCTGGCCCAGTATATAAATGAAATAAATCAAGACATAGAGAGAGAGAGAGAGAGAGAGAGAGAGAGAGAGAGAGAGAGAGAGAGAGAGAGAGAGAGAGAGAGAGAGAGAGAGAGGAGGGATGGATGGAGGGGGAGGGAGAAAGGGAGGGAGAGAGATAAGGGACTTTATTTAATGCTCGAGATTGGTTCTAAAAGTACACGTCTTGAACGATCTCCTTCTCTTAGCCGTCAGCCAAGATTCCTTGGATCGTAGCGGCGACTTCGGCCATCCGGACAGCTGTGAGTTGTGGCTCTGGTGTGGGGCTGAGAAGTACAGTCTCCTACTGTTCTACATACTTAATATTGTATCCTTTGAGTCTATTGCCACTGGCAATACACGGCAAATACGGCGTATTGATATCCGAATCGCTATAATTGTCCGTTAGATTCTTCGTGGAGCTCGTGGCAGGACCATAGTATGCGCTGTACGTCTGCTCTGCTGTTTCACAGAGTGCACAGGTTTACTGTAGCAAGATACTGGGTGTTTTTTTTTTTTTTTACTCACAGTGCAAAAGCGAACGATTTTGTGAAGGAAGCCAACAACACTGCAAAGTTTAGTGGCTAAATTTGTGACGTGCAAAGTAGACTACGAATTTTATTTAAACCATGCAGATATTTAGAACTATATGGTTGGTAACGCGTACTGATATTTCGTTATGAGTTTGTCTTGTTCTGACTGCCATTAACTAACACCAGATTCTTGGTATTCGGTTCACGACTGCAGGGTGATACAGCATTAAAAAAATCGACTTATTTTCTAGCTTGGCAGTCATTTTTCTCTTACCGGGAAATCCTGGTCATTGCACAACAACGTGATCCTATCGAAAGGAACGTTGTGCGCGTAGCTTGCGTCGCAGATCGCTATCTGCTAGCACGAAATCTTTGTGTGTAACGGGAATACGTATGACCAAAGATTAATGCCGTTCCACTCAATGTGAAAGCTGTCGGAAGTGCAGAGCAGTGATGGGCTGTAGCGCCGTTATCTTCCCACTCAACGCAATTCAAATTTCCCGCCTTCACAATGTTCGCTCGCCCCCTGCCTTAAACTGCGCCAGCGGAAGTTCTGTCCTTTTGGTGCTTGCTTTTCCTCCCGCACCAGCGTTCCTAACCAGCGTTCCTAACTAAATGAACGTGGACGCTGCCGGCTGATTACGTATTTTGCCTGCAGCTTTCTTTGCGCTAAACAACGGGGAGATATGTACGACAAGCGCCAGCGGTTCACGAGCTTCTAACGCTTGTGACTATATATAAACCGCTTGGCTTTCGTAGCCTCTGGGGTACGCCGCTACGACGGAACGCCGTGTGGCTCTACTTGGGTCCAGCGAGCGAGCTACGACGACAAGGCGAGCCCGTAAAGTGCTCTGAACGCCTGCTCACTAATGCGAGTATTTCGCGGTAACAGTGTTTTCGTCACAGTACGCTTTCCCTGTGCGCGAGGAAAGAGAAAGCTGACAAGTGGTCACTTATCGCGGATGAAAGCGGCCCGGAGGAATAGTCAAGAGGGCTCCTAACGCACGCATCAATCAATGTCGCCGTTTGTGCTGGCCAGAGGGTCGCTCTTCAATCACGTTCTGTCGTGTACAGCAACGTTGTGTACTATAGCTCGTTCAGCTGCCTTGACTGATTGCTTGTTGATGTTCACGCCGCCCGTGATATCAATTGGTAACGCGGCAATGCAAAGACGGCGAAGTACGTCGCCTACGTGTTCAAGGATTATCACTTCCTTGCCTATAGGTGAATGGTAAACTGAAACTTCGTTACACTGTAAATTGATTGACTCCCTTTTTGTCTATAAGTAGCATCTTACACCCTACCAAAAACACAAAAAAACACCCTTTGCAAGGGTGTAAGTAACGATAGAACTCCATTGAATTAAAACGGTGTTTTCTCGTGTTTATACCCTCAAGGGTGTTTTATTTTGGTATTTTTGCTAGGGTGTAAGGGTGTTAGTTATAGACGGTGGTTTACACCCTTAAGGGTGTAAATAATTTTACATTGTACCTCTTCACACATGGACGACGAGGCGCATTTGTATTTACAGTCGTAATCGATAGGATTTTCTGTCTCATTGAATTTTTTCGCATAAATTGCTGCAGTATCGTCTCCACACCGATAATGTTTTTCTTTCATTCGTATTATCGAAAGAAAAAAACGAGGGATTTTTATTTTCCTGTAGCCTTGTCAGCGCAGACATCAACGGTCAGAATTTAACAAAAAAACAGATCAAATATGCAGTGCAACCTGTCGTACTGATTTCGGAGTTAGCTTTCATATAAATAAACAAGAGACGTAGCGAGAGAGAGAGAGAGAGAGAGAGAGAGAGAGAGGCAGGCGGCCGGCGTGTCATTGTTAGGTGAGTGGGCAGGATTAAGGAATACCGGTGATTAATCTATGTAACATGTTAACTGCTGCTAAAATACACCCACTCGCTCATTGCTGTCCTTTGTCTTCTATACCTTCGCGCCAATTACAAAGGAGAACTTGCTGACGCGAGTGGAGTGCATGGCAACTGGAAAAATCGAAACAAAGGAGACGGATTTTTACAGCCATTGCTGAACTAACGTTAAAGCTGCCCACCCGCGGACTGTGCCCACCGCGCAGCGGCAAAACTTTTATCGAGTTCTGTAACGCCTTTTAATGGAGAATTCAGAGTACCTATGTGGCAATGAGATGTGCTTTCTTTCTCAGAAGTATTGGTTTACTATATACGCTTATAATATTGACACGGTCTTGAC
The DNA here is from genome assembly GCF_048455015.1 of Haemaphysalis longicornis. Classification (NCBI taxonomy): domain Eukaryota; kingdom Metazoa; phylum Arthropoda; class Arachnida; order Ixodida; family Ixodidae; genus Haemaphysalis; species Haemaphysalis longicornis. The sequence continues at coordinate 46,404,064 of NW_027526225.1, read as the reverse complement.
GGATGGAATGGGTTTATTTACAGTTGTGTGGACCGGGAAGGGCCAAGCGAACAGATCGGGAAGCGGCCGGCACAGTCACCACCTCAACCTCCTCTTCTACCAAACCACATTGGGCTTGGTCAATCCCTTTCCATTAGAAACCCCAAAGACAATGTCTTTCGTAGAAACTGCGCTGTAACAATATCATTATGCGAAATCCTCATCTACCGCTTTGTAGGATGTTTACATTTAGGTGCTGTTTTCGAAGCGCATAACTACACAAAAAATGCAGGGAAGGGGACGGAGGCGGCCTTGCAGAAATCGTCCGGTAGACGTGTTGTTTTTGCCGTTGTTGGAACCATCGTGGAAGACAGCAAAAATATCAATCAATCAATCAATCAATCAATCAATCAATCAATCAATCAATCAATCAATCAATCAATCAATCAATCAATCAATCAATCAATCAATCAATCAATCAATCAATCAGTCAGTCAGTCAGTCAATCCATCCATCCATCCATCCATCGATCGATCGATCGATCAATCAATCAATCAATCAATCAATCAATCAATCAATCAATCAATCAATCAATCAATCAATCGATCGATCAATCAATCAATCAATCAATCAATCAATCAATCAACCAACCAATCAATCAATCAATCAATAGAGACAAATGCTAACGCAGGAAGTTCCATATCACTAACATTTTACGCGAATGGCCGCCGTAGCGCATGCGTCCATCATCAAAGAGTCAGATGTTTTGGGGTAAATGCGGACATGTACCCAAAATTTTGAATTTCACGCCCTTGCCGCCAAAAGAAGCGAGGAATTTTTAACCATTATTACCGACTGCCAAGCCGCTTGCAGAAACTACGTAAATGGACGCATATTACAAACCCTCCTCGACAATTTTACAACTAGCGAAACCATTCCCAGAACTGCAAATAATTTGGTCTCGAGGTCACGAATCCCTCAAGGGTAACGAGGCGGCACACTCTGTTGCCCGGAGAAGGCCAAGCCAAGACGGGCCGGTAGCAGCACCGTCTTTCTATGAGCTCTGTGTTGAATACTCGAAGTTCCGGCCAAATCGAGTTTGATGAGAACTTGTTGCTGTCATCGGACTGAGATCAGTGAGCGGCACCCGAAGACATCGACATTTCACCGGTGAGCGCGTTTTTGGCGCTATTAGGACACTTTTTCCGAGAGGGCGGGCTAGACCTATCGCTAGCGTGGTAGGCCAGCTGCTAGTACGGAAATGGAACAACAGCTCGTGCCTGGCGCCGATGGCGATGCGGCCGTCATAGAAGCCCGTGAATCGGACGAGGAAGAAGATAACTGCATGCATCAAGACGATGAGAGTTTGGTAGAGAGCCAGAATTTGTCCGCAAAGGGGAAGACAGGGTCGGTGAAGAGTTGGAGTGAGGTGATATCAAGAGCGCAACGACGCCGGGACCAAAGACAGCTACGTCTAACCGATAACCAAACCAAGCAAGCACCATCGCCTTCGCCACCGGGGCGGCAGTCCAGACCTACACTTCGTCAAGCCAGGAATTGGTTCAAGCCTCTACCAAGGGACCATTGCAAGCTAGTCCTGAGACCCCGCGGTGGGCTCAACTTGCAGCAGATCTTACCCTCACAGCTGACCCTGGCTCTCCTTCACGCCACCAACACAACCTGGCGTGAAGCAAACATACACCTGCAGATCGACCAAGCCCAGAATACTGCAACGATAAGCACGCCGTCTGTTCAGATTGGCGAGAAATTAATCGGTGTAACTGACATCAAAATCAAGGATGAAAAACATTCTGTGGAGATATACGGGCTTGCGCCCGATGACTCAGTCAAGGGTGTCATTCAAGGAGTTCCGGAAGAATTCACAATTCAAGAAATCATTGAAAACATCGAGCAGGACGGCTTCGAGTTGTACGCAGCAAGGCGGATGGGGGAAAAGTCAACTACTGTGATCCTGACGTTCGCAGGGTCAGAAGTTCCCCGCTGCGTCTACCTCTACGGAACGGCACACCGGTGCACACTCCACAAGAATACAGTACCAGTGTGCAGTGTGTGCTACGAGGTGGGCCACCGTAACACGGCCTGCCCACGCCCAGGAACACGCGCCTGCCACGAGTGCGGTACGCGCGACCCAGGTCCTGACCACACCTGCGTGGCAAAGTGCTCCCTGTGCGAAGGTGCTCACGTTACGGGCGCCAAAGGATGTTCGAGGCGCTTCGTCACTCCGTACGTTATTCGCCGGAGAGAGCAGCAGCAGCGACGACAGGCGCAAGGTCAACATCAGGTGAAGTCGCAACAAGGCCTGCAACAGAAAGCGTCGGTGGAGCAGCAGCGGCTGTCGAGGCGGGACCGGTCTTCGAGCCAAAGTCGAAGGGACCGATCGGCGACTCCAAGACGAAAGGAGAGGAGTACCTCCAACACCGGTTCAACACGTGCCGGTGACGGCAGCAGACAGCAGTCGAGGTCCAGCTCAAGGTCCAGGAACAAGACACCAGCTAGGAGCAACCTAAAACAGGTGGGCTGGTCAGACAGATCCTCCATCATAGATGACAACCAATTTCCCCCATTATTGCAAGAGCCTCAGAAGCAATGTAAAGAGTGCGAACAATTGAAGTCATTGGTAGCCAAACAAAATGAGCAGATTGCTAAACTAACTGCACAAATAGAAAATATAAGTGAAATGTATCGATCGATATTAAATAAAAGCGAGACTGAGAGCTGTAGCCAACGGACGGACACCAACGCAAGGAGAAAGGTACCCAAACGGGACATCCAGCCAGAGCAGCCGGAACACCAAAAGTCACCAATGTCAGCCACAAAGGACGAACCAGAGTGGGTGCATCTCATGCAAGAAATGAACAGCACCATTGGGCAGCTCGCAAACAAGGTATCACAACTGGTGACGCAAATGACCTCAAAGATATCTAGGATAGACAGGCTTGAAGCCAACGTTAATCAGCTTCTACTGACGCAAAAGACAAGGAAGGGGGTACCGTATGCCAAGACGGGATCTGAGGGTGGTCACACAACCAGTAGCCTCACCCCAAATCAAGATGGGGCGTCCTACTAAAAAGCCAACTGAGACCACGACAATTCTCCAGTGGAATTGCCGTGGCTTTAGAGGCAAGGCAGGTGAGCTACAACAATATGTGGACTCACTCGACAGCAAGCCAGACATCTTGGTCATGCAGGAAACAAACAAGAAACCCAAAATCCCGGGCTTCGTAACGTACGTCGATCTGACGGAAAGAGGGACAGCAGTGCTGGTGCGGAACACAATAGCGGCCACACAACATCTAACAACAGAAAGAGGGTGCGAGCACACCTTGATTGAAATCCACCGCCGAGGTATAGGAAGTGTACACAACGTTTTTATACTGAATATGTACTGCAGACCTTCCAAGAAGGACCTTGACTTAGCGGGGACAATTCAGGATGCCATGGACAAAGCCGGCTATAGACCTTTGCTCGTACTTGGCGATTTCAATGCGGCGCATACTACGTGGGGGTACAAATTCTGCTCGAAAAGAGGTAGGCAACTAGCTAGCCTCATGGATCAGCACAATTTGGCCTTGCTCAATGAACCAGGCACTCCAACACGAATGGGTACTAGCTCTGCCAGAGATACCACACCTGACCTGTCGCTCTTGGCAGGTATCCTGGACGCTTCGTGGCAAAACACAGGAGTGAACTTGGGGTCCGACCACGACGTCCTGAAGATCACAGTAAGGGGCCCCGCCTTCAGGGCGAAGTTCGGAATAGCACGAATAACGAACTGGGACAACCTTAGGAAGGAACAGGAGGAGGGGGTAGAAGAGACAACGACGGAGAGCAAGCCCTACGAGCACTGGGAAGAGGAACAAATCACCTTGGTAGAAAAACACACCGAGAGAATTGCAACCACAAACCAAACCCCACGTATCGACGCAAAACTGGCACATCTCTGGCAAGCTCGGCGCAGTCTGACCAAACGCTGGAAACGGCAGCGACACAATAGAAAGCTCCGCAAGAAAATCCAAGAAATCAACAAACAGGCTGCGGAATACGCTGCGGAGCTATCCAGGGAAAGCTGGCTCAGCCTGTGCGACGAACTTCAGGGAACTCTATCGGCTCGCAAGACGTGGCAGCTCCTTAGACACCTTATAGATCCAGTGACAAGCAAGGGTGAGACAAACAGAAATATGACGAGAACGTTGAACAATTATAATGGGAATGTAAAGAGGCTCTTTGGGGATCTTAGCGACGAATACCTCAAGACGGACAGGACTGTACAGCGGCCAGGATCTTATCGGGGAGCACCCAACGAGACGCTGGACAAACCGTTCACCGACTTTGAGCTTAAGGTGTCAATTGCCGAGAGCCGTCAGAATAGTGCCCCGGGTCCAGATACCATCACGTATAGGCTGCTTAAAAACTTGAGCGACAGAGCAAGGAAGGATCTCTTGCGGCACATGAACGAGGCCTGGATGAGCGGCAACCTACCGAGGCGATGGAAGGAGGCAGAGATCAGGTTCATACCGAAGCCCAGAAAGTCCCCGCACATTGACAATCTAAGGCCCATTCACGTCTTGTGTGGGTAAAGTGATGGAGCGGATGGTGCTAAATAGGCTGCAAAAGCATCTAGAAAACACCGATCAGATGCCGGATACCATGTTTGGATTCCGAAAGCGCCTCGGAACGCAGGACGTGTTGCTACAAATAAAAGAGGAGGTCATGAAGCAGGCCACGAGACATTCGCCCAGAGCCATTTTGGCGCTTGACCTCAAGGGCGCATTTGATAACGTCTCTCACGCCAGCGTCCTATCGAACCTCCAGGGCACCGGATGCGGAGAACGGGTTTACAATTATGTACGGGACTTCTTGACTGACCGCCAGGCGAGAATCAAAGTGGGGGAAGAGGTATCCCCTCCTGTGAAACTGGGTAGCCAGGGGACCCCCCAGGGATCCGTCTTGTCACCCCTTTTATTCAACATGGCGCTCCTGGGCCTGCCAAAGGCGCTCGGAGTGATCGAAGGATTGGGGCATGCGCTATATGCCGACGATATCTCGCTCTGGACGACAAAAGCAGGCTCTTTAGGATGGATCCAAGACACGCTGCAGGCAGCCGCAGATGTTGTGGACAAATTCGCCAAAGGGTGTGGCCTTAGATGCTCCCCATCTAAATCAGCACTGGTGATCATCCGGCCAAGGGCGCCTAAGAAACAAAAAGAGGACATAAAAGTCAGCCTAGAGGGCGAAGACATCCTCCCACGCCCCAGCACAAACATTCTCGGATTAGTCATCCAGGCCGACAACAGGGCATCTATACCCGTTGCGAAACTAAAGCGCACGTCGGAACAAATCCTTCATATGCTCCGACGGGTGGCGTCAAGAACCCGAGGTCTCAAGGAGAGGGACACACTTAGGCTCGTCCAAGCCTTTGTAGTAACCAGAATAACATATGTAGCACCTTACCTCCTCCTGAACAAAGCGAACACGCAGGTGCTGGACGTCATCATCCGCAAAGCCGTCAAGCAAGCTATTGGAGTTCCTATGAGCGCGTCTACATGCAGACTCTTGGAAATGGGCTTGCATAACTCGGTCGACGAGCTCATTGAGGCCCATCTCGCCAATCAGAAACAAAGGCTGAGCCAAACAAAAGCGGGCAGACGCATCTTGCAGAAAATCGGCTGGAAGGCGACGCTATCTGAGGACAGAGACCAGCTGCCAGATGAATGGCTGGAAGCCATCAAATCCAAGCCCATCCCCAAGAACATGAACCCAGCGTACCATGGCGGCAGGCGGGAGGCAAGAGCTCGTGCTCTCAACAGGCTTCTGGCAAAAGAAGAAGGAGCTATCTTCATGGACGCCTCCATGAATGACGCTACGAACCGGTCAACAGCAACGGTGACAACCACGAAAGAGCTGCTGACGTGTGCATCCGCTGTAGTTCAGAGCACTGAAGAGGCAGAGGAGCTGGCGATTGCTCTGGCCCTTACTCTACCGGACAAGACCAAGGTGGTCACGGATTCCCAGCAAGCCTACAGAAGCTTCCAGTGCGGCTGGGTGTCCCGGTTGGCCCTCCGAGTGCTCAAGGAGAAAAAACCTCCGAAGGAAAGCGTAGAACTAGTGTGGGTACCGGCCCATTCTGCGGTGGAGGGTAACGAGTTTGCCCACCAGCAGGCCCGAGCACTGACTTACCGGGCCACGTCCACAGCAGAGGCAAACAACCAACCATTGCTTACCTACAGGGAAATAACCACTTATTACAGGCACGACAGGAGGACGCTACCAGCACCCCACGCAGCACTCACCAAGGAGCAGCAAACTATATACCGGCAAATCCAGACAGAGTCCTTCCCGCACCCCCGTCTACTCAACCGCATGTTCCCAAACCAATTCGAAGAAGCTTGCCCAATCTGTAAAAAACTAGGCACTCTCCAGCACATGATAGGAGAGTGTAAGTTTAGCCCGGAGCACCCGCCCCCCTTACCCGAGTCTCGCCCCACCAACCCCACTCTACCTTTTAACGAGAGATGGAGGATCTTGCTGACCAGCTCCGCCCTGGAGGATCAGCTACTACTGGTCACCAGGGGCCAGGCGGCGAGAGCAGCATATGGATTCCCGTGAACAGGGAACCACCTCCGTCCAGTGTGGAGTTCGCAACGAACGACTCTTAAATAAAGTTTCTTCTCTCTCTCTCTGTTGCCCGCGCTCATTCACACCGGGCCGTTTACCACGAGGGTCACGAACCCCCATCTGTCAGAAAGAGAAAGAGAGAGAGAGAGAGAGAGAGAGAGAGAGAGAGAGAGAGAGAGAGAGAGAGAGAGAGAGAGAGAGAGAGAGAGAGAGAGAGAGAGAGAGAGAGAGAGAGCTCTTTATTAGAGGAAAGCAGAGAGGTCTGCCGGCATGTTAACGCCTACATGCTACTCTGTGGGGTGGGGAGGAGGGAATAAAGTTGCAACAGGAAGTGAGGAGGAAGAGAAAAGAGAAAGAAGACATAAAAGAAGTAAAGAAAAAGGAGACAGCGTGTGTGCTGGGCACCGTCAGTGCGACACGTGAAAAGTCTATAGACGGTGCACAGTTCAAGGATGTTCTGGTCTTATATTAGCTCAGCGACGCCGATGTCATTGAGGTATTCAAATAATGCGGCTAGGACTTTACGCTGAGGCCAGGGAGGAGATGGCCATGGTCTCAGAAGTGCTTTTAAAGTTAGGGAACTGTGGTTGAGGCACTCGATCTTCTATGCGAGGTTGTTTCTTTCTTGACCGTACGCAGGGCAGTCCGGTAAAATATGCTCGACGGTTTCTGGTGAACCGCAGTTGTCACAATACGGGTTAGAGGTTAGGCGAAGGTGATACCGGTCGGTATTTCTGAGCGTGGAAGTCGCTCCGGTAACCTCAGTGCCAAAGGTGGATCGACATGATGCAGGAATGGGTGCTGGTCTTCCGGGAGAGGCCAGAAGGTGCTTCTTTCCCCGAAAACAAGCTCCTTTGCTAGTCTCGAGGCATCGTGCTTCGTGAAGAAAATGTTCCTCACGTTCCACAGTCGTAATCCTCTCTTGGCAGCCTCATCTGAATTAATAGTCAAGCCCACCCCACTGCAAACATGTGTGAAATACTCGCCCACTATAGGAGCGACCGTCGCAAATACCCATTCCCCCACCCGCACCTCTCTCGTGATGAAGCTACCACCGTCCGGCGACTACAGACTAACTCCTACCCACATAACACCCTTCTGCATGCCATGTAATACACCCTATACCCGGCCACATGCAAATCCTGTTCCCAATCAGGCACGCTGTACCACATGATATGAGAGTGCCAGCCTTCCCCTACCATCTCCTACCCTCACCCCTAACCCCAACCCTACATATGAGTAGTGGGTGGACCTGCTGAACATCTCCGACCTCTCAGACCAGCGACGATTCGGGGAGAGGGCAAGGATGGCCAGCACGGTGTAAGCCATCCTAGACTAAGGAAGCCTCCCAACGGGCGGGTGCCCTAACATCAGCACCTCGACTCAAAGCTTATTCATCATCATAATCATCGTCGTAATCATCATCTCGCAAATAATCCCCCAACCGTCATTTGCTGCTTCTTAAGAAATTAAAAACGTACTGAACTGCCTGCGAGACTGCCCTGTTTACTGTAAAAATGGTAATTGGGGTATTGCAGGCCTATATTTCTATATAGGTCTCACACAGTCACCTTTCTACACACCGTTGGAAAATAAAAACAGCACGAAGCGGACGTTTTGCCGATTAGGTGCCATCGCCGTCCGAGTACACGCAACAGGCGCTCTCGGACGTATACACTTAGTATACAAAATTGTCTGCTTATCCGCTTGCTCCACCGCAAATGTCGCAAAAAAAAAACGATAGTCTTCTGCGGCCCCTGACACGTATCCTCTGTCCCCCTCCCACCCCACACGCCCTTCCCCTAGCCTCTCGCTCCTCTATTGATGATTGAAATGTAGATTTGCTCCACTCTATTTTCCCGCGTTCGCACCGCGCTATCGGTTGGGACCTTCGGTTTCTGTTGTGCTGGAGCAGCACTAGCCGACATGTTTCATTTTAGTGCATGCTTATATCTCCCCTCTTTTCGACAACGCGTTTTTAGCGCGTAGTTTCTTTTTCGTTTGCTATCGTGACAACCCATGCGACGCGTATTCTTAGTTACAAGAACGCTGCTACTCTCAGCTATGCACTTGCATTTTCGCTAAAATACGCCCGAGGTTTGCTCTGCGCTGAAAAGTGTGGACATGAGGCATGCCAGCAGCTTCAGTAGGGCTGGAACGGTCTTGCTTGTACATAGTTCGTGTTCAAGCATTCTTTCGACAGACAGACAGACAGACAGACAGACAGACAGACAGACAGACAGACAGACAGACAGACAGACAGACAGACAGACAGACAGACAGACAGACAGACAGACAGACGGACGAACTGACGGATGGACGGACAGACACAGACAGACAGACAGACAGACAGACCGACAGACAGGCAGACAGACAGACAGACAGGGAGACAGGGAGACATATGGACGGACGGATGGACGGCCGGACGGACAGACAGACAGACAGACAGACAGACGGACAGACAGACAGACGGACAGACGGACGGACGGACAGACGGACAGACGGACGGACGGACAGACAGACAGACAGACAGACAGACAGACAGACAGACAGACAGACAGACGGACGGACAGACGGACAGACGGACAGACGGACAGACGGACGGACAGGTGGACAACAAATTTTCGCGCGCTAGCCCAAGAAAGACTAGTCTAAAAGTTGTCTCCCTTGTCGTTACCGCTAGCACAGAATGTCGCCTTATTGGTCCATGGCATTCCATCTCCAGGCCAGCGCGCACGCACGTACGCACGCACGCACACACACACACTTCAGGTCGCGTTAGGGGCTGCTTAAGGAATCTCACGCCTAACAGGTCCCCCACCTCAAACAGCTGTTAGTGCATGCGCAAAGACTCCGCGTCTGTCGCCGTCGTTCCAACCGGTAATGGATATCCAAGGAGCCCAACACCACGTGTTGAAACTCTTTCTGCGAGACGCTATGCACGGGCGGCTTGCAACAGAGCTCCCGTTACTTCTTCTTCGTCTTGATGGCCTTGCGACACTTTCTTCTCGTGCGTGCAGTGGACCTGTCGGGTTCCTCCATTTGTCTGCTTTAAGAAAGTCGCTGCGGGGGCGCATACGACGCAGGGCCCTTCGGCCGTTGATACCCCCGGTTCAATCTCACCTGTGTCGAAAGTGTCTCGGCTGTCCGCACACCTGAGACCGTCTGGTGAGCATCGAGACAAATTGGACACTTACCTCTCAGTGAAACCCCGATCTCCGTTATTTTACTTGGGCCTCTGAGTAATTTAGTTGTTGCCGTGGGCTCCAGCAAGCAGTCTGCTCTTCAGTTCTTTTATCAACAGAAACTACAGCGACAACCACAAAAACACTACGACCAAAAAATCGCCTACACACTTTTAAAAACGGCTCCGTCTCGTCGTATGCGTGATGACAGTCGGACGCTTCTATTATTTCTGTCTCAACGAAAGTTTGAAATGAAGGGGTTTTTCGAGCGTAGCCTTGTAGAACTCTCAATTACTCTCACTTTGCGCATTTTCACGTTTTTAAGATACTGTTCGAGTGTGAAGCGTACATAACCATAACACGACGTAATGATAACACAATAATCATAACAACATACTAAAAATAAACGTAATAACATGAACATAACATAACATAACATAACATAATCAACGTGTACTTCTAATTCTAGCAAGACCCTCAGTAACGTAGGTACGATATAGCGAGTAAGTGTGGGTTCAAATTTTGAGAAGGTCTCCGCTTCTGTACATCAGCGACTTCTGACAGTGCTAGGCTAATAGAGTGAGAGAGATAGTGAGAATAAATTTAATGAAAAAATGGATTTGTTAACCGAGCCGTCGTGCGGCCTTGCTACGCCACATGCTAGAGACAAAAATTAAAAAAATATAGACGTAAAAAATGTTGGATAATGCGCACAAAATTTTTAGAGCGATCTATCAGTCGTCAATCGACCACCTTTCGTATGTACTTCTACTTTTCCTTGAGCGTGTTTCTTGATGCTGCTCTTAAATAATAAATAAAGAACGAAGAAATGGGCGGATACGCACTTCTTCTCCTGCCGGATCAATAGCTTCATTCGGCCGTGTGGGTAACACCAATCGACATTTCCTCGGCGTCCTCGAGGGCACCCCTCAAACTCGCGTCTTTTCTCCTACCCTTTTTTCCGTAGTGAAGCTCTTGTCCCTACATCGTCTGTCGGCACTGGATACACTTAGGGAACTGTACCCGGAGAAGCTAGAAAACGATCCCGTTTTTTTTTCTTCTGCTTTAACTTCAGAAAGTTGTCTATCCTCTTCTTTTTTTGTACTTCCTGTTATACCGTCGCCCCGCTTGATAAAACGTTTTTCTCGTTACGCGTATCCTTTGGAAGCCTCGGCATTACGAAACGTAGCGAGCTCCGCAACGGTTCCAGGAATTCGACTTGCCGGAGAAGCTACTCACAAAACCGAAACAATATTCCGCGAAAAGAAAATGAATGATGTGGAATACGAAGAAAAGGGTGCGGACAGTGATGAAGGGAACATTTGAATACTTTATTCAGTGGGAGGTGTGTGACGTTGTTCGGGGCTATGAATAGCTCTTTTTTTTATAAAGAGGACGTCAGACAGACTTAAAAACAAATGGGATAAAAAAGAAGACGAAACAGGTTCCTGACAAATGGTGAACGAGCGCCGCATCTTGTTTTAACTACAGCTGGTTGCTCTGACTGCCGGTTTTTTTTTAATGCGCACAAAACAGGGGGAAGAGTGCAGTCGATTTACTTTTTGCAATATTATTCGCTAAGTTTTGTTCCCAGGTTCATCTGATTCATGTCAGAGTTTTTGAAGACCGGGTTCACAGCGTTACGAGAGGAACAAAAAAGTTTAAGCACTGTGCTCGCTTCTGCTGTCAAAAGAGGAACAACAATCATTCGCCTCATGCGCCGTTCCCTCCACCATTCCTGTCCTTGCGTGAAAAACGCGTGGGATGAATTCGCGTTTCACATTCCACGAACATCACGTTTTCTGTTTTAAATGCGGAGCATTTCTTAGGCTCGCGATGTCACTCGTCGATGTTGTCGGCACCGTCCACACGCTCACTGCGCATGCGCGTCGCATCGAGGCGCAGGTACGCGTCTCTCCCCCGTACCCTCCTCGCTCTCAACAACAGGTGCGGCGGTGCGGGAGGAGCGCGTGTGCCCCGTGCGCTCCGTCGCTCTCAACAACGGCTGCGGCGGTGCGGGGGGAGCGCGTCTGTGCGCGCATGCGTCGTAGCTACCCGTGCGCTGCGTCGCGCTCAACAGTAACGGCGGCAGGGCGTGTACACGTGATAACGGCGTGGTGGGTGCGTGGAAAGTTCGCGCGCTTGTGTACGGAAGTGTGCGCATGCGCGTCTCTCCCCCGTACTCCTCTCCCTCGAACGCGGGCGGTGTGTATATAAGCGGCGGAGCGCGCGTTCGGAATTCAGTCAAGGGCGTCTTTGCTTGGCTTTTGCTTGACGGCACCAAGCAATAAAGACAGACTTTAACTTTACACTCCTTGCCTTCGCTTCTCCTTCATTCAATAAATAAGAATAATAAAGACGAAATAACACTTAAGCATTCCCAAACCATACCCAATTACGCAACATTCACGCGACGACCCCCACCACTCTGCGACGCATTTACTCGAGTTCCCCCCGTGGGAAGATGCGGGCGGATTTTTTTCTCTGCTCGGACAATTACAAAAACTTATCCGGAAAATACGTGGGTGTAATCAGAACTTGTTTTTTAAGTCTTTTTGCTATAGTCAACACGCTGCACGCTTTAGGTTTTATGGTTTTAGTTGCGAGTTTTCTGGCTTGCGTAAAAACAATGAGTGGGAAACAGTGTGTTTCCCTGTTTAAAAAAAAAAAGAACAAGAATAGTGACGCAAAAATCAGTCGCCTGTGCTTATGTTAGCCCAGCGAAACGTGTCGGTTTAAGCAAGCGTCCGCTGTGCCACATTATCGCGTAATTATCACCGTCGCTGCATTGTCAATTCGCGTCGCATAGTGCGATCTTCAAGCAATTCGTGTGAAAAAAAGAGCACTCTGTTTTCTTTACGCTAAATAAAAGCTAAATAAGCGCGTTGAAGGAAATTACAGTGCGCATCTAATTTCGGACGGCCAAGGCAAACTTTTCGTACCAGATGAGGCGGATTTTATGGCAGATTGTTGCTTCAAATGTGCTGTTCTTTCTGCGTATTGAATTACAATTATTAATTCCGTAATCGCTATTGTTCTTAAGCTGAATGATTTATTGAATGAAACGGTACAGTAAAACGTACTAACAAGCGTGCCGTATATGCTACGTCGAGTGACGATTAAACTGCGGAAGTATTTGTTGTGGATTGAGTTGTATATATTTCCTTGATGTAGCCTTTTTATTTGATACAGCCGTCGTGTGTGATAGTGCTGACTATTCTGCGTTTGGCTATGGTCGCTGGATTGTGAGCCGGCGGACGACTTCCTGTTTCGTAAAGTGGGCTCCACCGTCATAAGATGTTTGCTGAGGTAAAGCAAGCTTGCCGTGTCAATTTTACGCGCCATGTGGAACGCGTGCGTCCGAGAGTATGCATGCATACTCGTGTTGTCCAAGTAAAACTAAACCTAAGCTTAACTCGGTTACCGGCAACCTTGTTGCCCCACACGCCTGCGTCGTAAAGTCGTGCTCAGCGTGTAACATTTAGCACGGCCGATACTCCCGTGAAACTTAAGAGCAGTTACGAAACTTCTCGCCTAAACACGTTTCCTCACAGCCTTGAAAAAGAACTATTTATGGTGCCAGGTCTCCCGCCGTGGACACCCTTGGTGCGTGCTGCGAATATCAATCCCATGATTCCCATCAGTTCTTTCCTGGCCAATGGGAGGGGCGAATGTTTTCTACATGACCGACACCTTGCGTTTGGGCAGGATGGGCTCCTCTGTGTAGATGTTTTCTACTGTCAATCCGTAGCAAGTGCCGATGCACTGCGTAGGAATAGTGTAGTGAATCATGGGGTCGTCGAAGACCAAACGTTTCTGGCAGATTTTAGCTGCTCCTGTGCAACAATTATATTTAAGCGCAACTAAAACTAATAAAAATGTCCGTATGTCACGGCGCATCGTCATAGTCACTGCAGTGACATCGTCCCCTTCTCACTGCTTGCATAAAACTTGGGAACACTTACGAAACTTCGTCGTCCGCTTCGCGCTGATCGCATTGAGAAGCAGCGTGTGCGTGTTCGCTAATTTGGAGTAGTGCACCTGCCATCTCGTCCTGTACTGTTACTAATTTCTTCGAAGAGAGCAGTCAACCAGGAATTTTTTAGTGCGTAAGCATTCGTACACTATTACCCCCAGAAATGTGTCTGTCTGTCTGTCTGTCTGTCTGTCTGTCTGTCTGTCTGACCGACCGACCGACCGACCAACTGACGTGTCGGACGGACGGACGGACGGACGGACTGACTGACTGACTGACTGACTGACTGACTGACTGACTGGTGGACTGAACTGGACTGAAGAGGACTGAACTGTACTGCGCTGGACTGAGCTGGAGAGGACTGGACTGGACTGACTGACTCGTCAACTCCGCGCTAAAGCTACTGGGCGTAGAGACTTGAAACATCCAGAGTTTTCTCTCGTGGCGTAAGGGTTCACTAAGGCGAGATTTTCGGAAAGTATGCTCATAACAGCGGAAAAATGAGAAACTGTGTCTTCCCAAATTCGGGATTATCTCGCTCACCCGTTCAGATGTCGAAGTGATTTTTGCTGATATGTGTATCCCGTAAGATTCTCTAAAAAGTAATTTTACGGTTTTGCCCTGACCAACACTAATGACGCGAATCTGCATTTCGGAACAAATAGGGTGTTTTTAAACATTCCCCAGTATATATTTCCCTGCTTTGTACAGTCAATTGGTTTTTGCCGATAAAATTTAGCCCTACAAATGCACAAAACTAATTTCACGGATTTCGCCATACGACGTAGCTGAAAAGGTGTTGTCAACGCCCTGCCAAACTGCTGGTTGTAGAAACTTCAAATTTGAGGAGCACATTACTATTACGGTTTAGGAGTCAATATGGCTGAATTTGTTAAACAAATCTCTCTCTCTCTCTCTCTTTCTCTCTCTCTCTCTCTCTCTCTCTCTCTCTCTCTCTCTATATATATATATATATATATATATATATATATATATATATATATATATATATATATATATATATATATATATATATATATATATCTCCTCGATTGCTCCATTTCGACACGGTCGAAGCGAATGCCACGCAGCAGGTACCGATTCGCGCCGTACACCCCAAACCCACCAAAACCATACGTTAGGCCTGGGAGTGCACACCCTAGAATTGCTGTGGCTATTTTACAATAGTGGTTCGTACCTCCAGAGTAGCACATACTTGCAGCGCGGGATTGGCCAACCAAAGAATACGTCACGAGAAACATTCGCGTTGAACGATCGTCGTCGCTAGACGGAGGGGTGCACGATTTTATAAAGTACACCCCTCTCGATGTGGAATTCAGTTCAATTTTTCTGCGTAGCATAGCGCTCGCCATCTTTTGGGAAATTCTGCAACCGCACTCCTCCCGTATACGGGCCCGTGTTATATATGATCAAGTTGTGGCGTAAAGGCATCCTTCACACCTACCAGATAATACTTCCCATGAGTAAGCAGTCTTTTCAGCGCACCATCTCGGTACAATTTGTTTCAGGATGTTCGAATGAAGTACCAGTTCCAGGCGTTAACCATAACCCCACGCCTCCGGGAGGAACCCCTGTATTTACAGCAAACAGGCATTCCTAATTGTGTACAATTTTTCGAGCTGCCTAATTATACGACAAGCAAGAGATAACTCAGCAGCTCGTATACCCATTCCTGTAGTTAGTTTAGTGTCCCACTCGGGCATCACCGGGTACTACCGCTAGTTCAGAAATAAAGAAAAGATACCGCCTGCCACTAAATTTAACTTACTTTGTATCTCCTTCTTTTATCGAAAAGGTCATTATAGTGCATAGAAAAATGTTTACTTGTCCTCGTCCCTACCTGACTAAAGCATAACAAAATAATCGACTGAGCTTTCGCCAGGAAGCTGTGCAAATTTCTCACTAATTCGTTTCTGTCAAAACGCAGATATGTTGTGAGCATAAAAGCAGACAGAACGGTGACTTAAATGCGTAATTCTATTTTTCTGGGGGGTTCTGACGCCGTCTAGCAGGGTCTTTCTTCCGAAGTAGTTGACGAAACCCGAATGGCACGTTCTGATATATGTCTCTCTCAGCGTAAACTGTGGTTTACGAAACATGCGTGAATGTTTAGAAAGTCCCGACCCTTTCTCCCAGCCGACCATGCAGATTTGAACTGACCGCGGGTGCAGTATAGCAGGCATGACCTAAGCGTCAAGCTCCTCTGCCAACTTTTACTCGCCACGCTGTCAAGCTACCAGTCAGTGCCCGACTTTGTGTCCGGATGTCCCACTCATTTGCATTTCCCGCCCGTCCCAGTAGCGCTTAGGCAGTAACACGTGTACTTCCTTGCACCAACACTTCGGTGGTCCGATCCCATACAAGCTTTGATGAGAATCGGTCTTGGCTAAGTCGCGCGGAGTTAGGAGATCTCTGATTAGCCCTAATTCGCAGACCTCCTCTTACCTTCCTGACAAGGTTGGTCGACGACCTTTAAAACCCTAGAATGCGTTTCAATAGACGTAGCGCAGTACTGACATCAGTACGGATGTGCCGAAGAGACTGATTCTCCTAGAAATATACGGTATATATTCCTAGAACCACGTATCTCAATTGCGGCGCATTGAGAGGAGGGCGACATGTCCACGAGGCCGTCCTCCCATGGCTCTCATAATTAACATAGCTGAGCATACAATCGATGCATGTTCCGATAAATGTTAGATCCTTCACTAGAAATTAAAAAGAATTTACGTCACGTCGTTGATATTCGTCTAAAATTGAAGCGTCGACCCGTACGTGGCGCCGCCTTTGAGGACCTGTTTCGGTAATGCGGTGCATAAATTCTTCCGGGCGCCCCGAAGCGCTCATTGAGAATTGGTGAATGCACTTTCGTGTGAGTCCTTCATGGCATTCTTAATGCGCTTGGCATCGGAGTAGTTGGTGGACGCATCTGTTTGTGTAATCACTGGGCACCGGTGGGTATACACAGAGCCGTATCGGGGGCATTGTGGGGGCGGGGTCCTGTCGGGCGCTGTGGACACTGCAGTACGATCTTATTAAACGCTTTGTCGTGGTGGCTCCCACCGCCTGCATATATTGTTCTTTCGGTTTCAGCCTCAATGTCATTGTTCTAAGCGACTTCGTTCAAGCGAATTGCAGTAGGTAGTCGCGGTATCTGTTATAGACATTCGCTGTTTTTTTTTATAAATTACCCATGATTGAACGCAAACTAACGTATACCTGTGCAGGTGCCTGGAGTTATTTCGGTAATTCGAATACGGAGGACATACGCGAGCATCGACAAAGTCGATTTGGAAGGAACACGAATGCATACTCAGCCTATCCACAATGGCCAAGTACTACAACTGTAACAGTGGTATGTGGCTGGTTTTTAAGCATGTATCTTTACACTCAGGGACGCTAGCACAGACAGACAGACAGACAGACAGACAGACAGACAGACAGACAGACGGACGGACGGACGGAGACAGACAGACAGACAGACAGACAGACAGACAGACAGACAGACAGACAGACAGACAGACAGACAGACAGACAGACAGACAGACAGACAGACAGACAGACAGACAGACGGACGGACGGATGGCATGTTTTCTTCGAATACTCAAACGCGTATTAAGAAAAGCATATCCTACTTACGACAAAGTTTTGGATAAAGAATGTGCCCAGACTCCATTTCACCTTGGTTGCTTGCTCAGGAACCGTCACGTTATTCGAGTTGGCAGTATACAGACCCTTAATTCCTGTATGATGTTTGCATATGATAATGTGCTGGCGCTGGCATACGGAGAAATGCACGCATGGTGCTTGGTCGTCGGGAAAGTTTCCCAATGGGCCGCATTGTTTAGAGCTCCTCACGTGGCAGGCGGTAAGGTGATGAGTTAGAAATGCATTCTATTTAGTTCGCAAATTAAGCCGTCCTTGAGCCGGCAGCTCTGAACTACTTGAATGCGCGTGCACATTAAACTGGGTGATCTGCGTCTAATTAAGCTGCCGGAGGCGTCGAGTCATTCCAGAAACCTGTGCCGAACAATGCTTCACAAGAAGCTCCTGACGCCGGAAACTTCAACTTATGTTTTACTCTGCCTATTCTACACCAGTACGGTGGATTCCCTACATCTCACTCCAGTCGGTTGTTCGTCTTGAAGACCCGGAAGCCGTGAAGTCTTTAGTAGGAAGTGATTGTCCTGTGATATTTTGTGAAGATTTCCATTCAGAATTTAGCATTCTTGTAGCGTTGGGGGACGTGCACAATGTTCCATAGATTTTAAATTTCTTCTAAACGATCGTCACACTCCATGATCAAGTCTAAAAACAACAAACGCAAGCTCTTTTCCAGCGAGTTGGAGCCACTAGTATGGTCGGATTTAGCAATTCGCTCCCAAGGTTTCTGCCAAGTCACCGAGAAATGAAATTATATGACTGGGCTTCCGGAAGGCAAACCATCGACATTCGAATGTTCACACACGCATGCGCAAATGTTTTGTGGCTTTTTAAAACCAAGTTTATTATGGGCATTTTTTTTTTCTTTTTTGTTTCCGCCCAGGCGTCGTTACCGTAGTCTTGGTTTTTTATACGCGATTCTTACCTCGGCTAGAGATCACCTCCTTTTTTTAAAAGACTGTAGTCTTTCTTGGGCTACTTAAACCCAGAAATTTTGGTCTTTCTGTATGTCTGTCTGTCTGTGACTCTATTCAGCCACCCGGCCAAAGTGAAACAAAATCTGCACAATAGTCTTACATACTCAAAGCCAAATCTAAACGTCTAAGTCCGGTGTCAATGTTTATACTTGTCAACATTGTTGAACAAGAACAAAATATTACGCAAATGCGAGGCAGCAAATCAATGCATAAGTGATAGTTGCAATGTCCCTTTATTTAAAAAATCATGAATGCTTGGTTTTTTGCGATAGCAAATGAAATACTCATTAACTGCAGAAAACCATCGCCTGCTGTTGCCTGCGCTCCTGGCGGCAATTAAGAAATCAAACGGCAACACCAACGAAAGGTTCCACTAGAAGGGTTCCACGTTTTCTTTGGAACGCACGTGGAACGCAACGTGGTTGTATAAACGTTGTAGTAGGGTGCCTCGAGTCACGCTCGTCTCCGCCGTACGGCCGCGCTGGCATCGAGGCACCTGGCCTTTAAACTGACTTGAGCAAACGTTTAGTGTGTTTACCTCGGGAGGAACGCGGCGGAAGATGAACAGCTCGAGAGGTGAGCGGGAAAGCAAAGGGAGGTATTTACTTGGCAAATGTCGACAAAGGCTATCGTCTTTTGTCGACATTTGCAAGGAAAGGAGCAGATGCGCGGCCAATTTTATTGGGATTTTATACAAAAGTTCTGCCTTACTATTTAAAACAGCGGCTAACGTTGATGCCTGCAGTTCCTGCACTTTTGCGTATTATCCCAATTTTAAGTTACCGTTTAGTAATCTTTGTTTAAAGTAACCACGTAACTCGAAAATATACGTCACGTTGTTCTGGTAATATGACGAACAAAACCAATGCAATTCGGTTGTGCTAACTGTTTTTGAAAGCGTTGATCCCTGCAAAGTGCAAGTTATGGCTAAGGAGTTGTGCTGCTGAGCCCAAGGACGCGGGTTCGATTCTTGGTGGAAGGACAGCAGGCTGCGGTGATGAGGCGCAGTGGCGGCTTCCGTTGTCGTTCCAAAGTTGCACCCGAGTATAGTTGACGTTTGCCTGACGCAATTTAATCGCGACGCAACGAAGACAGACAAAAATGAACGCGAGAGAGACTACGATTAACGTATCAAAGAATTAACACGCTCTGAAAGGCATGAGGACCGTTAGGAACAACTCTAGCGATTTTCTCAAATACAGTGGTATCCGAATTGAACAATCAAGGCGTCCCAGCACTGCCAAATACGCTTCCACTTTTGCGCATTTTAATTCGCAGGAAATATAACGAAAAAAAAGCGAAATAAAATTACGACGTTCAAAAGTGGTGCAGTTAAACCTGGATGTAACGAACCTCTCTGTAGTGAGTTCCTGAATTTAGCGTCTTTCAATTCCCCATTGCCAGCCCCATTGAAGCCCGTGTGTTTCCGAATTCGATGTCACGAAGGCGTTGCGACGGTTAACCTTCTTGTAACGAATTAGCTACGCTGATGAGTCAATGTCTTTTTGCATTGCACTTTTTCTGAAAAATCAGCCGGAGAATTGCACTAATTAAGCGAATTTCGCCCGCGACTTAAACTACCGTGTGTTTTTGCGTGTGGCCTGTGTTTTTACGTGTGGTTTTTACGTGTGATTTTACGTGTGGTTAAGTGGCCTGGTTGTCGCCGTGTAGTTGCGCGACTCCACTGCTATCTGTGATTTCGGTCCGTCGGGGATGAGTTCTGCTGCCTGAGATAGGCTCGCAATTTCAAATGCAGTCTTAATAAAAGCGCATCTGTCTCGTCGTTCTTCGTTTTTTCTGCCCTGGCTCGTTTTCCTTAAAGGAGCCATGAAGAGAAAACACAAGTTTAGTTTCATTCAAAAGATTGCCTCGTTAGAATCATACTGACACCACTTTTAACGTAAACATTAATTCGCTAAAATAAGCCACATAATTAGGAAAAAAGGGAATGGCCATGCGACCCACTAGCTCATTTCCCCCAACAGAAGCTATGATGTCATCTCTGCGATTGGCGGAGGGCGGCAAAAGCAAATGCGAATTAGGCAGAGCTTATAAGCTTGCCGAACGAGTTATTTGCGCCTAAGTTTAGGGCACATTCTTTTTAAAGCCCTAAGAATGGTGGGACAAGCAGTGTAAGTTACGAAAGCACACGTAAACATAGAAGTACCGATGCGTATGCTGCTGTTGGTACTGCGCGCACTATGCTTGGTTTAGCTGCGCCATAGCTGCGCAGGACTGCGGGGCTTTAGGGTTGTTTAAGACGACACTGGCCGATTGACGCAAGCGACGATGTCTTACGTGACCGTATTTGTCGAGCGAGCATCATGTTTCACAAAACGATTGTCTCCATGAGCAAAACAAACCAGGTTCATACGTTCACAAACAAACCAAAGGCAGAAAACGGCTTGCCGCGTGTGTTGGCGCCATCTAGGTTCACTAACGGTAAACAAGGCCCTGTGATGTCATTGCAGACCACGAAAACGCACGATTTAGCGGTAAAATCAAAATTTTAACTTAATTTCTCAGTGACTAAAGCATCGCTTGCATTCGGACAAGCGCTGGGGGCATTATAAAACACGAAATCTTTCGGATAGCACAAACTTGTGCTTTGTCTTCATGGATCCTTTAAGCAATGCACCAACTAGCCCAACAGCATATTTTACTGAAAATGCAGTCTCCGCCCGGTGCAGTGCCCCAACCAGCACCCCCTCAACAATGTTGAATGCGGAAAAGAGCATCGAGTTCGCGCCCTTTCACCGCACATGTTGGGTCCTTGAAACGCATTCAGGCTCCGAAAAATGTTAAAGGGCAAAAGTGATACTTCGTTACGTTTGTGAATATGGAGGTAGGTGACGTTGTTTCTTTGGAACGCCGTGTAAGCTCGTGGGAAAGCGGCTGGCGCAAATCACGCAGTTTTTCACCGTGGAATGAATCTGTGAAGGATGATGTTCACGGTCACTGACGTCTAGCATATATTTTGGTTTCGTTTCTGCTTCGTTCTCTTAACTCGAAACATGCATGTAACGAAAAAGTGCGAATTTTTTTCAACTTCGTTATAACCAGTTTTAACTGCATAACATATTTTTTAGTAAGGCAACAATATTTTTATCCGCCGCGTGACAATTTGTAAACGAGTAGTCATGTCAGGTATGCCATCTCGACACGGACGGTTAAGCCTCCTAGGCAGACTAGGAATGACGTCCCCTGAAGAGGCACAGTATCGGGATATGCCAATCGAACTGCGAGAGAAGATTGCAGTAGCGCCAATACCGCGCAACAAGCATCCAGTACATCATGCAGGCAGAAGAGAGGCAAGAGCTCGTGCAATGGCAAGGGTCAATGACAACAGGGCCATCACGGTCTATACTGATGTGGCTGGCTACGCCAGAAGGGGATCGATGACTGCTGTTGTGACAACCGCAACGTCGCATATTACCAGCATTACCCTACCCTGCACGACCACTGACCAAGCAGAAGAGGCTGCCATTGCCCTGGCCATCTCTCAGACCACCGCAGATACAGTTGTCACAGATTGCCAACAGGCATGCCGAAATTACCTGCATGGAAGAATATCCAAATGTGCCTTATTCTTCTTCAACGTCCGCTTCACCGACGAGTCAAAATACTCTGGACTCTAGCCCATTCGATCCTCCAGGGCAACAACACCGCCCATAATACTGCCCGAGAGCTATCCTGCCGGGCACCATGAGGGATAGAGGCTGCGAGCCCATTGCTCACCTACCACGAGATCAGTCAGCATTACAGGCTCGAGCGCAGGATTTACCCCCCGGCCCACGAATCCTTAACGAAATCCCAGGAAAGAATACTTAGGCGGCTTCAAACGAATACGTTTCCCCACTAGACGAAATTGCGCCTTATGTACCCGACCCAGTACTCCGCTGTGTGTCAGTTTTGTGGCGAACCTGGCACGCTCTACCATATGGTGTGGGGTTGTCAGAAAAACCCCAAGTTGGACAGAATTCCTCGCCCGTCTTATGAGCAGTGGGAGAGCGTGTTGTCCAGTTCCAGTCCGGAAGATCAGCTTCGGTTGGTTGAAAGGGCTGTCGCAGCTGGCACCACGAATGGGGTCCTGAAATGAAGACACCACTCCACATTTTTTTTTTGCTAATAAAGAAGTTTATTCTCTCTCTCTCTCACTAATGCAATCACTCTCTTTCCTGTTGATTTGGGAGGCTTCGAAGATCTCCCTCTCCCTTCGCCCACGGTAAGTGGTGAGGGTGGCATGTTCTCTGAAGCGGGGAGTGCAGCCGGAGGCGGCGCAGTGTGCTGTTACGAATCGGCCCGCCGCCGTACTTTCCCGCATCACTCCTAGGCTGTGCGGCGAAGCCACTGCGTGCGCCTTTCAGGCAGCCCCCCCCCCCCCCCCCTCCCCCGCCCCCCCCCCCCTGTCAATGATTCATGTTTTCGTGCCTCAACAAGCCCGGGTCAGACGCTTCGCTATCGGCGCGATCAACATTCGATGGCGTGCCGACGCAACAGGCCCAGACCTGCCCCAAGGACACAGAGGCCCCGGGATCGTAGCGGAGTCCTCCTGTCTCCCCTCTCTAGGACTCAACGTGCGCCGACGCTACCGACTGCTCACGAACTCTGAAAAGAGCGTTGTGTGTGTCTGTGACGTTCGTGGCGTGCTGCCGCTTGTTGGCGTTTTGACCGTTACCACTTTTGGGTATAAATAGAGACGCCCAGGCGCTGTAGATCCATTCCTGTTTGAGCAGAGAATCAATGCTGTCACTCTACTCGAGTCCTGTACTGTTACCTCGCCCGTCGGGGCATTGTTCTTTGGCTTCGGCTCACCTTTCGCTATGAAGTAAACAGTTACGTTGGCCTACGGCTTCTGGACTTGTGGGCTGCAACAGCGGCTGGCCGCTCTTCACACCACGCTACCACACGTATGTCGGAGGCGACGGAGCTCGGCTCGGGTCGGCCCACCAGGTCGCAACAGTGCCAACAAAGTGCCGCTTGTCGATGACCTGACTTTGTTCGCGTGCTGCCTCAAACGTTCATTCAGGCATCGGCCTGGTTGTCCTATGTAGGAGCGTTTAGACGACAACGGAATAGCATAGATAACGTTGCTCCCACAGTCAACGTAACGTGTTTCTGGTTTTTTGACGCACGCGGGTGATTTGCGACTTTCCGTGTTTACGCGCTTACACAGGCGGCTCAGTTTGTTGAAAGCAGAGGACGCAAGCCGTACGCCCGGCGTGCCGACAATCTTTTTGAGCGCGTGGCTCACTCCATGGAGGCACGGGATGACGGCTGTCTTTTGTGGTTCCGGTCGAGGACACTTCTCCAGAGCCTTCGAAGTGAGTCGCCGTAGCAGCTTGGTTGCCAAGGTACACAGGAGGTCCGTCGGATACGCGGCACGCCTCAAACGGCAGACTTTCGCATCAAATCTTTGTTGCACACGGGGGGTGGGCAGGACCTCTCCAGGGCATTTCTTAGCACACTCGTGGCAACTGCCGTGTTGAAAATCTGTGCTGAGCTGTATGGTAATACACCCTTTCTGGGCCTATAGGCGCATACTCCAAGCAAATGCGATCATCTTCAAAAAACAGGGAAATTACCATACAGCGCACCACACTAAGCCTGCCAAGCCGGCTGTTGCCATGAGTGTGCTAAGAAATGCCCTGCGAATTAAAATGTGCAGAGTTGTTCGCGTCAGCACCTGTGTCGTGTGTTCCTTCTTTAGTCCCGTCTTTCCCGCTGTTTTTAAACGCATCATAAAATTATATGTCATGGACGCACGAATGGCAACGACACAAATGCGTTTATTCAAGGCGAACTTGTACCCAACGCGACAAAAAATACCAGTGTGCCGTTCCACTCGCGAAGCGTTCACTGTCTAGCTGCCTGCCATGACGTATTGCAGGGCCTTCCTCCCCGAGCTGCTGTTGCTGCTGTTCCTTCACTGATGGCATATATCCACGTGGGGGATTGGTACCCAACGCGACAAAAAATACCAGTGTGCCGTTCCACTCGCGAAGCGTTCACTGTCTAGCTGCCTGCCATGACGTATTGCAGGGCCTTCCTCCCCGAGCTGCTGTTGCTGCTGTTCCTTCACTGATGGCATATATCCACGTGGGGGATTGGTCAAAAAACGGTTCGAGCGCGTTCTCCCGCGGTCCCGTTGGTCTCAGAGAGGGACAGAGAGAGAAAACGAACTTTATTTGAGCCCAGACTAGCAGACAAAATAGGCTCGCATCGGTGCCGTCGGAAATCTATCGCGGCC
This sequence comes from Haemaphysalis longicornis, assembly GCF_048455015.1. Taxonomy (NCBI): domain Eukaryota; kingdom Metazoa; phylum Arthropoda; class Arachnida; order Ixodida; family Ixodidae; genus Haemaphysalis; species Haemaphysalis longicornis. The sequence goes on along the minus strand of NW_027526225.1, from coordinate 46,379,377 downwards.
ACCGAGCCCTCGACGCACATCAAACGTGGTAGCACATCGTAAGAGTCCAAGCAATCTATGCCAAAAATAAGAAAACACACAAACAAAATAAGGCAAAGGCACAAATACGTCACAGACAATTGCCAAGTCACAATATCACAAGTGCGCCACAAAAAGGATCCAGCCTGCTATATCTCATAAGATGAAGAAGCGCATTTACTTCTGAAGCACAACCGACTTTAAAGGGGACACTATATCATGAGGTCCAGTACGCCGAAGGGTCGGTACGCTGTAGCAGCCCTCATTGCGATGCACACACGTCCAGCAAAGCGCACCATTTGCTCATTTGCTCGCACTACTGCTGCTTCGCCTTCTGGCTGAAATCAACGACTGGCTCCTTTTTAACTTCTTGGAAATCTGAGATTGCGTGCGCTGGTTGTCGTGCGCAGCGGATACGCCGTGCGCCTCCTTCGAAGACACGCTCGTCTTGGAGCCACGTAAGGGCGGTGATTTGGAATGGCTCCCATCGCGTCTTTTACTGTGAAGTTTTGTCTTTGACGCTCTCGTTTCCGTCAAGCTGCGTGTGCGTTCTAGTCTAGAATGGCTGAATTCGTGCTTCTGCCGCGGAGATTCCGAACCGTCTGCATGCTCGGCTTTCGAGGCACCCGCTTCGCGCTTGTGGTCTTCAGCCTTAGCGGGAACCTTCGCCGTGTTCCCAGTGGGAAGTTTTGTCTTTGACGCTCTCGTTTCCGTCAAGCTGCGTGTGCGTTCTAGTTTAGCATGGCTGAATTCGTGCTTCTGCCGCGGAGATTCCGAAACGTCTGCATGCTCCGCTTTCGAGGCACCCGCTTCTCGCTTAACCTTCGCCGTGTTCGCGGGACTCCGTTGGTCTTGCTCAGCCTTGGTGGTGGCCGCGTCGGGGTCGGGAGCCGCCTTTAGGCCTTGATGCGGGCGAGTGGTTGTCTAGGAAAAGAAAGAAAGAAGACGAGAATGAGAAGAGCTCCATCCAAGGCTAGCTGATCGGATTAGAAGAATAGTTTGAATGAATCCGGCGATGATACTCTACGCCAGGGGACGGCAACCTGCGACCGCCGGATTCCCTCCTCCATATATGTCACTTCCTATACCTGAAGCCCGACATGGCATTTTCGTCCTCAAATGGGGTGAGACAGGCACAATAAAAGATCGCTTCCAGTTGGTATCGTCCCCTCAACTTAGACAGATAACGTTTTCACTTCCTTTGCACATGTTAAAAAAAAAAGGGGGGGGGGGAACAAACTTCACTTCAGTTTTGCGCATTCAACTATTTCAAGCTATTTCTGCAGTTTCATACATTATGGTAAATTCGCCAATTTTTTTCTTTGCCTGGAAAGCCCCACCTCCCATTTGCTGTACGGCCCCGCCACATCGGCTTCACGCAAATCGGCCCTCCGCCTCAAAAGGTTGCCGACTCCTGCTTTGCGCTTATAAACAGTTACCTTTTTTGCCGTCGAGGTCGCGGGGTCGATTCCCGGCCGCGGCGGCCGCTTTTCTGATGGAGGCGAAAGGCGATAACGCCCGTGTGTACGAGATTTCGGCGCACGTTAAAGATCCCCAGATGGTCAAAATTAATCCGGAGCCCTCCACTACTGCGCGCCTCATCGCCTGCGTTGCGGCGTTAAACCTTACAATCAATCAATCAAACCTTTTTTGCCATACTGAGCAGTGAGATGGGCTCATTCCGATGTGAGGACCTGACAATGCTGTTTGGTATGGAACTGAGCGAAATGTTGACCTAGGGGCAAGGAGTATTTTAACGAAACAGTGCAGCGTGTACAGTCATGGACCATTCAAATATGAACCGCGGAGCGCACGGCCGAAGATAGCGGTGCTGCCACCTGGCAGCGGCCGTGGAAAACGCACGGACATGCGCAGCTGAGATGTCGGGTGCAAAGGCGCGTGCCCCACTGCGATATGTCGCCATGCCGCAAGAGCGCTGCAAGCACTGATAGTACCAGCGCCGCTGCAGCTGAAGGCGTTGGTCGCGTTGAGAGCAAGGCGGAGCGTAATTGTTTTTAGCTGCGGCTGCAGTGCGTGCGTGGGAAACGCGTGCACGCTCTCGCAAGGCATACTGTTGAGCTCATCATGCTTTCTGGAAGAAAACCAGCGCACAGATATGGAGCCAAAATAAATGCATGCCGCCTAAATTTTGATGGCGCTGCATTGTTTTGCGTTCGCGGCGCAGTGGCTCAAAAATTGAACAATGAGCTGGCCGATAAGAATGCGCCTTTGTTTAACGGAGTCATGGCTGAGTCATTTCGCGGATTCGGTGCTAGTACTAAGCAACAGATATACCACCAGAATTTGCCTCCAATAATATACATTAACTGTAAGCATTGTGTGGGCTGGGGAAATTGCTGGCAGAATTCTAATATTAGCAAAAATTAAGAAGATTCGCTCAAGTTACTGCACCCCGCATGCAAAGCTATGTCGGCAAAGTGACGCCGGCACACGCGGGGAGCAGGCGCTCCTGTGAGCCGAGCACACGGTGACCGCAGATACCATCTCGCGTCGCGTGGCTAACAATTGTTTTCAGCGCTCCGGTGTTTTCGGTACAGACCGTTTCGGTACAGGGCGTTTCGGTACGGTCTTTTCGGGACATGGGTGTTTCGGTACAAAGACAAATTTAGGCTTTAGGGCGCTTTAGGCTGCGCGCGTCGTTGACACGGTGGTTATTATTTACGTGGTGGTTATTTATTACAGATGTTCTTGTTCGCAATTCTGCGTTATTTTAGGCAAGGGGACGGCGGCCTTGCAAGAAATACGTATTGACTGCGCCCTGTCAATACGTTCGTAAACAAGGTTCAATCGACTCTCGATAATTAAAAGTCGCATAATTAAAACATAATTAAAATTTTTCGTTCATTGGAAGTGATGTTCTGGTCCTGAAAAATATACGTGCAATCCAATGAGTAAAGTTGTCCGAATATGTTCAAGCGAACACCAAAACATGCATCGTGTAATTGCAGGAATTTTGAATAAAAAGGATCGGGGTGGCAGTCACTTCTTGATGAAATTCAAAATAGGTGCCATCGCAACCAAGGCCGCGTGCAGCCAGATCAGCTGAGACTCGTGCCAGCGTACGCATCCCTTACTCTTCGGGTCCTCAACCTTCTTTGTAGCGCACAACTCCGCGTGAGCAGTTTGCGTGCTGCGCGCTACGCGCTTCAAGTGTGAACTATCGGGGCAAATCATATCGTGCGCTAGAATTGGCGATGAATGTCGAGGTTCTGAACAAAATAAAAAAAGGGAGAAGTGTTGCGTACTAATCGCAATGCTCTTATTATGCGTTAATTAGAAGTTTCTTGCGGTCCCCACGGACTTCGTGTTAACGTGTGTCAACTGTGTTTCGAAATTGCTATTCAAAGCGCATTTAGTAATTCATTTCGTAACATCACTCTTATTGGTATTCTAAGAGCCTCACTGCCTAATCATCTCAGCAGAACTGAGTGCCAATTTTTTAAGTGCAATGCACTTCTTAAGCGACCCTGAACCTGCGTCCACCGGCGACGTCCGCGCACGTGGAGATGGGCGCGCGCAGCCTGGCCGCTGACATGGCACATACCCACGTGGGGGATTGGCCAGGAATCTCCTCGTCTTCCTTGGCAACGGGGGGAGATGGGCGCGCGCTGCCTGGCCGCTGACATGGCACATACCCACGTGGGGGATTGACCAGGAATCAGACGTGAGAAGGGCTAATGCACCCGCTTAAAGGAGTACTGACACGAAATTTCAAAGCTGAGATCCGCTCTAGCAATCAAGTACAACGACAACACAAATAGGTGTCTGTGAATAAATGCATCTTTCTTTCTTTGTAGTTGTGTGTGTGTGTGTGTGATCTCTCTTTCGCGAACATTACCGAACCGCGCAAATTCAACTCGTGCATTCGCACTTTCACATTCTTCCCCTCGGGGAAATGCGGGGAATTTTTTTGACGGAGCTGCCGTATTTTGGTACGAAGTAGGCCCAACGCAACCAAGGGTGGCTGCTTTTGGTTTCCAGCGTTTTTTACAGCGAAGCTTCCAACACGTTAAAGTATTCCAGCTAATATCCAACACATGAACAGACGTTTTTTGGCAAGGCCGTATAACCACCCCCTTGCCTAAAATAACGCACAAATACGAGCAAGAATATCCGTATAAACAGGTTTGATTTGCGTGCTTGCAGCTCCCACGTTAACAACCCGCGCAACATTCGCTGCCCCAAAAACTCGCCCGAATTCGCTTTTGTATATATACCGAAAATACCTGTAACGAACCGCCCCGTACCGAAATGTCCTGTACCGAAACACCCGTGTCCCGAAACGCCCGTGTCCCGAAAGCTCCGTGTACCGAAAAGACCGTACCAAAACGCCCTCTACCGAACCGCCCTGTACCGAAAAGACCTAGAGCCGTTTGATGGATGGATGGATGGATGGTATAACTGAGAATCGATTTGAAATTTTAATCCAAGGACTTGGATTAAAACCGCACAAAACAACTGCGAGGCCTGGAACCGTCGGTTTTGTAGCTTAGTCGGACAGAGCCATCTCAGTCTCTGGAAGGTTGTAGAAGCTCTACGCTGCGAGGTTTCATCAGTATCGGTGAAAATTTCGCAAGAAGCCGTAGGACCTTCACCAAAGAAGCGCGCAGTGTTGTCCCAGGTCTAGGACATTTCGGTACCGGACATTTTAGTGCAGGACGTTTCTGTGCGGACATTTCAGTGTACGGACTTTTCGGTGTACGGATATTTCGGTGTATGGACATTTCGGTGCACGGACATATCCGTGCGCAAACATTTCGGCGACCGAATTATCGAGTGCTAGCTTGTTTGAAACATCCGTTACATTTTTATTTTCGCTTAACATGGGTTATGGGCACGGAGCAAGAATATATATTCTTGCGCCGTGGTTATGGCCAACAATCTAGCGCAGTGATTGCGTTTTTTTATTGATACCATGTTTGAATTTTGCGAGTTATTTTTATAAATTGAGCATTACGCTTAATAAGTCGATCGGGAAATACTGTTATTCAGCCAGCTGATTGAATTTTTTTGCAAATGTTTTTCTTTAATTTACGACAAGACGTTAATTTATATTCGCTTTTATTGCGGCATGCAAATCAGTTAAGGTAATTAGCCGGTGTTTACGATGGTATAATGCATTCTATAGGCCATCTTGTATACAATAATTCCACTATCACAATAAGGCAGCTTTACAAACATTCAGAATATTCAGAAAACCTTTGTGAAGAGTTTTATGTAGGCTGTAACGCCACGCTAAATTAAATTTGCAAACACGGTTGTCCCCAGCTCTCTTTTTTTTTACGACGAGTCTAGGATATTGTCGTGGAGGAAGAACAGGCCTTTTTGAAAACAGCTGCAGCTTCTATATCTCCTCAAGGCTGATAAAACGCGTACGGGTTGTGCCTACAAACATTACTCATTCCCGTGTACGAGCAAACCAACCTGTTTTATGCTTACTTTCATCTCCAGCAGTGCCCCCCATTCTCAAGTTTGAATCTCCCCCATAACTCTTTTTCAGTCATATTATTCTCGGTTTCCCTTGAAAATCTTACAGGCTTAGCGGAGTTCACGGTCTCCGTAGCGTTACCGCAGGGGAGAAAAAGCTATACATTCACCATGACTCTCTAATGCGCAACAAAAGCCACCCGAAAAGCCTCTGAGAACACAATGGCAGTATCGCTGGCGCCTGTGGGAGCTCCCATGGAGGAACAAGCTCCCTCCGCTCGTCACGGTCATCCCGACCAGAGCTTATCTGATGCCGACGTACCGACGGCGCTATTTTTCAGGGAATCGCTCTTTCTCCGTCTTCCGAAGTGCCGCATTTCATGGACACCCCAGACATTCCTCCAGGTCTTCCATTATGAGATGACAAAAACTGAATAGGCCAGTTTGGCGAGAGCTGCGAAAGTCGTCTTCAAGTTTTCGACGTCCAGTTTACACATTGTAGCAGCACAAATGACACCCGCCTCTCTCTACCAAGGGGGCTTGAACACGGCAGTGCTTAGCCCTCCCCACCCCCACCCCTTTAGCGACTCCACTGTAGGCGCGATCAATGGCTAGTTTTTGAGTAGAACCAACACCGAATGCAAGACAAAACCGATAGAGAAAATTATTAAAAGGGATGCACGCGTGCTTAAGTGAGCTCGTTTCCTTTCTTTATTTTTTTTCGCGGCGGTTTAACGGACGGGGGAAGTGTGTGTGTGTGTGGGGGGGGGGGGGGGGGGGGGGTACAGATAGGAATGGACCAAAAGCAGCAGCGTCTTGCAGCGGTGGGTGAAGTGAAATCAAACCCTTCAGTAACACTTGAATTAAAATATTACAGTTGTTCACATGAATTCTAAAATAAAATAAAAAAGTAGGAACGGAAGTAAATTAACAACGTTAACTTTTTACATTTACTTTCGAAATTGGGTTTTACGCGCTGCTCCGCCTCGGTTCAGCGTTATTTTCCTCGCAGTGCGGCCCAAACAACTCTCGAACGTAAAATTATATCATCTGACGAAACTAAAGTATTAAAGCTAAAATGTTACAAAAATTATGCCTGGGACATCCCGTGAACCAAAATGTCCGCACCGAGACGTGCAGCACCGAAATGCCCAACACAGAAATTTCCGGGTCCCCCACGGTTTTTGCATATTTTCTTGTCCCCCAAATTTCAAATTTTCTACAGGATTGTACAACTAATCGTCGGTGTCTGTATATACTTGTAGGCATTGCACAGGGATGCTGTGTCCTGTGTTTGTAGAGTGAGGTTTCGTGTGTGTAAAACTTTTTTTCTTAGAGATACCGCGAGAGACAGACCAAACGTTTTGCGTTTAAGTAGCCCAAGAAATCCCAGCCCCTTTCTTAAGATGAGCATGGCTAAAACGCGAAGCCTTTTCCCATGCAACCTGACTCAAAGCCAAAGTCCAAAGACCAAACTGCTTCGACCGTTTTATAGAAGGGCACAATCGTGAGGGACCCAGGTTCGCTTCCGACTATAAGAGACTTGTTTTTATTGTGAAACCCATTGTATCAAGTTGTCTTTCCTGTACTGCGTTTTGCGCTAAGAGCGACGCTTGTCTCTAAAAAAGTTTAAACTCCGAGCAACCAGTTCGTGTTCCCGTCGTGCCTAGTTGAGAAGAACGTGCGATTCTCTCACCCTCGACACGTCGTGTGCCTCTTTGATGTCGCTGGTTTTAGCGCCCTGTGTTGGGCCAACTTCGCCAACGGAGGCACGGGAAACCCGGCGACGGGCCGATTTCCTGACTCGCGCAGAGTCGTCGACGGGAGGAGTGTCGCGAAGTTCTTGGGACCCTCCGCTGGCCTTCCCGCCGTCCTCGACGAGGTGGCTGCCGCCGCTGTAAACGACATGGGCGCCCAAGTGCTCCACCGGGCTGACCGCCATTTTGCTGTCGTCCTCGGCACATTCCACGAAGCACCTGCAATCCAGTGCACCGCTTGACGTTTGACATGTGCAAAACTTCAAAGCCTAAATCGCCAATATCGCGCGTATATTTGTCGAGCCGAAAAAAGAAAAAAAAGATAGCGGTTCTGCCACGGGTGAGGCTCAGTTGATTTCATTGGAAGAATTCAATTCGAAAACCGGGACTATGCATCGTAAATAATGTTAGGTTGTTTTCTTCTTAATCGTTAGCCGCATTACTGTCTTGTAGGTGTGTTTCCTGAAATGCATAAATGTGCACGTGGAATTGCCTGTACGCATATTTATTGTTTTCTGTTTTATGTAGAAAACAATTGAGTTCGCGTTCCCGGCGTGTGCGTATTTTCGCGTGCATAAATGCCTGTTCTTGTCTCTTTGTGTGTAATAAGCGGTTTTGTTTCCTGCTTTGTAAGAGGTAATCCCATATATGCCACTTGTAAGAATGTAAATAGTGTTCACTGTATTTGAAAATTGATACCCTCTTGCGTTGGTACTGACGTCAATTTTCGGTGTCAATATTATTACACAGTTCGCTTCCTTTACACGACAGAATACCCTGGCTGAAATATGAGCGGCCGGAGATGCGTGGAACAGTTCAATTTGGTCTGATTTATCGCGCCGCCAGAACAGCACGCGGAGCGGTGCGCAGCAAATGGACAACAGCGTGACATCACTCGATCCGTGAGATGAAAAGGATGTGACGTAGCCGCCTGCCTCCAACGCTCGTCAGAAAGTCGTGACGTCACTTCACACGCGCGGCCGGCGAGCTGAAGTGATACGCGCAGTGATACTACAGGCATAACCGCTGCCCAGAAATACACTCTTATCAAAAATAAAGTTTCACACGCGGGAAAAAAGCCGATATAACGCCCATAATCGTAACGGAAGCCGCAATCAGGTCTTTTTTTGGAAGTACGGCTACAGAACTTGCAGCTCGGAGGGTGTCTTTCGCCCACATCACCATGAAGCCCGCACGAGAGTGGGCTATCTGTACAGACTCCAGTGCTGCACTTCAATGTCTAGCGTCATTCCCAAAAGACGACCTGGTGTTTGGCATACGCGCCCCACATCTCCAAGCTCTCCAAACGCACCGTCACCGTCCAGCGTACTCCTGTCCATTGTGGAATAACTGGCAATTAGGCGGAAATTGCTGCATCCATCGCGCATGACCATCGAGCACCGAAAATATCCGTACCATTCTCCAAGACAGATGCATCTGTCCTGGCATCTAGCGTGGCATGGAACATGCAGCGAGCAACCTCCATGGGATGGCGTATCACGTCATTACGCGCCGCAATATTCCATCGATCCAAATGCGAGTTAAAAATGCCACCAGGACTCTCCAAGCGGGCAGACGCAATTCTACATCACATGCGGTTGAATGTCGCCTGCACGCGAAACGAACTACGTCGCCACTCTGCACACACTGCGATGTGGGAGAAAACCTGCAGCACCTGTTCTGTGAATGTGCTCGATTTAGTGGCCAAAGATTGTCCATCACAGTGTCTTTGGGACAGCCACTTTCCGTGGACATTCAACTGAAGGACGTGTTAGGTCCGTGAGCATGTCCCAAACGTGCTTTACGGGCTACGAAATCTCTGATCGCGTGGATGCCACACACAGGCCTATGGCGTAGCAAGTTAGGCATTTTACCCCTCTAACATTCCCAGAATTCATTAAAGATCGTTCTCTCTCTCTCTCTCTCTCTCTCTCTCTCTCTCTCTCTCTCTCTCTCTCTCTCTCTCTCTCTCTCTCTCTAACATTTTGTTAAACATATCTGTTTTCTTTTGTGGCCAGTGGTAGAGTTCAGAATGCATTATTGAGTATTCGGTTTTGTTAAGCAATGGGCACCAAGGACACTTAGCAGCTTGTAAACTTCTAAAGGCCGGGAAGGTTTTCGTGCGCCCGAGTTTATCTCCAAGCAATTACAGTCAAACTCGATTATAACGAAAATGGATAGAGCGAATTACGCTATATATGGAACAACAACAAATCTGTTACGAAAATGCATGGGAAGCATATTCCTTACAACGAAGTTCACATCGGATATATCGAACTCGGCGCGCTTACAATTTCCACCGAAATGCGTGGTCTCGGAGCGGCGACTGAGGTGCTGATTGGTCATGACTGAGATGTTGAGCCTCGCACAGACCGACGTGACGCCCGACACCTTCCGTAACTGTATCCGACGCACGGGATTCACGACGGAGCCCCCCATCCAGCCAGCGAGTCCGGACCGAGATGTCATCATCGGCGAACTGCACGAAGAGCTCGCCAACGGTACAGATGCTGTTCCGAAAGGAGTGTTCTCGGAGGATTCTCTGAGTGTTTATGACGATGTTACTGTCACCGTCGCCGCTGTCATGGCAGCTGGTGCTGCTGAAAGCACTGAACAGACTGATGATGTCACAACGTAAAGCCGTCCGAGGCTTTATGAAGTGATTTTTGCCAGCCGATCTTTTCCGCCAATATTGCTTCGATATTGAAGGACACGGACTTGATCTGGTGCAAACGATGTCTCGTGTAGAGAATGTGGTGCTAGTTGGTGCCGCCAAAACGAAAGTGAAGACAAAAACCACCCCTTTCCTTCGAAGTAGACAGTTATGGCGGAAAGTTGATTGATTGTATACGGTTTAACGCGCCGACGCAGCGCAGGCGATGAGGCGCGCCGTAGTGGAGGGCTCCGGATTAATTTTGACAACCTGGGGATCTTTAACGTGCGCCGAAATCTCGTACACACGGGCGTTTTTGCTTTTCGCCTCCATCAGAAAAGCGGCCGCCGCGGCCGGGAATCGAACCCGCGACTTCGTGCTCAGCAGCGCAACGCTTTAGCCACTGAGCCACCGCGGCGGGTGTTAAGGCGGAAAGTAGCTTTAGTGCATGCAATATAAATGGATTGTTTTGTGTAAGGTAATGGCTTACTTGATGTGTTCGTTTCGTTATGTGGGAACGGCAGGGTGGGTGGGTGGGGGGTGGGGGGGTGGGTGTCGCGCGTATTTCGAACTAGTAACAAAAAAAAAATCGTTATAAATGGGTTGGGCTATATCGAATTATTGGATATATCGAACTAATTGCGGTGCATATTACAGTTCGCTATAACCGGGTTTGACTGTCTGCACCGCGGCCTCGGCGGCCGCTTTTCCGATGGAGGTGAAAAGCGAAAACGCCCGCGTGTTGGAGATTTCGCGACGCCCGTTAATATCCGTGGTGGAAATTAATCCGGAGCCCTCCACTACGGCACGCCTCATCGCCGGTGTATACCGTGGGGGCGTTAAACCTCATAATCAATCAAATTGATAAATCATCTGAACTGGGTCTTCGTTTCAAATGCGATTACAGTATATAAATCACCATTTTCTGAAGTCTCCTCTCAAGTAGAGCCAGTCCATTGAGCTATGTATTTTCTAGCATTCACTTTTTTGCTGTTGTTGAAATCGCAATCCTCTCAGTGGAATCTAATGGCGCTCCACCCCCAAACATTATCAGGGGATATGTTTAAATACCAGCGGTATAGTTTGTTATCAGTAGTATACACCAAGAACAAAAATCTTGCATTTGCCATGCAAAAGCTACCTATGAATTCCATTGTTTGGTCACCTACGATAATCATGTTAGAAATCACCTGCTCGAAGGTGTAAAGTCAAAACTTGATTATAAGTGCGCTATACTTTTGAGATAACATGGATGCGTGCGTTACTATGAACGCGTCTCCATTCGGCCTGACACCAGCCATAGTTCCTCCCGCTACACTGCAGAATCTTATTACAGAATATAATGCGATTACAAACTGAAATGGCTTTTGACGCATGAAGCACAAGATGGAACTTCTTTTCAGAAGACGCTCTTCAATTTGTGGGCACCTCCGGTACGGGCAGAAGTAGCGACGGAATAGCCAGTTGGAGAAGTCTGTAAAAGTGCATCTCCGAAGATAAAGCAAAACTGCAGTGCACGCAGAAATGGCGATGTGATGGCAAATGGGACACTGCGAGACCGGCCTGGCCTGGCATTCATGTGTCATCTAGACATTAGTACTGTTTTTTTGTTTCTTCCAAGACGAAATACGTAGGGCCTGCAAGGCCGTGGGGCAGTTTCTTCCAAAATACGTATGAAGGAGGTACTAAACATCTGTTATCATCTGAATACGCTAAAAATGAGAACCTGTCCGTTCTATGCGTCCTGACACAGTGAAGATTATACCAGGCACCACAGCGCTCGCAGCCTCCACAGTGATGGCCCGTTTGGTGTCGGACAAAGAAAAAAAGGGTGTCTAGAGCAAAGTCTATCTTTTGGTTCTGTGCTTATTCAATGACTGAAGGCGGCGAAAGAGAGCAGAGATTATTGATCCATTACATTCTTAATCCGGATCAGCACGAATTCCGTAGTGGATTATCCACAGTAACACAGCTAGACAGTGCATGACCTTGCGCAGTGCATTAATGATCATTCTCAGACTGAAGCATTATTTATGGACTATTCGAAGACGTTAGATCGCGCCTCGCACGGAAAATTGCTTGTTAAGCTGAAATAAATACTGGGTGACGGACCTATCCTCCAATGGATAGCTAACTATTTATCAGATCGGCATCAATTTGTTAATTCGGCAACCATGCTTCTAATATTGTTCCCGTCACGTCAGGGGTTCCACAGGGTTCTATTTTAGCTCCGTTATTATTTTTACTTTTCATAAATGATTTAACAAACGTTGTTGACGTGAAAGTTAAACTGCTTGCAGACGACTGCATGTTTTTCCGAGAGGTAAAAACTGTTGGTGACTAAATTAAACTGAACAATGCACTGAATTGCACTGCACAATGATGTCGGGACTGGTCAATGATGATTAATTCAAACAAAACCTTATCAACGTCAGTATCAAAAAAGAAGTCGACTCTTAGTTTCCCATAGATTGACAACATCCTCTTGAAAAATGTTTCATGGTATAAATACCTGGGGACTACTACTTCCTCTGACCTTAGTTGTATTGCACACATACAAAATGTAACAAGAAAGGCATTCAACAAGCCATGTTACCTAAAATAAACCCTCAACTACACAATTTGTGACACAAAACTACGTCACGCTTATCAGGTCGATGCAGTATGAGAACATAGTGTGGTTCGCCGATACAAACAAAAACATCACTATTTTGGAGCGAATACAGCGGAAGGCTGTTCGCTTCATTTTTAACGGATATAGACGCACCGACTCCCCAACCGCTCTGCTTCGTTGCGCTAAACTTGCATCGCTTGAAACTCGCTCGAAGTTTCACCGCCTAAAGTTCTTGTATCATCTGATTCATCGCAAGCAGAGAATAGATTCCGGATCATTTCTTACATTTATTCGCACAAGGGAAATGCGACACAAACACATGTTAACTATCGAGGAATATCTTTGTACGAACAATGTCTTCTATTATCTGTTTTTTTCCCCACGAACTATAAGGGAATGGAACGCACTGGATGGTTTCTTGATAGAACAGCCAACACTCGAGAAGATTTGTGAGCGCCTTGGTGAGCACTTGCTCACATGAACAAGTGTGTGACATTTTTGTATGCACCGGGACTGCATTATTTTCCAAATGTAAGCTCTTCACATTTCGTTCTCTTCTTGTTTCTGTGTTGATCTGTTGCTATCGTTAGTTCGTTGTATTCGATAAGTGAACGAATTGTGATCGCCCTTGAACTTTTATCTGAAATCACGTGATTCTCTGTTCCCATGTTCTGTACGTGATTAGTACGATTCATTTCTTTGTTGTTGTTGATTGAAATGACACTGTATTACTGACATGCCCCTCCCGTAACAATCCCTTCTGGGATCGACGGTATTCTGAAATACATGAAATTAAAATAAACTCTGTGCGGAATAACTTAAAACCAGGAGAAAAGCCTTTGTTTGTTTCCACCGTGGAAACACATTTGTCAAGAAATACGGCCGAGTTTGATGCCCCGAAGCTACACCTGTGTTTTATGATGCGCACCGCATTTTCCAGAATAACAGGCAATCTACGGTTAGAGTGCATTAAAATGTCAACACATGGACGTTTTCATAGGCGTGCGCAGGGTTCTCGATTAGGGGGGGCCAAGTCTTACCTGAGCGCCCCCCCCCCCCCTCCCCCCTTCCCCTCGGGACTTCCGACCTCCTCCGGTCAGAACGCAGTGGAAAGTCGAGGAATGTAACATCGGCAAAGGGGGCAGGTCCCAGGGCGGATGCGGCATCAATTTCACAACGACCCGCCGAAATAACTTCCATTCTCCCTAAAGCACATAAACATATGACACATCTGTCTTTTGTAAACTGCAACGTGGTTCCCGTGCGTACCGCTCGAACGCTAGCTTTTGAAATTCGTAAGAATTCAAGAAGGTAATATTGTCTGTTCTTAAATCCTTTTTACGCGGCTATTTTGCTCAGTACAAGCAGAGTCCTTCAATGGTTTACTGGTCACGAAACTGCTCCGTAACTCAATGGGAGAGCTTCATATGCTGCGTTTGGCCGCCGCGCGGTGGCGCCGCCATCTCACTGAGGTCACTCCTCGGGCGGCGTTGCGCTGGCTCGAACGGCGGAGACGCGGCGAGTTGTTTGTTTTGTGCGGGAAAAAATGTCGCGTGCATCTCGCGCTGTTGTGATGCGACTTAAGTAGTGCAACGACGATGCCGAACACGTGTTGTGTCCCGGGATGTCGTTCCTTGTACAACGATACAACAGAAAATGTTTATAATGGGAAACAGCGCAAAAACGAAACTATGAACCTATACCATTATGAACCATTATGAAACCATTATGAACCTATACCAACAAGCCCAACTCGCAGTTCTTCTAGAAAATGTTTCCTTGTTCTGTTTACCGAGCGACGGGGAGCTGCGTAAGAAATGGAGGCGCGCCATTCCAAGGCAAGAAACGGGAGATTTCAGCTTCGATTATAAGTGTGCGACAATGTGTGGAAATGCACTGTGTGTGAGAATGAAAAAGCAATGTACCTTTTTGAGAGCATCCTGGAACTATAATTGTACAATCAGTCAGGTGGTAGCGGTGTTTCATTACCTGTTTGCAAACTTGTATAACCTTGCGCTTGGGCTCGCATGTAAAAAAAGCTTTGGAACGTCCTTGTGCTTTTACTTTTCATATTTCCGCGAATTAGCCCTTAAGTTTCGTTTTGTTTGTTTTGCAACAGCGCGTGGCCGCTTCCGGTTTTTTTAATCTGGCGTTTCAACCGGAGCGCCCGTTTGCTCTTTTTGTCGTACATCCTGTCGGGCAATATTGTTTGATATGGAAAGGGTGTCACCTTGTCGCTAACTTGATTTTTTGTTTGTTCGACAATGTTCTCGATCCTATTTTTCCATGGATCTGAAATTAATAACGTTCCGAGTAATGCATGCATAGCTAGCGCCGCGCAACTCACTCTATCGACGTTCATCTGTGCACGTCACAATGCGGACTGCTTCTTCGACGTTTGTGTCTCATTCTAGTCTTTTGTAGACCAGGAGGTCGCTTTAATAAACTTCGTTCAGAAAAGCTTCGCGTCGTTCTTGGCTACGTGGAAATATTCTGTTCCCTCCGTGTGCTGCACATCGCAGCGCAAAAAAAAAAAAAAATGTATGCTGGACCACGCTCTTTTGTCTCCCTTCGTAATATTGAATTTTTTTGTTGCGTGGGATAAAATCAGTTTTACTGTTCTTTTTTCGCTTCCTTTTTTTGCAAGGATTGCAAAGCATGGAAGCGGAAAGACACACTGTGCAACATATATCTCTTCGTGTTTTGATCCTTCGCGTTTCTGCAGCGTTTCTAGTTTTTTTTTTTTTTTGCGATAGAATGCCCGTTGGCATAAAAATAGCGTTTTTAGTTGTTCGAAACGACTAATCGAAACGACAGTATTATTGGGCTATCTTTTTTAGCGTTCTGTGAATTCCAGAGCAATCAACGGATTCATTAATAGCGTAGTCTGAACGACGCGTACTTGGTTTCTTTCAGTTTATTTTTTATTTTAGTATCGATAGGCCCGCAGCAGTCTGTGACTACGGAGCCACCGTATATGTGGTATTTACAACTAGAGATTTAAAAATTTACAACTAAGAGATGTACAACTATTTAAAACTAAGAGATTTACAATAGAGATTCAAAAAATCCGTAAACACGACGGCGAAGCGCTTGTGCCAGAGGACGCAGAAGCCGTTCGCGGCCGAAGTCTACGGTAATTTACTTGGAAAAATAAAACCCAATTGAAGGGAGGTGATATAGAGAATGACTGGACTATTCATGGCTAACTACTACGAAAAAAGCACACTTAAACAGCGCGCAGACACCAAAAGCAGCGAGCGTTTGCACGCCAACAGCTGACCAATATGCCGCACGCGCGGCGGCTGGATGCCCTTTGTGCGGCGGTGGCGCCTGTAGTGGCGCCCGCGGTTCCTATATGAAACGAGCGCCGAAGTTTCGTGACCAGTAAAGCAATGAATGGCTCTGGTACTAGGCACGTTATTTGCGAGGAAAAGTAGAAGGAGGACAAGCTCCGCAGTAGCTGCAAATATGAAAATTAAGTGATAACGTGTTTCTCACAGCGACCTAGTCCCCGCATTTCCGGGGCTGAAGGTAAACAGCTTTTGGAAGGTAATCTGAGGGTTCTTTGGCTGCCATGATCGTGAAAACACACGCGTGGTCGACTCATAACCCTACGGGACAGGTTCGATTGAGTTAAGGCATGGGGCAAATTTGGCGCCCCCCTCCAGATTATTAGGGGGGGCGGCTGCCCCCCCTGCCCCCCCCCTGTGCGCACGCCTATGGACGTTTTCGTTTACCGTCTGAGTCTGAGAAATGGCCTCGGGGGACGGTGATAGAACCAGCGTATCCTTGTGGTCAGTAGCCAATGGTTTAGCCACTGAGCCACTTTTGCGGGTCACTTTTTCAAGCGGGTCACATGTTGTCAAGTATTAGCACTTCCCAGGTGCGCAACGTTTTTTTAAGCAAATGATTGAACGCAGCGAGGAGGCACGTTTAGGGTGTGGGTCTTCGCGCCAGTGCAGCAACCTTTGGGTCAGATTGTCCTGCGCAGTCAGAGCGCACGCACGCCAATGCTGATGTTTCACTCGCCTTCAGGCTGCCAAGAAAAGGAACTTTTGTTTGCCCAGCCCTGCACTCTGCTCCAATATTGGCGCCCATCCATTTCCCCATGTTGCGCCCACGAAATGAGCGTTGATAGTGTTAACTATCAACACTACCAACTTCACAATCTGCGTGGCAGATTGCAAAGCGCATGGTACGCGAAAGAGGAATGCCCCCAGTGACACTAGCAACCCAATGGTTGAACCGTTTCGTCGTGTACCGGTTAGCGTTTTTTTTTTTCGGTTCAGTTCCCGCGTGGACTCAGTGCAGAGAAAAATACCATTTCATCATCATCATCACCATCTTCTTGTCCTTCTTCATCATCATGAACAACAACAACAACAACAACAACAGCCTATTTAGGTCCACTGCAGGGCGAAGGCTTCTCCCATTGACCTCCACCCGCTCCTGCCCTGCACTGCCCAAGTCCATTCTTAATAATACTTTATTAGCATACCTATTCTGGGAGACTCAAGCCTGCAAGGGCTGCAGAAGGCAGTGTGCCCATACAAATAGGCCTGCGGGCCCAGCCTGGGTCCCAATGTTCATAGCTATTCACCACAGAGTTGTTGACTACACCAGTGCTGCACTACGCAGTCCGTTGGGCAGCCCTCATTATAGTCCTGATGTCATTGTCATCGGGCGGGAATGTTCCAAATTCTTGACCTCCAAATTTTCTTATTCGTCTCTCCGTCGAGTTAATGGCCTTCCCCTTCTTCCAATCCCGTATATTCTGTTACCCTCTAGGTCCACCTAGGCCTGGTGTCAGCTCAAGTCCACTTCTTGATTTGAACTACGATATCTCATACTCGAGTTTTCTCCATGATCTACGATGCGATAGTTTCCTGTCGCTGACCGTTACTCCTGTCATTATAGTGACTAGAATATACTGTATATTCTAAGCACTATACTATCATGGCTCGTTGGGCCGACCTAAGTTTGCTTTCGGTTTATGTTCCGTTTTTCAGTTTACTAACAAATGGCTAAAGAGGTTACTCGGCGATTTGCAAAGCTGAATGTAATTAAGTACGAGAAGAAGCTGATGGCCATTGAGTAGCTGTACGTTGAAAGTGCTTCAGAGATGCGGTATTTTGTTTTCGAATGTTACTTTACATGTGTTCAAATTTCCCGCAAAAATGCTGCAGAAAAACGGACGCAAGCCCAAAACAAAAGTCAAGATAATGCCTATTTTTTTAGTGACAAAAAAGTAGCATGTAAAAGATAAAAGGAAAAATAAGACAAGCTCTACAGAAAGAAAAAAAAATAGAGAAAGTTTATTCGCCGCACCGAGCCAAGTCAAATCGATCCGCAGCTGGCGCGGAATGTGTGTGTTTTGAAGTTTTTTTAGGAGGCGTTGGTTTTGAACTTCTGCGCACGTGTTCTCAACGTGCGGTCGTGCGAAATTTCAAACATGTGGCCAGATTTTCCGCACCCTCGATGGGACATCGAGGTCTGTGTGTCGCACTTTGGAGATGCCAGCGAGCGCTGGAAAGAAGCCGTTAGCAACTGCAACTTCATACACGCCGTGCGTACCGTTTCATTTCCCGGGCTCCGGTTGCTGTGAAGCCCTTCGCTCCAGCCAACGCTGGGTCGGAGGTGCCATTCGCTTCGCGATACATTGTATGCCAGAACTGCGCACTTCTTATTCGTCCTCATTTTGCGCTGCTGCGAATTGACATGCCCGCGCGGTGCACTACTGTGTTTCTCGGTTTGTAACCTACCTGAATGCACGCACGGCCCATCAATCCTTCGGGAATTAGTGAAAGAGTTAAAGTGTATTCATTTAGTAGGGCCATCGATGGTAGGGCGAATAGAAAGAGCAGTGCGCAAGTGCAAGTAAAACAAGCACGGAACCCAGTGGAGAAGTCAAGAAAAATCTGAATATAAATACATGTTCAGTGGGTAAAAGGGGCGCACTTCAACTTTCGGAGTCATTTTGAAGCTGTGCTGCCGTAATATTTATTTAGGATTAACTGAGTCGCTTTTTGATTCCCAAACACTTGTCTGTCCTTACCCTCTCCAAAATAACTTGTCGAAAGTGCCGTCTGTGCATATGTCATGTACCGACGGGGGAAAAAAAAGGGGGAAATTTCTTACCCTGTGATTTGCAAGTGGCGTGATTCAGTATGTGCCGTTCACCAAAAAACATAATTGGAAAAAACTTCTCCACCTAATTCACCAGCATCAAAACAAAAAGATGGGTGAGTTGGTTTATGTTTATGTTTAAGAAGGTGGACAAAGACGCGGACAAAATGCTGGGGTATAAACTAACTTCAGTCTTTCGTTCGTGCATTTTCACCCGCCGCGGTAGCTCAGTGGCTAAGGCATTGCGCTGCTGAGAACGAGGTCGCGGGTTCGCTTCCCAGCTGCGGCGGCCGCTTTTCTGATGGAGGCGAAAAGTAAAAACGCCTGTGTGTTCGGGATTTTGGCGCACGTCAAAAATCCCCTGGTGGTCCAGATTAATCCGTAGCCCTCCACTACGGCGCGCCTCATCGCCTGCGTTGCGTCGGCGCGTTAAACCCTATAATCAATCAATCAATGCATTGCGTCGGCACGTTAAACCCTAAAATCAATCAATCAATCAAATCGTTAGTGCATTTTCGCACCTCTTTAAGCCTAAACTAATTCACCAGCTTTCGCTCCATCTAGCCGTGCACATTTCAAGGTAGAAATGTCTAGCTATGACAATGTGCACGTATCAGCGGTGCCTACACAAGACGTATTAAGAGAGAGAGAGAACTTTTTAATGTGGGCTGGAGGGTCAGGGTCAGCTCTGCTAGCGGCAGTGCTTGCTACGCCAAATGGGGATGATTACAATGCAGTGAAGTGAATGTGAGAGATAGGGAAGGCAACAATTAGAGAGAAGACAAGAAGAATTAAAAAAAAATGGCCCGCAAATAAATGCAAGGAAAAAAACTCTACATAAAGTTAAGCAAAAAAGTTGAGCGAATGGTGCTTAGGAAGCGCAGTGCGTCTAACAACAAAAAGCAGAAAAAGCGTACATAACGATGCAAACACGTACAGATGTAGCCATGTGCACAATGTAAGAATTACAAAGTTTTGTCTAGTGGGTTCGGTTCCCGGCCGCTTTTCTGATGGAGGTGAAAAGCAAAAAATGCCCGTTTGTATGAGATTACGGTGCACGTTAAACGTCCCCAGGTGGTCCAAATTAATCCGGAGCCCTCCATTACAGCGCGCCTTGTCGCCTGCGTTGCGTCGGCGCATTAAATCCTGCAATCAAATCAATCAAAATCGAGTTTTGTCTAGTCCACAATCCCACAAAAAATGCTGCAGAATTTTTGTCCCTAAAGATGAGTCATTGTTGTTGGCGCAGGGTTCAAGAAAGTGATGCAACTGAAGCCTTGCTCCACGTCGTACACAAGACAGGCAGCTGGCTGCTCTTGCTCGCACAGTGGCTAATTAGGCTAATTAGGGGCAGATACACAACAAGTCTCGGTAGTTTCGCGCACAGCGCACGTGGGGCACAGTGGTGAATCCTCCCACCCTATTTTAGACTTGAATCTTCGGGTGTGAGCCACGTTTAGACACAAATGATGCAGTGCACCTTAAGACGCTTTGGTTAGGTCAGGTGGAACACGGAATTCACAGAAAGGGTCAATGCCTCACAGAGGTGGATATCCACTGCGAGGGTCCTTTCACTTTAACATTTGCTCACTCCATCGAGTTCTATAGATAAGAGCGCAACCATCCTCGCGAGAGAAAGGAAGCTGTGTTGTGTTACGCAGAGAGTGGCCAGCGCTGGCAGCTGCATCAGATGTTGTATTTCCTTCTATTCCCAAATGACCAGGCAGCCATTGAAGCACAATGTAATGGCCCACGCACACTGCCACTCTGTACGTAGCATTAAGACTTACATTTGTCATTAAGGCATAGATCTGTTCTGTTAAGGTGTTCGATTGCGTACTCAATCGCCAAGCATTTTTGGTTACGTTGCAATATTTGACTTACAGTGCAATATTTTCTTGGCTTTGGAATTGGTGAGTGGTAACGTATACAAGCTTGAGCAAGGATAGCCCCGACAGCTCAAAAAAGTGGGCCATTAACTT
The DNA here is from genome assembly GCF_048455015.1 of Haemaphysalis longicornis. NCBI lineage: Eukaryota > Metazoa > Arthropoda > Arachnida > Ixodida > Ixodidae > Haemaphysalis > Haemaphysalis longicornis. The sequence goes on along the minus strand of NW_027526225.1, from coordinate 46,358,776 downwards.
TTGGCGTTTGTGATGTCATGCTGAGATGTGCGAGACACAAGTCCACTAGATTTGTTGGCGCAGATTTTTGGTAGTGCTGTTGTCGTGGGGCAGCGTACAAAGTGTAATCACACCATGCATGTGCAGGCATGAACATGTGCAGCTTTCCTTTTTATGTCTGCTGTGTGTTTTGGGCAAGGAGGTACACAGGGAGTGAGGCTAGAATTGGAAACAGCTTGTATGTTATGTATGGACGTGTGCGCATTGAGGGCATTGTGTTTAAAAGCACGCCGAATTTCCTATTAATTTCCTAACCAGTGTTCAGCTGCTCTGGTGGTGTAGTCCAGAAGTGGATAGTGCTGTCTACTTTTGGCTAGCCTTGTTTCTTCACCTGATCACCTTTGTCTGTCTTCTGTGCCGTCTGCTTCTTCGTCACACCACCATATAAAATCGTTAAGCTCGACAGACTTTACTGACTGGTCGGCTTTGCTAGTGTGACAGAAAGTGCTGCTTGATTTTATGCGCTGTTGGGTCATTACAATGGCAGAGCACGCCATCACTGGGCTGTAAATGAATGTGGTGGACCTTGTGGTTGTCTAGTAAAGAGCTAGCTAGGGAGGAGGTGTCTGTAAGGGAGAGCAAAGTTCCTACTCAAAGTGAAATCAGTTAAAGGTGCAAAAAAAAAAAAGCACGAAATAAATGCAAGTACTGCAGGCAAAGCGGCACTTTTACAGATGTTCATTTTTGAAAAAAAAAAAAAAAAAAAAAAAGAACGGTATGGCCTGAGCCCAGAACCTCACAATTACATTTTGGTCTCACGCTTCCGGAAATTCTGTCTCTCCCTCAGAAAGACTTATTGATACAGCAATACCTTGCTTTTCGCTGGACCTGCGTATAAACGTGGCTTTTCTCTAACATGGGAGTCCAATTCCACCCTGACAATGTTTGGACATGTGGCCCCCAGTCAAGGTTCGCACAGGTCCTTGAAAACCTTGAAAACCCTTGAATTTAGAAGTGTAAATTTCAAGGCCTGGAAAGTCCTGGAATTTTTAAAGGGTCCGTGAAAACCCTTCATATTTCTGGAGAGAACCCATAGCCCAATCTATTCACAAGAATTTAAAATGTTTGTCGTGAATTTTCGGTGTTAAAAATGTAAAGAAACATTGTAACAATCAAGTTTCAGTGTAGTGCGTGAAATTATGAGGTGTGGATTCTCATTATTACGAGGCAACATTGGGAGCAGCACTGCTCAATAGAATTCATATCACGATACAATCCCGTGAAAGCCGGCTTCTGTTCTCTATCTTGCATGTTCCATCTAGTTTGTGGACGGCCTTTCATTGCATGTTTGCTGTGCCTCATACGCTCCATCTGCGTTTGCTTTTGCGTGCAAATGGTGGACGTGTACATAGTTCATCCTGCTTTGCAGCAACACTTGCTGAGTTAATTTCAGCTGATACTCTTTCTGACAAAGCGGGAGATGCAGGCAACATTAACTAAGTTTTGAAATCAAACAGCCTCAGCAAAACACCAAGAGAAAAGAAAAAACCTCTAAATATAAACTATGAAATAAAAAATAAAGCTGGGGGAGCATTCAAGAATTCCTAGCGCCTATCTAAATGTGCATTAATGTTCTTAGGTATTAGGCAATATCAAAATTTTGCATTGTGTTGAAAAAGTTATAAATAACCCCAGATAAAACATAGGATGGGGACCTTGAAAATGTGTTTTCTGGTCCTTGAAAGTCTTTGAAAACCCTTGAATTTTTGCTTTTGAAGCCCGTACGAACCCTGTCCCCAGTGCTTCAAGCATGTCGAACCACCTTGCCCACATAAAGCTTCTGCTCCTACAACTCAGTTTTATGCATAATGCTTTTCAATTTAAATGTTGCTGTGAGGTGTTCCTGAGGTCTGTTGGTTTGTAATTTGTCCCCCTTCAACCTTGTAGGTGCAGCTGGTGCTTCCAGGGATGACTAAGGTTCCGGAGGACGTGAACTCCTGGATGGCATCCCAGGAGTACCACGTCGTACAGAGCATGCCTGTCAAGGACCTGGTTTCCTGGGACTTTGTGCAGACCTTTGCGAGACAGGGTAAACTGACCTGGAAGACATTGTGCGTGTGCTCTTTGAAGACTAGCATGTGTTGAGGTTGTGAGGTGTTGAGACCTGTGCGCTCTGCCCCGCAAAAAAAGGCCCGAAACAAAATCGAGGGTTCAACAGAAGCTCGTCCAGTTGGGTCGAAATACTGCGGCGAAAAATATAGGCACCAACTAAATAAAACTAAAATAGTATTAAAACTTCAAAGAACACTAAAACTTTGAAGCCAACAAGAGACGTATCAACTTCACTACAAAAGCCTTGTTCACAACCATTTTGTGAACGATGCTTCTGTATATTGTTTTTTTTAGGGTTTAAAGATCTTAAAGTTTTATGCTTAACTTCTGAAGTTTTTAGAAGTTTTATTTAATGTGCCGCGGTGGCTCAGTGGCTAAGGCATTGCGCTGCTGAGCACAACGTCGCAGGTTTGATTCCCGGCCGCAGAAGCCGCTTTTCTAATGGAGGTGAAAAGCAAAAACGCCCGTGTGTACAAGATTTCGGCGCACGTTAAAGACCCCCAGGTGGTCAAAATTAATCCGGAGCCCTCCACTACGGCGCGCCTCATCGCCTGCGTTGTGTCGGCGCATTAAACCCCCACAATCAATCAATCAGAAGTTTTATTTAAATGATGTCTGCCCCCATTTTTTTATGCCAAAAAGACCCATAGGATTGCTTTCTTGGCCTTCATTTTAGTAGCTTGCACTCATTTTTATAAACTCAGTTTGCAATATAATAGCACTTATTGTACATGCTGCCTGGTTTGAAGTCTTATTGAGAAGGCTTTGGTCTGAAGAACGAGTGTTCATGCTAAAACGGAAGACTGTTCGAGTTGGTACATATTCATAGTAACAGCGCTAACAACACGAGACAAAGAGAATAGCTGTGCTTGTGCCCTCTTCTCTTTGTCTCGTGTTGTTAGCGCTGTTACTATGAGTGTTCGTGCATATTCAGAGTTCGGAAAGGTCACGGAAAGCGAGTTGGGAAGACGTTTCCAGGTACAGACTTCTGAGGGATTCCAAAAGAGGGGAGGTATCAGAAAGACTTGATAATGAGAGTGAACATGATTCTGTCCTGAGGTGAGGGGTAAAACTGCCAAACACCGTTAACTTGATAACTGTTAACTCAAGCTCCTGTTAGTTCTTGTTTATCAAGGGAAGTTTTTGCATTTTTTCGTGCATGCGAGCTTTTCGACAAGTTTTTTGACTGAGGAAAAAGTAATGCTACACACAGCCAGATGTACTGAATATCGGCCCGCTTATGGCTGGGAACCAAAACTGAGCAAACAAAGGGCTGAATTGCCTCTCTGAGTTCGTGTTAGATGGTTACAATTGCTATGCACTTGCACCAAGATGTGCCGAACAAATCAACATGGTTTCTCTATATAGTGAACCAAGCACTATGAACCAAGTGAACCAAGCACCAATACGGAGTACAGCCATAGCAGATTCCCGAAGACTTGTTTTGTGTGTGCTTTCATCAATGCTGCATTTTCAGGTGGTCGTCATAGACATGCACCTGTTAGCTTTGAGAGCACAAATACCGTATTTATTCGAATATAAGGCGAGGTTTTTTTCCGAAAACCGCGGCCTCAAAGTCTACCCCCGCCTTATATTCGAGGGCGGGCTCCGAGATCAGGAACGGCGCGTCGCGGGAAGTCATAAAAAGTCAAAAACAGCCAGAAAAAATCCAGTATGTTTCAATCCACAAACCGAGTTCAAAACCGCAGCCATATTTCTTTCTCTATGCCGCAGCCAGTTTACCACGTGCGCTTCGCCGCTTGCATGTGCTTGTCTTGTGTGTTCCCTCGCTGGTGTGTGTGTAGCGGCAGCCTCCCGTGACCTTTGTTAGAGTGTACTCTACCTTCGTTCGGCGAGGCATTTGACTGGATTACCTACGGGAACCTTTCCGTTGTGACTAGTGATCATGGCAAGTCGTCGTCGTCATTACGATGTGGCATTCAAGAGAAATGTGATTACCGATGCCGAAGCTTTGGGCAACTGCGCTGCAGGTCGGAAGTACGGCGTCCCAGAAAACAACGTGCGTCGTTGGAGAAAAGAGAAGGGGGCCCTCTTTGCCTGCGCTGCGACGAGGAAAGCTTTCCGAGGACCGCGCAAAGGTGTGTTTCCCGAAGTGGAGGCTAGTCTGACTGAATTCGTCACACAAACCAGGAGCCGTGACTTGACTGTGACAACGGAAATGCTACAGATGAAAGCCCGAGAGTTCGCAAAAGATCGTGGCATCTCCGGGTCGCAGTTCAAGGCCAGCCGAGGCTGGGTTCAGAAGTATATGAAGAGAGCCGGGTTCTCACTTAGAAGGCGGACTTCTATTACACAAAAGCTTCCCCGTGACTACGAAGAAAAGCTGCTGTCTTTTCAGTGCTACATCATCGGACTGCGAAGAGAGCGCAACTTCCTCCTCGGCCAGATCGGAAACGCGGACGAGACCCCGATATTTTTTGACATGCCGTCAGCGCAAACGGTACACACGAAAGGTGATCGCCAAGTACGCATACGTACCGCAGGGTGCGAAAAAGCGCGGATCACCGTAATGTTAGCGTGCACCGCCAACGGGCACAAGCTGCCGCCTTACGTGGTGCTGAAGAGGAAAACGATGCCTAAAAACGAAAATTTCCCAAAGGGTGTGCCCATCCGCTGCCAAGAAAAAGGCTGGATGACTGAGGAGCTCGTCATCGACTGGATTACAACTGTGTGGTGCCGGCACCCCGGGGCACTGTTGGCTCGCCGATCAATGCTCGTCCTTGACGCTTTTCCGGGCCATCTGACCGAGGGGGTCAAGAAAAAGCTACAGGAAGAAGCCACCGATCTGGTTGTCATCCCCAGAGGCATGACTAGCCAACTGCAGCCACTGGACGTGTGTATTAACAAGCCTTTTAAGGACCATGTAAGACGCCTCTACAACGAATGGATGGCCTCCGACGAAACGGCCTTAACACCGTCGGGCCGTTTGAAGCGTGCATCTCCGTTGGTAGTGGCTCGCTGGATAGCCGACGCTTGGGCAGCTATACCCGACTCCATGGTGGCAGCTTCTTTCAAGAAGTGCTGCATTTCTAACTCGCTGGACGGCACTGACGACAGCGAAGTTTGGGAGTGCACCAGTGACAAGGACAGCAGTGATGCTTCAGACGATGACAGCTCGTGATTATGTGGTATCGCAGCTGAATTTTGCAAACTTCAAAGGTAGGAATTTGAATAAAGTTTCTGGCGGGATCTCTCGCCTTATATTAGTGTTATATTATATTATACTTTTTTTTCCTTTTCTCCGGTCCTTCAACTCCCCCCTCGCCTTATAATCGTGACCGCCTTATATTCGAACAAATACGGTACTCATTGCGGCATTTTGGGGTGTTATATCAAACAGGCCAGAGATTCAGTCTCAACACAGTACTCGGTAGCTGACTGCTGCTACTACACGTAAACAGAATGGTGAAATCTTGTTGCATGTGCTTGCAGTGACTGTGTACTGCCCGTTATATCAGGATGGGCGTAATGTTCTGCTATACCTTTCCTTCGATTCTGGGCCTGCAAAAATGTCCAATTCACTCACAGGGGAACTTCAAAAACTAGACTTCAAGATTCTCAGGTGATGGGAGGGGCGCTTTTGTACTATTTCTCAACTCGGAAAGCTTACTGCAAGTCTTCTCTTGCTATGCCATGAATGGGTTTTCAGTCTTGGACGTGAAGGGCACTTCGATTGTCACTTGCAGCACTGCGCAAAGTGCGTGTAGAAAAATTTCAGACAGAGTGATTTGTGCTGGTCCTGTGGTTTTGGGAGAAGTTGCCACATCTCGTGTTGAACAATCTGGAAACGGTCTGAGAAAGTTAATGCCCAGTAAGAGAGGGTGAGAAAAAAGAAAAGGCGGTATGTTGGAAGGTTATGAAGGGTTGTGAAGGAGCTGCTGTCGTCATTCCACTGTATTGCATTCTGAGTGAGCAAAATGCTCGCTTATGTTAGTACCTAGATTACAGAGGGGCCCACAGAAGCACTGCTGCCCACTGCACGACAGATGGCAGGGCAGGGTCCCCAAAGAGTGACCGGAAGCAAAGGAGTGCCTTCAGATAGCAATCTTTGCGTGTGTGTGGAAAAAGTTGTCGCGGTGAAAATGAACTCTGGTCTGCATCGAAGAATACGATTGATGCGACAGCATTTTTCTGCTTATGCTGGTAAGTTGATGCTTTACGGAAAGGGCAGAGGACGGGGGAACGAGGTGGTTGTCTCAAGTGTTTTTGTTGTTGTACGGCATCGTTGTGTGAGGAGCATGATGCAGTCTCACTTTTGCGTTTGCAAGCACTCTTTCACCAGTAACACCCCCAAAATACTGCTCGCAATGAGCTAGCAGTTCGATCAGCTCTGCTCAATGACTGGTCAACAGAACGGCATAACTGGTGTAGACCAGTGAGGGACTTTCCATTCTTCTAGCTGCATGGTTATTGTTTTAGGGTGTAGCTGTCATTCCTCACCCGCCGCGGTGGCTCAGTGGCTAAGGCGTTGCGCTGCTGAGCACGAGGTCGCGGGTTCGATTCCCGGCCACGGCGGCCGCTTTTCTGATGGAGGCGAAAAGCAAAAACACCCGTGTGTACGAGATTTCGGCGCACGTTAAAGATCCCCAGGTGGTTAAAATTAACCCGGAGCCCTCCAATATGGCGCGCCTCATCGCCTGCGTTGCGTCGGTGCGTTAAACCCAACAATCAATCAATCAATCAAAGCTGTCATTCCTCATGTGCATTGACGTGCTGTGCCCAGATAGGCCTTCTTGGGGAAAAGGTAAAAGGTCGGAACAGAGGCACATTTCACAGCCAATGTGGTATGGCATTTGGTGTAGGCTTTGTAGGGCTAGTTTAGAAAGCATTTGGAAAAAGAAATATTGCGATTTGGGAGTTTAATGCACCGACACTCTACCCAGACCATAAGGTGCACTGTGGAGGGCTCTTCTAGATTACTTCTAACCACCTGAGGAACTTTAACGTGCACCACAATCTCGAAACAAGGGCATTCTTGCTTCTTTTCACCTCTTTTTGAAAAGCAGCCACCTCGGCCGGGATTGAACTGGCGTCCTTGGGCTCAGCAGCACAATGCCTTAGTCACCGAGTCACTGTGGTGGGTCTGTGAAGAATTTTAGGCGAACGACCTTAGATAAGGTGGAAGGAAGAGCAGAACCAAAGGGAGTTGCTAGGAAGCTGCTCAGGTTTTTTGATTCAGACAGCATATGGAAGTTGCGTACTGTGACAACCCTCTCTGATGTCCAATTCGGCGGCTTGGTGGCGTTCAGAGGGATGCGTTTTTACAACCTAAAAGAAGCCCTTTTGCTGGATTTGCAAGAAATGAGCCAATGGTGCTTCACGGCTGTTACATGTTTGTTTTCCTCGCTCATTGTGACGCCGCAGGGAAGCTGCACCTGTTGTCAGTCAATACCAGCATGTCCGAGGGGAACTGCGTGGCCGTGACTCCAGCAGGTGAGTCGGCTTTGACAGCACTGTCTAACGGTTCAGCTACAAATTGCTCAACCGAGCCCTTTCATGGTGAGTGCAAACTAATACCCCTGTCACACGGCAGATCTAATGACACTTACAGCAAATGTCATTTGCTCTAAATGTCGTTAGTTCGGCGCTACACAAGAATACCGAATGACATTTGAGGCGAATGACAGGAAAATTCAGTAATAAACAAAGGAATACTGTTTCTAAAAACTGTCAGTGTGGACTTATACTTACATTTTCTTCTTTGTGTTCTTTTTCAAATAAAGAAAGACAAACAAGTACTAATAAAAAAGAAAATCTCGTCTCCAGTGCGCGCGCTAGCCTAATCTGGATTTATTGCAGACTCGTCTCAGCTTGTGATGTCTACTGATTTCACCTAAGTCAATGGTTTTCTTGTTTTTATTTTTAAAAAGTATTCCTTTGTTACGTTTTTAAAAAATATATTACGTGTGAAAACATTCTAGATGCGCTTGAAATGTAATTTTGCGGTTTTGCGAGCTCGCTAATCGTCACCGCTATCACAATCAAATGACATTTGTTCCGCTGTGTAGACCCGCACGGCCGAGCCGAATGTCATTTACAGCTAATGTCATTCAGTTTGAATGACATTAGATTTGCTGTGTGACAGGGGTATAAGCTTGCTCTATTAGACTAAGTTTCCCCACATTTGCACTGCTCATGTGGCGTCTGCTGGGCCTTTCCGTTCCCGTTGTTTGCAGGACAGCTCGAGGAAACATTCTTGTAGTGTTTGCTTTTGTCTCGCCTCTCTTCGGTGACATTTGCTACCACAAAGCGCAATCCCATGTATACTTTCAATTAAGAGGACACTGCTGGTACCAGTTATGCATTGATTTCTTGCCCCAAATATGCCTACCGCATTCGTCTTGCTGAAGGGGCTTGACTTGTGTTATGTGTGTCACCAGCTATAGTTGTTTGGAATGTCTTTTCCGTGTAAAAGTTTAGGTGGGTGAATATTCGAAAATTTTAACTGTCCAAAAGGATTCCACGATATTTAATTTGGATTTGAATGGAATAGTACTGTTAGAAAATTATCGAAGCATTGTTGAAGTATCTCCGAGTTCGAAAATGCAAATAAGCTACTTCTGCCATTCGCGACGGGGTCTTTCCCACAGTACACCAGTGGCGTGCAGCTAAGCTGCAAAAAGAAGTAGGTAGTTGCCTTTGGCCATCGCTTCAGATCCATCTCTTGAGCCAGCTGCGTCGTCATGCTTTTCTTTTCACAACAAAGGTGTTCCGATCAACGCCCTCGAGATAAGAAAGCCAGCTGCCTACAGCCATAGTACCAGCTTTATAATCAAGTTATGGGCAAAGTTAGAAAAGAAAGTCAGTGTCGCACGTCATTTGATCAGAAAACCAGTGGCTCGGAGGCCTAGAACACGTTGAGTGGTGCTGGCATCATGTACCAGCATACGAAACCCGTAGAGTTTCATACTAATATATACCAGAGGGAAACCTGGAGCCACTGTCAAGGCAAGTCGCGCTTTAGCAAGCATTCCATCATGTACCAGGGAGGCACGTTCCACTTGTCCTTGACATGGCTCATGAACAGACTAAAAAGTTGCCTTTGGCTTTAAAAAGGCATAATTTTTAGTGTAAAAGATTGTTTAAATGTGGTGAATTATTGTAAAATTTGAGTTCCAAAAGGATTTCTTTGTTAGGGATTATTCGGAAGCTTTATGCAAGACAAACAAGAAAATGTAAAATTGGTTGGTTTTGGCTTCAGGTGCGAAAAGAAGCCATGTGGGTAGCCAAGTCAAGTAGGCGAGGATCATCGCTCACTGCCAAGGCAGCACCCACGACGGAACGTGACTGCAGCGTTCCGTCTAATGGGAAGCTTGTTTACAGCGAACTTGTCACATTCTATTACCAAAACGCAGGCTTCCTACTCCAAGAAAGGACCATAAGGCTTTCTTTACAAGGCATTGACACTGCCCTGAAAAAGCTACTTTGCAGACTGGCTTGTTATGATGCACTTAGGTCAACTTTGGTCGGAACTCTTTTGATACGTTAGGCCTGAAATGCCTGCCATTCATTCTCGGAACCCACATTTAACATTTTTGTGTGTGCGGGCCACAGGTTTGTTTTGAAAGTAAAATTTTAGACTTTTGCACACCATGATGGCATGCCTAAGAGGGCTTATGTATCATGCTAATTTCTTGTGCTTTGCCTTGCCCCGTACACCAAGTTTTTTGTTTTTGTTTTGTGGAGCTGATGAAACCGCCATTTGCATCACCTTTTCATGAGAGAATGGTGCTAGTAATAGTTGTCAGAATATGTAGTTGCGCCCTATAATTACACTAATACACTGATGCTCTTGAGGTTGAGGTCACCAAGTCAGATGAAAGCTGCCCCATATAAAATACAGTGCCCAACAAAGCTAACAGCAGCAGCATAGCTATTTCATGCGTGTTTTATTCCACAGGAAAATTACGTAAACCCTCTTAAATGAGCCTTTTAGTTTTCTGCGTCAGGGAAGTGTGCTTGAGTAATTGTATATTTCAGTTTTCGTATTGAAAATTACTTAATATTTGCTACGATTAAAAAATATTTGCTTTGATGAGCAGCTATTCGAACAACTTGTATTCACTTTGCATTTGCTTCAACACTAAAAATTATTCGCACACCCACATACATCTTTTCTGTAGTGCTTTATATTAAAGTGGCTACAAAACACATCTGTAACAAGGCAAAGGAACCAACCTTGTCATTATATATAATGTGGTTAGAAACATTTGAGCCAAGTGCCCCCCCCCCCCCCTCCTTTTTATAATTTTGACACTCAGTAATTTTATTCGCATTACACAATTTTCAGGTCAACTTTGGCTGTCTCTGCAAGAGGACGTCTTTCACGGGACAGGCCTTGAATATTCGCATTTGTCAAGCAGCTCCAAGGAGCATCGTGTTTACGGTAGGATGACTTTTTTTATCAATCTTTTGTCAGAGGTTATAAAAAGGTCTTGTTTGAGTTCTAAGCTTTAAGAAGGCGTGTGGAGTGGAAGCATGAAAAGAAAAGCTGATCTACTTGTATTTGAACTGGATAAAGTCCCCGTGTAACTATTCTGGGAAAGAAACAAGGAAAATGTCAACCAGGTTAGTTGTTATACTACTGTGTCAGTTAATTTGTGCAAATCTGTTGAAAGCTTAGTGTAGCGTAGCACATTATTAATGGCTTAGCGAAGCTACGAAATCGGGGTGCAGGGATATACCCAGGGGGGGCCCAGGGGGGCCTGGCTGCACCCCCCAAAATTTTTTGCACCATAGCACCCCCCTCCCCTGCGCCACCTCTCTTCTCATTGCACACATTATAAAGCGCCGCCATATAAATTCCGGGCTTGATAGCTATTTGAGACGTTTTTTCGAAAGGAGCCAAATCAATCTAATGTGAATTTGAGTAAAAAGTGAAAGTTTGTCACTGTACCTAAATGCAATGCTAGTCAAAACTATTGAATGACATGTATTGAATGACAAAAAAAGAAATCATTCTTAAGAATTTTTCAGATCACAATCTAACATTAGGAATTTACGTAGACTTATCTAAGTCCTTTGACTCCCTCCGACATGAAACACTCCTCTGCAAACTGCACTCGTATGGCATGCGTGGTGTCGCCATAGCGATGAGCGGAGTGGCGCGAGGGGATGCTTGACTCATCGCCTGGCTCCTCTAACGACTGTTACGCCCGCTTAAGGAAAATTGCCGTGGGAGTACAAAAGCCCTGTTCTACCGTCGGAACGTCCGTTTGGACAAGAAGGATGGCTCACAAAGGGAGCGCAAGAACGTTACAAAGCCTGACGACGGCATGGTGACAAAGTGTAGGCGCGCATTGCAGTTGTATGGCGGCATGAGACACCGGCGGCAGTCCTTCGGACAACTAAAGCCAGTGACAGCGGCATCGTTGATTGGCAGCCATTGTGGTAATGGCTTCTATGCACAACATCAGGTTTACAGACCCCGAGCTGCATTCCTATGAACAGACCTCGAGAACACAGGGCTTGAGCGGGGAAGGGCACGGAGTCAAGGTGGCCAATGGTCAACATGAGAGAGACGGGTGTGCAGCGGGTCATTGGTGAAAATGAACACGGGTCGGACACCTCGACGGACATCAACCAGACTTTTGGCCGAGAGAAATTTCGGCGTCAACATTGAACTGTGAACAGTTTCTTTGTATTAGAGAGATTATAAAACCCTGTGTATATAGGATGTGAATACAAGACACACTAAACATATTGTGGTCTTGCGATGTCGGAATATCGTCATGGTGTCGGCAGATAGCAATGAGTTTACTTCACCAACGGGCCGAACGAGAGAATGGAGGAGAAGCTCATTCCCCCCTTGCATCCTGAGCAGTTGCTATGGGCGAAGACAGCAGGACAAGCCATGCTTCGACACCGAGGAAGCGACAAGGCGCGTCCCTGGAAATAACAAGCTTCTTCACAAAACTTCCAAAGGTAAGCGCTGACGCTTGCCGCCGTTTTTTTTTTTTTTTTTTTTTTTTTTTTCTGCGTATACTGCAGTCCAGTGCATCTCCGTACTGCAATTTCTGAGGCCTGAATCGTTGGTGCTTTGAATGGTAGGCCGTTAAATGCTGAACTTTGACGGTGGTTTGGGGTAATGTCACACGAAATTAGGCGGATGACATCTCCGATTTACCTAGCATTCTGTTTCCTTTCTTTATGACTAGTAGATGACATCTCCGATTTACCTAGCATTCTGTTTCCTTTCTTTATGACTAGCTAGTAGTCGCAGGTTTTGTTTGGAGGAAACTATGTAAGCGCAAGGGGTTTTCCACAGAGATCTGAACTCTTGAGCGCCTATACATATGCACTTTCAATTGTGTATAACATATAGGATGCTCCGGAAATATGCCTTAGGATATTAGCAGATGGAGTGTATAGTTACTGATCAGTACGCACATTTATTGTTGTAATTATATTAATTACTTCTGTTCTTTTTTAATTTTGCAAACTTGGTGTAGAGGTAATTTTTTTTGAAGCTCCGTATTTATATTCGAAAACAAATAAAGTGTATCGCAAAAGTTTTTTGCTGCGCTCCGCGCAAACTGATCTAATGTACACGGTACAAAATTGACTGAACTATCTTTGGCTACATGCTTTTTGCCCACGACCGTACATGTCTAAAAAAAAAAACTGGGACACTATTGTAAGATAATCGCGTGGTGCTATCTAATGGCGGCCAGCAGTCAGGCCATGTAACCTTACTGAGTGAGACTGAGCATCGTAACTCAAAGAAAGGCTTTCAACAATGTCTACATGCTTCACGTTGGGCTATAAGCTGGGCCTAATTTAAATTAATTTTTTCCTCTTAATAGGAGTCGCACCCTGGCTCGTCCCAAGCTTCCACTTCATCAAACGGAACCATAGCAGCGACAGGCGACGATTCCGGGACATCTGATCAGGTCGAAGAAACAGCAGGAACTGCCATCCCAGTTAGTGAATACGACATTGGACTCTACGTTAACTGCGCTGACATACCTGATGACGTCAAAGATCGGGCATACTCCAAAGCCTGGACACCGCCTTCCGACTACGAATTTCAGCCATCGGTTTTTAGTGACGGCAAGACAAGAAAGTTTTCGTGCCACTGGCTTCAACGATATAAGTGGTTTGCTTTTTCTGATGTTCAGAAGGGAGCATTTTGCAAAACTTGCGTGCTTTTTTGTGCTAAAGCGGAAGCTGGTAAAGGGGCTCACCAACCGTGCAGAAGTCTCATGACCACGCCATTTAGAAAGTGGAAGCACGCCATTGAGACTTTCGAAAGCCATTCGCGGACAGATTATGGAAGCCACTTTTGATGCGCAAAGTTTCCTCGATGTGATGAGAGGCAAAGTGGATGATAGCGTCCATATGCAGCTCAACCAGCAAGCAAAGGATTTGTTTGAGGACAGCAAGGCTAAACTCCGTGCAATCGTTGAGACTATCACACTGTGCAAAGACAAGACCTCGCTCTCAGAGGCGACAAAGATTCAGGGTGACTTACTCTTGAAGAGCCAGCAAACAACGATGGCAACTTCAGGGCGCTTTTACGCTACAGAGCAAATGGAGGGGACACCGTGCTGATTGATCATGTTCAAACAGCCAGAAACAACACTCTGTACTCAAGTCCGCACGTACAAAATGAAATCATTTCTATTATATTGGGAAACTGATCCAAGATAGAATTGTCACAGAAGTCAACAAAGCAGAATTTTTTGCCATGCTAGCAGACGAAACATCGGACATATCGCAAACAGAACAATTTTCATTGTGTGTGCGATTCGTCGATCCCCGACACTTTGTGCATTCGGGAGGATTTCTTGTCATTTTTTAGCTGTGGAAGATGTCAGTGCTTCTAGCTTAGCTCACACAACTGAAAAGTGAGCTTGTTAAGCTAGGCCTTCAGCTGGAACACCTGAGAGGCCAAGGTTACAATGGCGCGGCGGTGATGAGTGGAGAATTCCGCGGTGTACGGGCGATCATTCGAGAAGAGTTTCCAACTGCGTTGTACACGCACTGCTCATCGCACTCCCTCCACCTCTGCCTGAGCGATGCTTCCAAAGTTAAAGACGTTCAACGCGTCTTCGGCACGATCAAGGAAGTTTGCACTTTCTTCACGGGTTCGCTTAAAAGAACTGCGGTCCTGAAGAGGCGCCTTGAATCTGCCTCGAAATCCTTCTGCCGCTTACAATGGTATTGTGAAACGAGGTGAGAATGCCATGAGGCGGTCTCATTGTTTAGTGAGGCATTTCCCCAAATAGTTGCCGCACTAGAAGAGCTCATTGAGATCGCCCGCGATGCAACCAGCACTTCCACCGCATCATCCCTCCACCATCGAGTATGCTCCTTCAACTTTCTCACATGTCTTAGTGTTTGTGACACCTTCTTAAGCTTCACACATAGTTCGTCCGAGTACTTACAGAGCGCGTTTGTTGTCATGAACGTCGCTTTAGACTACGTAGACCTCGTGTTGAAGAAGCTAGAAGAAATGGCTGTTAATTCTGAGGTTGAGTTTCAGAAAAAATTTTCCGTATGTCAAAAGACAGTGTCTGATTTTGGCGTAAACTGTGAAAGGCCGCGAGTAGTCGGCATGCAGAAACATCGCGATAACTTCTCATCAACTTCAGCAGAGGAATAATATAGGCGAGTGACGTTTATTCCATACATGGACGATCTGAGAGCTTCCCTCGAGCGCCGATTTGCAAGTCACAGGTCACTTTTGAGTAGTCTGCACTTTGTTTAACCCAAACACGCCTCTAAAGGAAACTTTGAGTCCATGCAGCTGGCATTCCAATTTTACATACAGGACACGTGGACAACGCACATCCCCGCACTAAGAGGAGAGTGGGAAATGTGCAAAATGAAATGGGAAGCAATGGTAGTCGAGGAGATGCCGCACGATGCCACCGACGCTTGCGATGGGAGCCTGTTTCCGAACGTTCACACACTGGTCCAGCTTTTGGCTACGTTTCCAGTGACAACCGCCACGGCAGAAAGCAGTTTCTCAACATTAAAGAGGGTTAAGACGTAACTACGAAACCGAACCACTGAAGAGCGCCTTAACGGGTTAGCCCTCATGTCAATTCATTGGGCACCAGTCAGCGTGGACGGAATTTTTGCGACGTTTATGCAGAAACCACGCCGAATGGTCATGGCTTGAAAAGGATTTCCGAACCGACACAAAGTACAACTGGCGGAGAGAAAAAGAAAAGATCACTGGAAAATACAGCGCTGCTTTTCTCATTTATGGCGTGCCACTGACATTAAGGTGTAGTGCAGGGGGTAATGCTTATTTATAACGGTATACAGGTTGCTTAATTCTCTTTTCTGACGGGATATTTGCTGTTGTGTGTGCAATGAGTACTATGTTTTCTTGTTTCAACTGTGTGTGTGTGTGTAGCTCTCTCGGTGCGTGTCTTTGTACTGGCTTCATCTGTGTAAATAGCGTATGTAGTAAAGATAGCGTGTACTTAGTCACACAACAATGAAGCACTGTATTTTGTTTTTCTTGTATGTAATTTTCAATTTATTCACATTCAAACTTCCTGCCTGATTCATTAAGTAATTGTGTTACGATCTTTTGTGTAATTGGGGTAGGGTGGGTTGTGATTACCTTGTTTTCGTAGTTCGTTTTTGCACTTAGCTGAGCGCTTCTTGTTCTTCTGAATATGCTGCTGTATATGCATGCGACTGGGTTGTATTAAACAATTGCAGAGTATGGAACTTCGCCTGTGTTGGTCATAGTTCATAATTATTACTCCATCTCGGTAAAAAAAATGCCGGGTTTCACCCGCGCTCTCTAGCACACCCCTTTGTTATCTGGGCATCCCGCTTCTCTTTTTGCACCTTTTGGATGCCGGTATAGTTATAGGCATCTCCTGCCTGGGGTGCGACTCGACCACGGTGGAAGAACAAGGTGTTTCAACGGGGCCGGCTCGCCGCTTGGCTGGCGCGCATGCAGCCTGCTCGTGCTTTTGAGGAGCTCCACTAGATGGCGCTGCATATCCAGTGGCCTGCTGAACTGCATCGGAACGTAAGAAAGCTGCGACAACGACTCGTTTCACGGGCATGTTCAGCGAAATTGAGTGCCGTATTTTTGTTCGAAGTGCCGAATAAAGTTCCGTGATGGGAAAAAAGTTTTCGTGCCTCGTTGCACGACAGGATATAAGTCCTCTTGCGAGAAGTTTTTCCTGCTTTTGGCACCGAAAGAAGAGGATCGACTGAACGTGTGGCGCCATGCAATCCTTCAAGGAAAGACCGGGTGCTGCAACCGACGGACCACGTGTGTGACAGACATTTTGAGCCACCCCTTCTATCGAAAACATGGACTGCCGAATATAAGGGACACGTCCTGATAAGCGTAACACGACGTGCGGAACTTTCAAAGGACGCTGTGCCAACAAAGTTTCCTGATTGCCCTGTGTACCTTTCCAAGACCACCAAAAGCAGGGAGCAACCCATGGAACGACAGCCTCTCCAGCGAAAAAGAAGAATGCCGCGCCTGTAATGAAGGAGCTGCGCGAACAGCCGAATGATCTCCCTGGCCCAGACCCTGGAGGATGCTACTCCAGCCCACTTTCCGCGGCGCAGCCCAATAAAAGTGCAAATTTTGCAGGTGAGCGTGAGCAAAGTGGCCCAGCTTTGTCAATGAAGGCTGTTTCCTCGCCCTTTCTGATCGTTGTTTGATAACCCACTGGAACCCTGCCTTCCATCGAAAACGTGGGGTTTTCACAGGATTGAATTTGGCCAATCAAAAAGCGTCGTCTTTTCCCAGTTAAAGTGCGGGAAATTCGCCGGTGAAGGTGCGTCAAATTCACCGCATGTCGACCAGCCAGCCGCAACTGCGTCATGTTCTTTGGGAGCCGCAAGCTTTGCATCATCATTGGTGGCACCAAGAATTGTGAAGATCAACACAAGTACGAACATCAGGATGGTGCTCCTAGGAAAGGCAGTGCTGTGATAGAAAAGAGGCAGCATTCAGGCCCCATATCCACAGTTGAAAATGTCAGAGACCTCGTGAAGCATGTAGAAGAAATCAGGCTCTGTGCTGGAGGGCCAAGTACGCTGGAGTATCCAGATGTGGAGCCAAAAAGTGCATTTGTTGACATGTATGACAAATGGCGACACAACAGCTGCCAGGTCATACTCAACACGGACTCATCAGTTTGCCAAAAATGCGCCAGCCTTTCAGACACCTTGCAGATGCACCAAGAAAAGAAAACTAGAGAGAACAAATCCAAAGGGAAGGCTCAGGGTTTGTGCACTTTGACATGGCTACAAGAACAAAGACAAGATAGCAGCACTGCGACGTGCTAATTATGCTTTAGGGAGATCGAAAAGTCGCCTTCTCAAGAGTTTCAAGAACCTTTCTACAGAACTTAAGCAAGCTCGTCAACGCATTCAAAACTCAGTCAAATGAATCTTCCAAGCGCACAACTAACCGCAGTCAAAGAGTGCATTGCAGCAGCCAGATTTCAGAATAAGAAAAGCCGTCGTTACACAGAAGACTGGATTTTGATGTGCCTCCTATTGCACATCCGCAGCCCTGCAGCATACTCTTTCCTTCGTGGCAATGATGTGCTACCTTTACCATGTGTAACAACAATTTGGAAGTACTTGAGCTTGGTTAGGGCACAATGCGGATTTGACAGCAGGTTTTTCGCTGCCCTCAAGAAGAGGCTGGCTACGAAGAACGAGTTTCAGCGGCACGGTATCCTTGTATTTGATGAAATGCAAGTACGCAAGGAAGAAATGAGGGTGCATTCCAAGACAATGACCTATAGTGGCTACAGAGATTTTGGGGCCATTGCAGGCAGCACCACTAATGTACTTTAGTGAGCATGCTCATTGGTCCCATTATGATAAGCTAGTATTTGTTAAGGATGTGAAGCAACCTGCCCACCTGCGTGTCTGCCCCAAGATAACTTTTGCACACATCAATCCCACAAACACCGAAAAGATACGTGTGAAGCTGGCCACGCAAATTTTTAGCCAAAGCGTAGCGGATGGCCTAGAATGCTGCTCGGCAAGGGGAACAGATGGCCTTCAAAATGTTAAAGGGACAGTGCGGTTCACAAAAAAGTTCAATGACCTCTTTGGCGCACTGAACAGGTACCATCCCAAGGAGGGCATTACCAACGGAAGGGTTCTTGCTTCCTTCCCGCATTGACTAAATACGGGGGAAAAGGAGGCAGCGTCAGGCAAGATAGCTGAGCAAGCTTTTTAACCGACCAGACGGCTGAAGGCCTTCGTGCGACAGTTCTCTCAGCACTGGAGCTGTCGCGATACCTCTTAAAAAGCTGCTGTTTTAAGTGCGTTTTGACGGGAAAGTTCAATCAGGATGTGCTAGTGCGGTTTTTTGGCGTCATTCGCCATGTAGGCGGTCAGAATGAGCAGCCTTCTATGCCCCCTTTCCTTCAACTTTATAATATGTTGTCCTTTTATAGTCCAATGAAGCCACCGAAATTTGGAAATTGCGAACTTCAGGGTAGCCTGGAATGCTGTGCACTAACACTGACAGACTTAAAGCTTGCTTTCCAAGAAGCTGGTGCACAGACGACAAAGCTCCAGGAGCTGAAGAGGAACTAGATGGATTAGTTTCAGCAGAAGTCGAGTGCAAGGATGTTTTTGATCATGTTTATGAAGTCCCTTCTGACTGCATCATTTACTGCCTTGAAGGATTCATGTGTAGGAAACTTCTTCGCAATATGTTGTGCCTCGTATGTCGAGAAGGCCTTGTTGAAGAAAGCGAAGTTCACAAACAACCGGAAGGAGCTCTTGTTTTGTGCAAAACCAGAGGTGGCCTTCTGCACCCGAAGTGACATGTTTTCCACTTTCTGCAAGCCGCAGAAGTCCAGTTTCATAAGGATGAGGCTGACAAGAATGTTTATGAACTCACTGTCAAGAGTGTGCTTGAAGAGCACCAATTTTCATTTCTTGTCCAAACCACAAAGAAGAAATCATGGCTACCTTGCTACATGTGAGAATGAGGCAGTTTTGCAAGCAGAGGCTAGTTCAAATGAAGAACAAAGCCCAGCAACTGCGCAAGCTTGCAAAGCTGACGTGATTTGGTGGATTTTACTGTGTGTAATTGCTGAAGCAGTGTTTGTTACACGCCTGTTTTCCACAAAGAGGGGAAGGACATGCGCAGAAGTTCTTGTTGTGTTTTCTGTTTCATTGTGCTGTACTGTAATGTGCAAATTCTGTTGTACATAAACACTGATGGATTGTTTATACACGCATGTCTTCAATAAAAAAGTGAAATTGATTGATTTTTTATGGGGTTACGGCGCCGAAACTACCCGGGTTATGAGGCGCGTCGTAGTGGAAGAGAGCTTCATATTAATTTTGACCACCTGGGGATCGTTAACGTGCCCGGAATCTCAAACACACGGGTGTTCTTGCTTTTTACCTCCATCAGAAAAGCAGCTGGGAATCGAGCCCACGTCCTTGGGCTCAGCAGCACAACGCCAGAGCCACTAAGCTACCGCGGCGGGTAGAGGAGAAATGCAGTCGCAAAAGTGAATTTATTGAGTTTTCAATGGAAGTCATCATTAGCTTCCTATTTTTATGCAACAGCAGTGCCTGCCTCGTGGGTGCGGTATAGCATTTACAGCAGTGTTAAAGATTCCATCCCCTGCGCTGCTGCTATATTTCTGATGCAGGCTAAACAAAAATAGCGGTCGCGTGCCATGTGTACATAACATAGCGCCAGCTGATTGTAATCATTTCGCTCTCAAGGTCTGCGTTGCGTTGGAGACAGGTTTTTTTACGACCTCTCGTGCTGCATCGAATAGAGCAAAGACGCCCATTACTGCTCACCCAGTCTACACAAGCCATCGATTGAGTTAGGGATGCTGCGCTTGCCTTTCACGGCCCCGACTGGCGCAGGCAATGCATAGAGCCCGGCTACGATGGCCCTGACACAAGTGCTGCCACCTGCCGGAAGGAGCGGAAGTGTGACTAAACCGTCAGCGCCCTCGCGGCCTTCGTTCAAACACCTATAATATTCTTCCACCATGGACTCGACCAATAGGAGATAGGCACGTTAGACGTCGCACTCCCCCATCATTGTTGTTTAGAGAAAGGGATATATATATAGTTGACTTATTTGGTTCGAAATCTGTTTATTTAAAAAGATAGAAGAGGAAACGCCATCGCAGGTGGAGGGTGATTTCATGTCTTTTAAATAACTCTAACAGTCATCAGTCGAGTCACCCAGTGGAGGCACTTTTCTGCTGTGTTTATGTGACATTTTTCCTAATTTTCCGTCGTGGGCGTAATACGTTTAGGACCGCTGCGTCATGTGCAGATACGAAAACAAAGCCAAAGGAAACAAGGAATAAGGTGAAGAGGTGAATTATTCTTCACTAGTGAGTCTATGTGCCTCTTCTTTTTTAGATTGTAGGCGTCTTTGCTGGAATATTTCCGTTCAAATAAACTTATGAAAGAACCATAAGTCTACGTAAGGACCAAGTGAGTGAGTGTTGTGTGGTCTATTATGAACGAAAAAACTCCCACCTCCCCTCGCGGGAACCCCTGTGTAGATGCAACGCATAGGGGGTTCACGTTGCAGCGTTGGACAGCGGAGGAACGGCGCTGGAACGATGGAGTGGAGCGGCGCAGGCACCGCGTTTTATAGCGCGCATAACGGTGAGGGGACGCGCCGGCGCCACTGCGTCTGCCGCGGCTATGATGCAACACAATCCAACGCAATCCACTTTAATCCAATCCAAATCCAAGCCAATCCAATCGAATCCAATCCAATGCCCCTCGCGAGAGAGTGTTCGCTATCGGAGAGGAGAGGGGGTGAGCGGCGGAGAGCGAATCTGGCGCGGCGAAGAGAATGGGGGAGGGGTGGACGCCGACAACGACGACGCCGACGCCGGATGCATGGACAAGGCGGGTGAACGAGATGCGTGGCATCTAAAAAGTTCGCACTTTGTAACACACTAAAGTGCTTATATTTATCACTGTAACAGTAACAAACAATTATGAGAAATGGTCCAAGAACGAAATTCCACTGGAGCTATCATTTCACGAAGGGGGGCTTCAAATGTTAGCTCCATCAATGTTCCCCGTTTTTTGATGATTATCATCTCAAGCCCCAATTTCCCTCTGAACATTAGTCTTGTTTAGATTTCTAACGGGCAATGTGGTTTTTGAAAACGCACTCAAAGAGCCGTGAAATTAACGTGAACTCTGTGTGTATAGTTTGACGGGTTATGCTTGGAAAGCCATTCTGCAGGTTCCTGGCATTCCGTTTGTTCCACAGCGAACGCATAAAACTCTGCTGAGATGATGAAAATGTGATGTGTGATCATTTTTGCAGAGTCCACGTGTCTGCCTTGTTGAGCGAGTGTTTGGGAGTACGCTCCCAGTTGGCCATTTTCCTGATAAAGGTGAAAAGCGTAAATGTCCACGTGTAGAAAGTTTTATTGCATACCACAGGTGGTATTAATCAATCGAATCTGCATAGTCCAGTACTAGGCACGTCTCATGCCCAAAGTGCATCTCCTTTAGAGCACAAAACTTCAACTTTGATTTGCTCTAGAAAAAACTGGCTGAATTTTATGCCATCGTAGAGCGGTTTCTGTGAGAGGGTGAGTTTGGGGCAGAGAGATGTATGGGACTGTCTAGGCGTAAAGGGCGTCCTTCACTTCCGGCCCAAAGAGCAGCAGGCGGATGGCTTTTAAATGCTCACTCAAGAGGTCACATCAACTACATCATAGCCACCACATCCTCCCCGGTAAAATTTGATGAGTTGCACGATGTCCACAGTTTTTCCAAATATCCTCCAAGCTGGCAAGACACATGTCTGGGCCTGATAGAAAAACCAATCCTGGCAGGTTCCTTCTAAAGAATAGTTACCATATAGGTCTGAATATAGCTTTTATTCACTGGTGAGGCACACATGCCGGCAACCATGTGAGTGTGCCGTCACTGGTTACGTCGGGCTCCGCGGGATGGTGGTACTTGTCCATGCTAAGCACATGGTTTGTTTTGGACGTTCCAAACTATACCCTACCGAATGCAAAGTAATGCCTTGAAACCAATGTGAGTGCGATTAATAACATCTCTATTGACACCACCATTGAGAATCGGGTTGAAACACAGCAGACGACGCATGCCGGTGTCTTTTTTTTTTTTTCTTCGGTGTGTGGGTGCAGTGGCAAAAGCCGCGCCATGTCGTGGCGCATCAGCCATGTCTATGGCCGTTTCCAGTGTTGCCAAACGAGGAAATTGACTGCTGAACTTTTGAATGAATACCATATATAGGTCAAGCTGGAATATAGGTCGACCCCCTTACCTTGCGGCCGAGAAATTGGATGGAAAATTATGCAGATATTACCATTTTATTGAGGGTATAAGCACTTTTTGTCATTAGAGCTGTCAGAAATCTTGTCAGATGACTGTCCCCCACACAGCAAGTCGTTCTTGGTGGAGTCCGGGAAATTGCTTATGGAGCGCTTCTTTTAAACACTCACAAGACCATGTCATCAGTAAGCGAGCGCCAAGCATGGGACACCCATGTGCAGACCGCAACGAGATTCGGTTTGCGCAGGTGGCCAGCAAACGTCTCGGTGTTGCCCCCGGCCATCCATTTGTAGAGACGTCGCACGATGCTCTCTGACAAAAGTGGCCACCTTGTCCCTCAGTTCCAGGGGCACATCACAGCAGCACCCCCCAAAACGAGGTCTTTCGAGCATTGCATACTGAGAGCTGGCCCTTCAGCTTATGCCAGTAGCATGCACTCTCTTCGGCGGCACTGTACTGGCGCTAGTCGGACACATTGCCGTCGGCTTGGGCATACCATACAACATTTCTTTTAAATGCTGTTGTGAACTGGTGCTAAGTGCCTTAACTTATCTTGAGCCAGAAGAAAATAGCATGCACATGCCCACTGACAGCGAGAGAAGCAACAACAAAAAGGAAATGGTGGCAAGTTCAATTGATGTTGGTGGCAATGGCGCCTTTGCAGTTTGGATGGGCTCGATGGGCTGTCTGGTTGCCAGATGACCACTAATGTTATGACAATGACCGGTATATAGGTCGACGGGTTCGGCAAACATTTTGGGGTAAAAAATTTCGACCTATATTCCCACCTATATGGTAACCTTCGAAAATATTGTTCCTCTTTCAGGGTCAATGATAGACCTGCGGAAAGAGTGCTTCCGTCCGGAGAAAAAGAACTACGAGCGGGTGCGGCAGTCCCTGGAGAGGTGTGGCGAGCTCGTAGCCAATGTGGCCGTCTGCTGGGAGCCCCCGGAAGAGCCTCCCAGCCTGCCTGCCTTGTCGGCTAAGAGCCACTTCAGCCACGCTGGCTACAACGTGGTCACCTGCAAGCCTCGCCACCGGTCATCCGTGGAGTTTACCCAGTCCACCCCCGCAGCGTTGGAGACGCTGGATCTGGAGGAGGAGGATCTGCTGCCAGTGCACGAGTGGCTCGGAGCTGTCGTCTGTGGCATCGCCTCGAGGTGCACTGTTGTCTCTGTCGTTGTTGCTCATTGAAGCCAAAGCCTTGCTGTAATATTCTGAGCAAGCGCCCCCCTGTAGGCAAGTCGAGATTACTGGAAAACTGGGGAAGGAACTAACAGGTGCATCACTCAAGGTGCATCACTCAGGGAACTCATAGCAGGTCGCTTGGCAAAGAGCACATGTCCGTGTTGGACAAGTTGGAGAGCGTTGTGATAGCATCCGGTCTGCCTAAACAGGTGCGCATAACCAATTTCTTCTGCAAATTAACTTCGGCTTTGCTCATCGTGCAATTGTGTCTTTGACGCTTTTTTGCCAAGTGGTTCCTGGGTGGAGGAGCAGCCTGCATAAGTGATTGTGCTCTGGAAGCAGTTTCTGTACGAACGACCCATAAGCGTAGCGAACTGTGCCCCGATCATAAGTGTCGCACAAGTGTGTCCCGACTAATGGTGGTGATTGTAAAGCATTCAGAGAGCCAGGTTACCACTGTGGCTGGAAGTTGCTGGCCTCTTTCAGCAATGGCCCCAATGACAATTTATGGGACACTTGTGCATATATTATGAGCTATGTTTTCAGCTTGTCTAAATTCTTTTTGGGCCAGGAGTTCCATTCTGGCGGGCAAGCGGCAAACTTCGCTTCATGGCTGCAGGCAGCGTGCTGCTATCGTCGCGCACCGTCCAGGCGATATCCGCGGCCGCATGAAGGCGCCTGCCGTATGTGTGCCATGTTTTTGCGCGCAAAAACGCTTATTACACTTACAACGAACTGTGTATATGACAAGCAATTTCAGCGTGACGGTTGAGTTTGTTATTAGGGGTCTTGACTGCATTCATGGGCACGTGCAAGCAGCTCTTTTAAATTATCCTTTCAGCCACTGGAGACAGTTCTTTTTTTTCATTAATGGTTTCAAGAAATTAAACGGTGATGTTATGCCAGTAACGTGGAAGCCTTTTGTTAATGTTCAATTTGCTGAAGCAGTGGCGCATGTATTTGTTGAAAGCCAGAAACGTGGTGTTCTCAGGTGGTTAGCTCCTGTGGCTGCATTTATCTAGACGCACCATGGCAGGGGATAATGATGCAGGTTCTGTGCCTTGTTAAAGGAGCCATGAAGAGAAAATGCAAGCTTGGGTCATAAGTAAAGGCTGCTTTGTCCTGATAAAAATTATACCGATTTCATCGCAAAATTCGAAAAAATAACGGAGATATTAAGGAAAACGTGTGGAGCTGTGGCAACTCGCTAGCCAGTTTCCGGCAACTTTTCTATGACGTCGCAGAATCTTGTTTGGGCGATTGACGGCGGCCGAACTAATCAATCGCCAGGACGCATGACTGGACAATTGTAGTGGGGCCGCTAGTTCTCTTTGATCAAATCACTTGAATGCTAACGTGCACCTAACCCCTGAAAATTATGTTTTTAGTGCTGGCCCATATGACGTCACTCGCACCGATGACACGTCACTGTGGCGCGAAATTTGAAAGTTCTAAAGTATTTCTTGCGTTTTTATCGGTTAAAAACGTCTTTCGTGGCCGTAATGGAGCTGAGTGAGGTACTGAAGCCTAACTCTTTAAAGTAAAACAAAGTTGTATTTTCTCTTCATGGACCCTTTAAAGGGACCCTGCAACACTTGCCATCGACTACTAGTAATGTATTTTGGGATAAAGTCTATTGTCCCAGAAATCTCCTCCCGCAAGAATTATGAAAATCCGTTCACAATTAACGAAACTATGCGCGATGAGAAATCGCGCATAATCGTTCCCTCTCAACTCGACCGCGGACAACGCGACGAAAGCTGCGCGCTCTCTCCCGGAGAGGGGGGCGGCTCGTGGCGTTCTCTTCGGCGGCCTTCGATATATCACATGCCGGGTAGTTTTCTCCTTTTCTCCGCAACGCGGAGGGGCCTATTTCCAGTCTGGTGCCACAAAAAAGCAGGCATGGGTGCCTGCTCGCAAGTGCGCGCTCGGGCTGGTAGGGCGTTTTTGAAGCAATAAACACTTGTAGTCGAGTGGTCCCGTTGAAAGGGAAGTATTGAGCTCATCACTCAAGCTCTGCGCGCACTCAAAACACAAAAGAAACGGAAAAACTGTGCCTACAGGTTCAGGCATAGAAGAGGTTCGTACACAGCGATGACGACAACGGAAATGGGAGAATCTAGCCACGAAGTTGACCAGTGACAGCCGATCGGGCAGCCATGGCCCCAGTGACGTTGCTTAGGCCATGCCATGGCCTCAGTGACGTTGCTTAGGCCATGCCAGGGGTTGCATAATGAGGACAACTGAAGAGAGAGCGGTTGGTTTTTCCGCGTCTTTCACATCGATTTTCGCGCTCACCGCTTCACGTGCACGTGTAATATTTGGCTCAGGTATTCCTGGCAGTGTAATCTAAACGTCGCGCAGGTTTACTTGCACTGCTCAAAGAGTGTTGCAGGGTCCCTTTAAGGTGTTGTTGTGCCTCTGCTGGCTGCCCCTCAAAAGCCTTCCTTCTGCTGGCTTTCCTCCTCCTCACCCACTCAGGGACCCCGAGAATCTGGACGACGAATTTGTCAGCCGCTACCACTGCCCCCAGCCCAGCACGGAGGTGTCGCGGCTCTTGGTGGCCGACTGGCGGGGCTTCTTCACGCCAGCCTGTGTCGTCCACCTCGTCTCCCTTCTCAGGTGACATGGCTCGATTGTATCTCCCCTGTCACAGATCCGGCGTCTCATCTTGTGAACACGTGTGCAGCCATATTTTACAGTACCACTAGTAATGCTTTTATATTTGACCAATATATTTTCCCAGCTCAAACTCTTTGCCCAGATTGCATTTTCTTTGAAAATCTTGTTGTACACACATTGGCTTCACATTTGCAGTTGGTGATGCCGGGTGGTACAGATTTTTTGGGATACCTGTGTGCATGTCGAACACCTAGGCCTTTGGATTGTTTTACTTCATCGTGTTTTGCTTGATGTACCTCGTAGTTCTGTTTTTCCCCCACTTTTCCCACATATTACGAAGCATTTTCATTATTTTATGAGTTCTGAGTGCAAGTTGCTTCGCCTGTTTTCTCGCTTCTATTTTTGTAGTCTCCGTATTACTTTTTGCGTGTTTTTCTTTTGTTGGCCGCCCTGTTATTGATTTTTGTATCCCCCTTACTCAATGCTCTCGAGAGCCTATAAGGTATCATGCCTACAAGTGTGCCTACAGAATGGGAATGGACGTCTAGTGGTGTCTGGAGGCTGTGTTTTGTGTGGCATGCCTTTGTGCAGTACAACCAGTATCCCTCTGAAAATGTGCGGCATGAAATGTGCCATCAATCGTGATTTGCTCTGCTCATTGCCTACTGCTGCGCGCAGAGTTTGTAAACAGCACTGCTTCTAGCAAAAACAAGTTACCACACATCAATAGGGATGTGCGAATACGTACTGATTTTTGCGTTGAAACAAATACAAAGTAAGTGATTTTGTTTGAAGAAAACTGGAACCTGCAATTGCTTAAGCATTCTTTGGTAACTAGCCTGTAGAAAAAGACTTATTCGAAAGGGTTTGTGGAGTCCTTCTATGCCATGAAACAGATATAGAAGCCATCCTGCTACTCCTGGCTCTGTTTAGGATACTATATATATTTTATATGCGGGCAACTCGCATCTCATGTAGTGACCTTAAAACAACAAGTGTTTTGAGTATTTGTTTAATAATAAGTGAAAATATTTTTGGAAGCTGTTAGATTTAGGAAGCAAATTCCATGTATAGGGAAATGCAAGGCATAAAAAAACTAACCTGATGTGAAACCCTCGTCAGCATGCCTTAATGGAGTGGTGGCATCATCCCTGTTTTGCAGTTGGTCATGGGACCCTTTCCCAGTACCAAGTGCACGAATTTTTAAAGACTGCAGTCTTTCTTGGGCTACTTGGATGCGGAAATTTCGGTTCGTCTGTCTGTGTCCCTCGATTCAGTTGCCTGGCCAAAGCTGAGACAGCTGTTGAACGAGACGTTTTTATTGTCAAATCCATGTCTAAGCATCTAAATCTGGTAACAGTGTTTATACTTGTCAACATTGCTGATCAAAAACAAATCATTACGCATATCTGAGGCAGAACCCCAATACGCAAGTAGTATTTGCAGTGTTCCTTTATTGCGAAATACATGGATGCTTAATTTTTGCAATAGCAAATAAAATATTACAGAAAGTACAGGGGGAAAAAAACGAAACGCAGAGTGCAGCGGTACTGGTGGCGCCACCTGGCAGTGGCCCTGAGTGCGCACGTCCTTGTGCTTCCCAGATCCATTGCCAGATGGCGCCACCAGTGTCGCCAGAAGAATATCTTAAAATCACTTGTGCCACAAATGTCCCTGCAAGCACACACAAGAGTCTCAAGTATGGGTTCCGCGAAAGGCATGTCATGCCTAATATAAATTCATCAAAAAAGCAGAGGCCAAAATGTCCTCAAGTGACTAATAACAACACACAGGTTAAACCAGCTCTGTAAAAGCCACCACAGTGTCAACGCCTTCCTGCCAAGAAGGCTACTTTCAGTGTCTTGGAGCATAATGCTCTACAAACTCATCATTTTTCTTATATTCTAGTCTAAAAAAAAAAGAAAAAGAGCATTATAGGTTTCAAAACAAGATGAACTTTGCACATCATTTGGTCAGACAACCAGAGACTCAGGGACTAAATCAGGACGCAGCTGGGCTTTTTTACGTAGAGAGTGTTAATGAGGGTGACGGTGCCATCAGGATGTAAAAGGAAAAGCACAAAAAAGTGAACCCGATGTCAAGGAGGCAAGACGCCCTCCCCAGAAGGACGTTCCCCCGTGCCGTTTACCTGCATGTCACCGGTGCCGAGTGGGAAAGCCCTCACCAAAAGCAGACATTGCTGGTGCATTTTTGTGGCGGTCTAAAGTGTGATGCGTCCAGTGCCCAACTTGTTCTAAGTTGTTGCAAAGAGTGTGTTTTGCAGCATGTGTTTTAGCAGGGTGTTTCTTGTTTTCAACAAGGCGAAATTTTGTCTAACCGAGCTCCTTGAAACAACTCTCCCTTAGCGTTTTCAAACTTCGAAATACTTGGGAAATATTTTCGAATTTTTTAATAGTGCTGCTTGATTTGAAGCCGACTTGAGTATCGCGTTATTTGCTTGTACATTATTAAGTTTTGAATATTTGCACACCCCTGCATATGCGCAACATAAGCAGGGCTGATTGTATGTGAAATGGTCGGCGTTATCGCCGCAGTGTGGGCTGCTGTCGCCTTTGCTGCCACTTGTTCCTTGATACTTCTGAGCATATTGTGGGTCTTTCTTTGTGCAGGCAATGCATGGTTGGGGAAGAGTGGCCGTTCTTCTGCCTGGTGCTTCACAGGTTCGACGATGACCCCACCCAGCCGTGTGACAAACATCGAAGCTTGCTGCTTGGGCGTAGTTCTGAACTGAGCATCGTGTGTGCGGCCAATGGACGCTACTGCCTCTTCCGATCACCAAAGTGACTGCCTGGAATGAGTGAATGCCGAGTCTGTGAAAATGCAGTTTCAGGTGAAACAGACGTGGAGGGTTTGCTTTCGTGACCTGGAGGCTATTAAAGGGACACTGAAGTGATTTGTAAACAATGCGGGATTACGAGCGCAAATTGTAGTCCGGAGTCCTTAGGTCCTGTTTCGACCACTCTGAGCGCGTTTACGCGAATTTATTTAGTAGAAAAATCAATTCGAAAATGCTGTCCTCCTCTCTGCACTCTCACCCATTTTCTTTGGCATTTTCGTGTGACGTCAGCAGGAGAGGAGCTGGCAATTGGCTGCGCTACTGCACGGCTCGCCGACCTTCCGCGACCGAGTCAGTCGGCCCAACGTTTAGTCAGCCGGCCGCCGACGGTTCATGGCAGTACGCTCGATCAGTTGAAACTAAGCCACAACACGTTTGTGAATGGAAGAATGCGCCTTTCTTTACTTCGTTAGTTTGTACTCTGTATCTAGCTCCAAGTCAAGGTCGCTTCACACAAGCGCTGCACAAGCGACGCTTCGCTGACTGGTACGCCAGTACGAAAATATAAGGCCTCTTGAAGGGCTAGAAGAGTCAGCGAAGTCAATATAGGTACTAAGGAAATAAAATCAACTGATATTTTTACCGTACAGCGTAAACTAGGGTGCGGGAAGCACTTTTTTGCGCTGGGCGAACAAGCACAGCGGTCAGCAGCACGACTACGCATCTGCGAACGCTTTTCCGTCTAAGAAATGCAATTGCTAGACGTGAGCTATTGTGGAAACTCGGGGTACGCTTACTGCACGAGCGCAATACAACAAATAGTCACCTAAGCTGCTTGAAATACTAAAACTGAATGAAAGTGTAAACTGGTTTTACATTATATACCTTATATTTCCACCTTCCGCAGCGTTCTCTCCCGTGGCCGTGTGGTTTTGTGCGCTAGGTATGTAATCGCAAGTGTTTTGCCCGTCACAAGTTCGAATCCCCACGGGCACAAGCTTTTTTTTTTTTTATAAGGTAACTTTTTCGTTTTTCGCCGATGTTTTCTATACTGAGTTCGCCTTTTTTTGGGCCGCAACGTTCACTGCTCCACGAACTAGTCCGCAGAACTCGCGCAGCCTGGCACTGGCGCTCTAGCGAGTTCTCGTTGGCATGCTGTTGCCATAAGCACCGACTACTTGCGGGCAGTGGGCACAGGCCAGAATCAACAGACCCTTGGCCTGGTGCGAACACACTTTTTACGATAGAGGCATGAGTGAGGCAAGCTCCAAATATGGGGGAAAAGCGCATGCATTTGTGCGTCTGCGGGGACGCGGAGGGCGTTCATGCACATCGTAGGCCTCGGCTAGTGAATGCTACGATTCCAAGCCGTCCTGGGAGGCTTATCTTATGCATTTTACAGCCGACAACATGGCAAAAGCGCGGTACTACGATTACTGGGATATTGAGAATGCCCATCCAACGACGCCATCGGATGTCAAACATGTTGTTTTACAGAACCGAAACCGAAACTTGTGTGATTGCTAACCTTGGGCATCGTCCAATCACGGTGCCCCTCCTCTCAACGTCACAGCTTAGTTGGAACGGCCGCCGCAAACCGCGCATGGTAGTTTTTCTTCTTTCGCGCTTTGTAAAATAATTACCGATTTGTCAACCGGATAAACGATGAAAAGTGGGCTAATTTGAGCCAGTCTATGCAGTGCAAGCAAAAACGGGAGCTTGACAAATTCACTTCAGTGTCCCTTTAAGGCAGTAGCCTTGTACGTATGCCTCATTGGATGGATGGTGTCTTTAATTGACTGTCACCAGGAAATGTATAGGACTGTACGGAAAATTTCACATGGCCCAAGGAAGGCCAGAAGCAAGCCAAAGCATGTCCAGCCGTGTTTAATGGGCGACTAATGATTATGAAATTTAATTTATAATGATTAAGGTGGATTGAGGTGGATTAAGGTGAGTTGAGTGTGAGCGGACGTCAAAATACAGTCAAACCCGGCTATAACGAACCCGGGTAGAGCGAATTATGCTATATATCGAACAAAAATAATTCAGTTACGGAAATACATGAGAAACATATTCCTTATAACGAAGTTCACATCCGATATATCGAACTCTGCGCGCCTAGAACGTCCGCCGAAATGCATGGTCTCAGAGCGGCGATTGAGATGTGGATTGGCCGCGACCACGGAGCAAGAGTTGCGACTTAGACATGGCACCTCGCACGGAGCGACATGACGCCCGACACTTCCCGTAACTGTTTCCGACGCGCGGGACTCACGACAGAACCCGCGCAGTCAGCGAGTCCGGACCAAGACAGCAGCATCGGTGAACTGTGGGAAGAGCTCCCCCACATTCCCGATGATGTCGCGAGTGAAAGTCGTCCGACGCTTATAATGAAGCGCTTTCGGCAGTCAATGTGCTTCGCCAATGCTTCTTAGATTTTGGAGGACGCGGACTCGAACTGGTGCAAATAATGTTTCGTGTAGACAATGCTATGCTTGTTGAAGCCGCCAAAACGAAAGTGGAAACAAAAATCACCGCTTTTTTCTTTGCAAAGTAGGCAGTTTAGGCGGAAAGTAGCTTTAATACTTGCAATAAATGGATTATTTTGGTATGGTAACGGCTACTTTACTGTGTTCGTTTTTGCATGTGGGGATGGTGGAGTTGAGGAGGAGGAGGATTGCCCGAGGATTGCGAACTTGTAACGATAAGTTCATTATAGGCGGGTTCGGCTATATCGAACTATTGGATATATCGAACTAATTGCGGTGCATATTGCAATTCACTATAAACGGGTTTGACTGTAGTCCTGAGACGATCATTGAGACAGTAAAACCAACTTTTCCCAAGCAAGGGAAGTGACACCACGGAGCGCTACTTTCAGCAAGTTTTACTTAAAAGATCTGCCTTATATGTTCACACACTTATCGCACTCTCACTGCCACTGTCCACATGTTTCAGCAATGCTAGGAAATGTCAACTCTTTATCTGCTAAACTTAATGACGGCACAATCACACATGCTCTAGTAATCAACTCTGAGTTGATTACTACAGCGTGTGTGATTGTGTTGATATGGCAGGTCTCTCAAGTAAAACTTGCTGAAAGTAGCGCTCCGGGGTGTCACTTTCCTTGCTTGTCCTCGTCGGCATGCGCTATGAATTTTCCGACAGTGCAACACCAACTAGCCCAGGAATCTGTACTCGCAAATATTACACGTGCGCATGAAGCGCTAAGCTCGCAGATCACTAAGAAAGATTCGGGAAAACCAACCCTGCTCTTTTTAGTTTCCCTCATTTCGCAATGCCTTAAATTAATTATGTCATCACAGCAATGCCTGTTATATCAGCTGTTGCTGGACAATGTCACGGTTTATTTTTCGCATTTCTGGTTATGGTCCGGTGTCGTCGGCACTGTGAACCAACCTTTTTTGTGCCAGAACTTGTATGTACAGCTTTGGCCTTTTTCTTTGTTTCTAATGTGCGCGGATTTGGAGTGATGAACTCAATTCTTCACTTTCAACCAGACCACTCAACAACAAGCACTTGTTGGTTGAAAAGCGCCCTGCCAGCCTGAGCGTGTGTGGTTGCGAGCTGGCTCCAGGGCCTGCTCTTACCGCATCACACCAGAAATGGACTACTCCAGGTTGTGTACAAAAGAGAAAACTCCCGGGCCTGTGATATATCAAGGCCACCAAAGAGAGCATCGCAAGCAACCTCCCTCTGCAGGAGAGAGTGCGCAGCCTTCGTTATGTAGTCGAGTTGAGAGAGAACGATGATGAGCGATTTTAAATCTCGCGTAGATCCGGCGATACTTAAAAGATTTTTATAGTTCTTACAGGAGGAGATTGCTAGGATGATAGACTTTATACCCAAAAATGCATCCCAAACAGTGTGTGGTAAGTGCTGCAGGGTCCTTTGACGAAAGCGACACATGCCAGTGCTGGAATGTTATGTTGCTGCTGGTCATGCGAGCAGAGTGCAGGGCTGAGCAGACGAAATGTCCCGTTCTTGGCTGCCTGAAGGCGAATGAAACTGACTCTGCCCTTCCCTCGCTGCGTCCGAGGGGCAACCAGGCCACTGGAGTGCTCCACTTCTGTATGGTGGAGGGCCACACCTTAAACGTGCCTCCTTGTTGCATTTCGAAAATTCCTTTGCAAGTTCACACACCTGGAAGGCATTATTACTTGACTGGTGTGTCCTGCAAAAGTGGCCCAGTGGCTAAGTCGTTGGCTGCTGACCGCAAGGATGCGGGTTCGATTCCCACCCCTGAAGGTTGTTTTTCTGACGTAGATGAAAACAAAAACATCCATGCGTCGATGTTTTGACACACGATAATGATTCACAGGTAATCAAAGTTACTGTGGGGCCGTGCAGTATGCGGTGCGCCTCACCTGTCAGGAGCAGCTTGGGTGCATCAAACGCACCAACACTTTTTGACAAGTATGTTTCCATGGGCCAATCACGTGGTTTCAAATTATTCAACGTGTAGTTATCCCATGAATACCTTGTGCTCATTTCTGCTGACTTAGCTGTCGAGTGAGCACAAAACGAAAATATAAATTTCGCTCTGGACATTCCTCCCTCGCCCAATCTTTCACTGCGTGGTACCTGGCGTAATTTTCAGTTTTTCAGGATGTGTAAGCGGAGAAGTTGGTGTAAGTTTTAACTGATGAATAATGATAATGGAGAAGATGGAAAACACTGCTCATGTATAGTGCCACTTTGTCCTTTTGCAAAAAACTATCTGCCAACGTTGCAGTCACAGCATGATTTTGTCTTGGAAGAAAACACATTACTAAAGCAGAATACAAACGCAGAAAGGCAGGACAGTTCCGCACTGCCCCACTTAGCCAGCACTCATTTTTTTCAGCTAGTTCTGTTTCGTCTCTTTCAGCACTGCTTTGTCTTCGGAGACACATTTTCACTGACTAGTTCAACTCACTGACTCTGCTGCTACTGCTATACATACTTTTTGCGGAGTTGACGAATTGCGGAGTCTGCTGTTCACAAATTAAAGGGGCCATGCGGACAAAACGCAAGTTTTGGTCATTTAAAAGATTTCCTGGTTTGAATCATACTGACACCACTTTCAACGTAAACTTCACTCAAATAAGCTACATAATTAGAAAAAAGGGAATGGCCGTGCGACTCACTTGCTCATTTCCTGCACTAGAACCTGTGTCGTAATATGCACAGCTGTGCATTTGGCTGAGGCCAGCAAAAGCAAACGCAAGTTAGGCAGGGCTTATAAGCTTGCCGAACTAGCTATTTTCGCTTCAATGTAATTCATATTCATTTTGGAGCAGTAAGAATGGTGAGGTAAACAATGAAAGTTACGAAAGTACACATAGAAGTACCAGTGCGTACTGCTGTTGGTACTGCCGCTTTGGGGTTGTCACATGATTCTGTCCGATTAGAATAGGAGATTGTCTTACGTGACCCTGTTTGTCAAACATACCCCATGTTTCATGAAACGACTACTACCTACCATAACAAAAACAAGCCAGGTGCAAATGCGGTCAAGAACAAAGCAAAGGCGGATAGTGGTTAGGCGCAGTATGGTGGCGCCATCTAGGAGAACTAACGGTAAACAAGGCATTCCGCAGTCCGCTGCAAATGAAACAGCGCAGTAATGTTTGCTTGAAGGCCTGTCCTTGTTACGTCATCGCAGATGTCGTGAAACACGATTTGGTGGGAGAATAAAAATTTTAACTTAAATTTATTAATTTCTTGCTGAATAAAGCATCGTTAGCTGCTGGAAAAATGCTGTCGGCACTATAAAACACCAAATATTTCGAATAAAACAAACTTGTATTTTGTCTGCAAGGCCCCTTCAAGGAGCATTGCCCCAAAAGAATTCCATCTCGTGTTCAAATCACCCTTTCAGTTTGTGATTGCAGAATCGGTAATAAGATTCCACTATGCAGCAGAAGGAACGCAGGTGGAGCGGAGACGAGTTGTTTGCACAGTGATAGCTATCTCAAAACGCATTCCCCCTCAGCAGTTGACTGCTACAGTGCAACCCTCTTGATACGTTGGCTGGTCTTGTGGCGACCCGCTTCTTACGACGGATCACTGCGGTCCCGGCAAACACCCCATAGATGGTTCTCGAATGATTAATGCCGCAAGATAAATGCTCTCAAGGCGAACGCCATGGCACTCGATTCACGGCACTCACTTGCCTATGCATGTCACATAGTTGACTGCTTCGTCCAATAAGCTTTTGTTCCTTGAAGGAACTTGCGTCGTTCTCGGCTACGTGACCACATATTTCTGCGTGTGGGCGTGCCTGAACGTATGCGCTCGTACTCGACATGCGCGCCCCATCCCCAGCAAGTGTGCAGTACCTGCAGCAGTCCAGCTTCCTGGGCAGGATGCCGAGCAGGAAGAGCCTGTGCAGGAGAGCCGAGCCCCCGACGGTGACGAGCAGGTTCAGGACCATGCACAGCGTCCGGTAGGGAAACTTCTGCCCCTCGGCCTCGTCGAACAGCGGCAGCCTCAGGTAGACGGGCATGTGCATGGCCGGCTCGCCACACAGCACACGCACTACCAGCCCCGTCAGCACGCCTGCAGAGGGGGCCGCTTGCTGTGCAACGTTTCGTGCAGCTATGTGCATATGCAGTATGAGTGAGAAGTTGGACACAACAAGGACGTGGACTTATGTATCGGGAAGGGGCTTGCCTTTCATGAGAGGGTACAGATCTTGCATATCGGCAAGGGACTTGTTACTAAAGGCTAGTTCTTTCAATAAGGCAAAGTGGGCTTCGTCTTGGTGGTCCGTACAGCCTACCAATCCCAGCGTGTAAGGAGATGCAGCAGAGAAATATCGCCGACCACGGGCCGCGGGCCCCCTTCGTTATTGGGCTTACCACGTCAACCAAAAGGGAATGTTGCTTGCATCCCTACATCAAAACGATCTACAAAACACTTCAATGTAAAGCGCACGCACGCACAACAGGACGTTTTATCCGCTTGTGAAGGGTAGCTTTTCCTGTACAAGAGACTTTACGCCTTGAGCTTCGCGATGGCTGCGCCGCCTGGCGCCGCTTATCCGCGACTTTTACGGGATGAGTGCTGGGGGCTGATAGGGGCTCATGCAGTCTTTTGGTTCTGTTTCACTTCTTTTTGCCTTTCCGCGCACTAAGCAACTTGTTATCGTGACCTCTGTAATTAAACAGTATGTTTAAGGCACCTCCAAAAACGGCTGCGTCTTGGTAGAGTGCTCGAACGCCAACAAGAGCTATCCGGGGACGCGGTTCTGCGCGCTTCTTGGCCGCTCTTACGGATGTCTACAACGGCGGCAGCTGTCACCTCCGAATACTTCAGGCACAAATCAGTTCTGTTGTCGCCTCGTTTAGACCTGATACTGGCGCATTAAGAGCTTGGTTTCGTTCTGCGGCACAGGCGATGAATGCGGCTTCGTTCCGAACATAGAAAAGAATGTTTCAGAGATCTGATTACCGTACTTACCCGATTCTAACGCGCACCCGATTTTCCTGTCTAAAACACCGAAAAATATTGCACCTCCGATTGTAACGCGCACGGAACTTGAGCAAGAAAAACGAATGCAAGAGAAACGGGCGATTTATTTCCAGAAGTAATTTCACTCATCTCACTCCTCGTCGCTCTCCGCTGACCACAACATCTCGTCCTCGGCGCCGTCAAGTGCGTTCGCGATGTCACTTCTGGACGAAGGTTCAACCATGGTCGATGGGATCGTGGCCCACGCCGCATACGCCCATCCCGCGAGTTTCTTCAGAGGCGCATGCTTCAGCCGACCGCTCGTTTTGAACGCGTGAGAGCCGCTGCTGCCATTGGTGTTATCAAGCGCGCAAGTTGAACGATTTGACGATTTGTGTGAACGCCGACAGAAAAGCCTCGGCGCCTATGCTTCCGGCGTCCGAAAAACATAAAGGAAGAAAATCGTTTCTAGAAGCTTTGGCGCCATCTTGAGATGGCGATGGCGATGGGTGGGACGAAAGGGGGGTAGAGGAGAGGGACGCTTAAAGGGGTTGCGACATCAAATTTGTTGCTTGTGCGTTTTTTTGTTGTACACATGTTTTGGGGTTGGGGCGTCGCTTTGAGTTGTTTCAGGACGTGACAATCCCTGCAGGAAAGCACTGTGGCAAGGGCAGAATGCGAAAAGCGAAACGACGGGGGGCGGCGCCCGTCGCTAGCGCCCTTGCCACAGTGCTTTTCGGCAGGGATTCTCACATCCCGAAACAGCTCAGAGTGGCGCCCCAACCCCAAAACCATTTGCATGGCGCTAACCCGTCATTTCGAAACGACGGCCTCGTTTTAGAGAATTAGGCCCCAGGTGTCGGTTTCTGGACGCAGATTTGAGCAGTGACGTCACAGTGTTGCAATATAGCCTCCTGTAGCAAGCAGCGTTGGTTGCAAGTACATTCTGCCGAATGTGTCTACCATGCGGCACTGCGGTACGCTGTGACTTCACTGCGGCGTCTGCTCTCGCACACACGTTGAGCGGTATTCACTTCTTTTTGCGCAACTATGCCCTTCGGCATAAACCAAATACGATAAAGTAGTCTCGTCTCCACAATAAAGTTCAGGAGAGGCCGGTATTGGGGACCGTGCGTTCAGCGGTGAAGGTCAGGTGGTCATGCTGTCTGGAGACCCGGACATGCCACCAAGAGATGGTCCAGAGTGGCTTCAGTGGCAGGGGCTTCGCAGAAGGTGCATGTTTCTGGTGGAACTTGCGTCCTCCGTGAGGGCTTTATCGCCGGGGTGAAAGCTGCGCCCACGCGGATTCTTCTAAGCGCCATCGCGGCGGGTTAAATCGCCAGGAAAGTCAGACCCACGCGGAGGAAGAAGGGCATGCGTGGAACGCCGCCGTCTCCTTGTGAATGAAAAGGGTATCGCTCTTCGATAACTGTAGCAGCTACACCACAGTTGTCACGACAGGTAGGCCGGAATGTCTGGAAATAGATGGGGACAAGCCTAAATTTAAAAAAAAAAAACAGGAAAAGGTCCCCAAAAATACCGCGGTAGGCACGGATGGGATACCGGTGGAGTTGATTAACGAAAAGGACCAAAGAGCAAGGGAAAGGTACTGCAAGCCATCAGAACAGGGATAGAAAAGAAGGCAATACCAGACACTTGGCAAACGAGCAGGATGAACTTAATGTACAAGGGCAAAGGAGACAGGGCTAAGGCTAGCTCGTATAAGCCGGTAACCGTCACGTCAGTGCTGTACAGGTTAGCAATGCAGGCAGTGAAGTTCGAACTATAGAGCAGTGGGTAGAAGAAAATAGGATACTAGAGGAACTCCAAAATGGGTTTCAAAAGGACAGAAGATTAGATGACAACGTATTTGTAGTAAGCCAATGCATAGAGGTGGCGAAGATGCAAAACCGACCTTTGTGGCGGCCTTTCTGGACATTAAAGCGGCGTCTGATAATGTAAACAGGGAGCGGCTATGGAGTATCCTGGAGGACGGGGAGTCGGGCCAGAATTAATTTACTCAGGGAGCTTTACTGGGAGAGCCAAGTGCAAATACTGTTGGAGGGGATATACAATAGACCGTATACACCTACATGGGTTTGAAATAAGGATGTCCTCTTTCTCCCCTGGTGTTCGTGATCCACATGGCAGGGTTAAAAACGTACGTATAGCTAGAGGGCAGTATGAGGGGATTCGATTTATCATACATTAAAAACGGACAGGTGGCGGAACAGCGAATTCCAGAATTAATGTATGCAGACGACATATTGTTGATGGCGGACGACCGGATAAGTATGCAGAGCCTGATGGATATATGCGGAGAGGAAGCGACGCACCTTGGGTTATCCTTTAGCAGAGAAAAAAAATCAGGGATCATGATTTTCAACGACGACACGGAGCACAGATCGGTGTCAGTTCAACAAGTAGAAATACCATGGTTAAAGGTGTATAAATATTTAGGAGTATGGCTTAACGACGGCGCAGATTACACGCATGTGCATTAGGCCCACCTTAAAACAAAAGGAAGACGGAACGCGGCTATAATGAAACAGAGCACTGTGGAACTACAACAAATACGAGGTGGTAAGGGGAGTCTGGAAGGGGGTCATGGTACCAGGGTTAACTTTCGGAAATTCGATTGTATGCATGAGGTCAGAGACCCAAGCGGGCCTGGAGGTAAATCAGAGGGTGGTAGGCGGGCTGGCCCTACGGGCCCATAGCAAAACTACGAATGAAGCGGTACAGGGGGATATGGTCTGGTCGCCCTTGGTAACAAGGAAGGCGCAGGGCACGATAAAGTTTCAGGAGCGGCTTCGTGACATGGAGGGCAAAAAATTGGCCGCGATGGTGTTTAAGTACCTGTATAAGAGGAGCGTGGACACGCGGTGGAGACTGAGGACCAGACAGTTGACCAAGCAATACGGAATGTCGGTAGGGGAAAGTGGGGTTTACACAACAGTTAAAAAGCAGGTCAAAGCAGCAGAGACGACGAAGTGGGCACCGAGAATGGAAGCGAAAAAAACCCTGGAGACTATAGGTCCGAGAAACTAGAAATCAGGAAGGAACGTTTCTATGGCAATGCGAGAAGCAGTGCATTGCTCTTCGAAGCACGGGCGGGGTGCCTGAGAACACGAGCATACACGGCTAACTAGAGGCAGCAGGATGAAACGTGTGCATGCTGCGGCAGTGATCGGGAAACTATAGACCATATTGTCAGGAGCTGCACAGAGATACGGCCACCGCGGGGTGAGGGGGAAACGACGCTGGCGGAGGCTTTGGGATTTGGGGTGAGGGAGAGCCTCAACTTCAGAGCCATAGAGGTGACGAAGAGGCGGCTGGAGTGGGGGTGGAGGAAAAGTAGGGAAGGGTTGATTGCGCTGGCGGAGTAATCATACGGATGAAAATTTAGAACAGCGGGAGAAGGAAAAAAGGGGATGGGAGCGATGAGAGTTTAAAACAGGGGAGAGGGGGGAGGCAAATCTATTAGGTTAGCTGGGATTAGGGCAAGCAAGTGGAATGAAGCAGGCAAGTCAGATGCTGACAACCGATGCCCCGATTCAAAGGGAGCCACTAATCAACATCAGCAGCTAGCAGCAGAGGTAGCAGCCTATTCACCCTCTGGGGATGGCAGGCCGCACCAGCGTTGGTGTGGGCAGGTGTCGAGCGTCGATTTCACAGAACTCGCACGGGGCACGGAAATAAGTTCACAATGCGATGCACATCGCATGTCAAGTCGAGCGACTTGGCGACGTGCCGGAGTTCCCGGACTGCCTGTGTGGAGTCTGCGTACAGGTGAAGGCGCAACGGCAGGTTTATGCGTAGGCGAGGCCCTAACGAGGATAATCCATCTCGTATAGCAACAAGTTCTGCCATGATTGAAGGAAGAGGTGCCTCGGTGAGGTATAGCCGGTATTCAATGGCGTGGAATGCATGCAGGCAACCTACTGTGCGCCGCCATATCTGTGGCCAAGCGTCTGTTGCTAGGCGGCGTTGTGCGCATGGACTGCAGATCAGGCACCCCTCTTCTCCATGCAACCGCCCACGGCCGGGCTAGAGCAGCGGCGTGCGCGCGTTGGTGGCGGAACTTTACGTCGAGACTGGGCTCCATTGTTCTCGCTGCCGCTGCGAAGGCCGCCGCTCTAGCCCGGCTGTGGTGCGCCCTCACTCGTTACGTCGGGCTCCGCGGGATGGTGGTATACTTGTCCATGCTAAGCATGACTGTGTTTCACGTTAGAAACTCTACCTCACCGAACGCAAAGTATTGCCTCGAGTTCAATGTGAGTGCAATTAATAACATCTCTGTTGACGCCACCGTTTAGAATCGGATTGGAACGGAGCAGATGACGCACGCCGGTATTTTCTTCGGCGTGCGGGCGCAGTGGCCCAAGCCGCGCCGTGTACGTGGCGCATCGGCCATGTCTGTGGCCGTTTTCAGTGTTGCCAAGCGAAGAAATTGACCGCAAAACTTTTCAACGAATACAGCCTATAAGCAGGTCTGCTGCACTTCTGGATAAGTGAGATTTTGGGCCATTCCTACGTCGACGTACACTTGCAGTGCATCGGTTGTGCCATCCAACTCCGAGAGAAGGGAGTTGGGCTGCAGTGCCTGGTCATGAAATCGGCGTATCCGGGATAAGTGGCCAATTGTCTGTGGATTGGCTTTGGCTCCAAGGGGGAAAGTCACGCGATTTCTGTGGTATAACAGGTGACCTAAAATCAAAGTAGTGGGCCAATGCCGCAGCAGCGGGAACTTTTTTAATTTTTAGGCAACGTGGACTCCTCCACTGTTCAACAAGCTCTTCCAGGGTGTTCAGCTAGGGTCGGAATAGGGGTGTTGCGAGGCAGGCCTGTAATAACCCGCATAGGCTCTCGCTTTAAGTTTCCAGTAGGTCCCAGTCCCTTCGAGTGAGATGCTGAAATTGGGCTTGGTATATCAACCGGGGTTGCGAAACAGATTGGACTAGGATGCGTGCCCTGTGACTACAGGCACCGCCGGTCTTGTGGGTGGTCCGTCGAAAGAGGTGCAACGTCTTGGCAGTATTACAGCGCACGAAACGTATCCATGGATCCGCGGACCCAGAGGCGTCCAGTTCAACTCCAGCACTAGCATTGAGGCGGGAACGAGGGAGCACTTCAGCGGAGAAATCCGAGGAAGGTCGTGACATCACCGCAAGCGGACCTCCGCTCGGCCAGCTCCTTCGCTCACACGGACGATGCGACTGTCGGGCAAATATGCAGTCGCCAAGCTCTACCGAAGAGCAGAGCTGCAGTAGCACTGTCGATTCCGAGTCGGCGGCAGTTTATGCTAAATCCCCTACGTACTGATCTCAGCTGCCCAAAAAGCGGCTGTGGACGTTGTGCAGGGTGCCGCGGCTAGAGAAAGACGCGAGAGGCAGTGGATGGGGAGAAGCGCGTGGGAGCAGCCGGCCGGTCTGCTTACAGGTCCGCCTACAGATGTTAGGCTTAACACTGCGGTGTATATTCGATTGCCGCTCTTGTAAGCGGTGCAGATGACGATATTTAATGCAATTCGCCAATACATCATTACCTCCTTTCTCGTATGTGCAGCTTTGTTTGGGACTTGACTCTTGAGTCCCATTTAGTGCAGCGGTAACAAGCTATCGCTCGAGCTACCTGCGCCACTTGGCGGCCGCGGCCACCGCCTGCGCAGCTCCCTCAGTGCGCCTGTCGTGTGCGCGGCGCGTTTTCGCGTCCAGTGTAATAAAGAGCAATAAAAGTAGAGTGCCTGGAACCGCTCTAGAACATGAGTCGCGGCCAGCTGCCTCTCTGTGCTTCGTCTCGGAAGAACTTGTGAGCTTACAGGGTCCCCAAATTTGCTTGGACAGTAGTCTATAACACACAACATGTGTTCATGCGTTATGACAGTAGTTTATAACATGGACAGTAGTCCATAACACATAGCCAGACATGGTGCTTCGTAGCACAGCAGCTGGGGCTCGCGCATCGCTCGCACTCGCTTGCTGATCCGACAAAACAGGTAACTGAGGTTCACGTTGACGTCGCTCGTGTCGCTAACGTGGTATACTGTCACTGAAACTTCGTTATGCTACAGTGAACTAGATCACTGTAGTGATGCCGGAACATGGAGGAAGAAAAATGTCAGGAGGGAGCATGACGTCAGGCGGCCCAGCTTTGGCAAGCCAACCTCCTCTGCCGCCGCATTCTCCTCTCCTCGGGCACCACTCTCAGGCCCGCGGTAGCATTTAGTGACTCGGGCTGGCTGCCGGCGGAGGCGAGTGGCGTTGCCGAAGGCGCCGTACGAGATTTTTCGCCAGCGTTGCGCTCCCACCCTCGTATCGTGGAAGTACTGTCGCTGTTCAAAGCGACACGAGACGTAGATCCCACGCTCAGGAAGCACCTACACGAGCTGCGAGCCGAATTTGACGCTTACCGCTGGAACCACGACCGGCTTTGCTCGAACGCGCCGCTGTAAACATTCACAAGCACGGAGCGGCCTACGGGTGCGTGGTGTTTGCCAGGTGTGCTTTGACGATTGCGTTTGGAATTCTGCTGGGAGT
The DNA here is from genome assembly GCF_048455015.1 of Haemaphysalis longicornis. Taxonomy (NCBI): domain Eukaryota; kingdom Metazoa; phylum Arthropoda; class Arachnida; order Ixodida; family Ixodidae; genus Haemaphysalis; species Haemaphysalis longicornis. The sequence goes on along the minus strand of NW_027526225.1, from coordinate 46,315,771 downwards.
TATCGCGCCACCTTCCCTTTACATCATAGCGCTGTAACCAGTGTTCCATTAGCTGATAGGTGGTGCGAAAAGCTTTGGTTTCGCTCGCGTGCGCATTTGCATACATTCGCCTTATTGGTGCTCCGGCATGGTAGCACGTTGTACGTGCCACAATTGTCGTGACGACGTCTGTTTTGCGTTGCTGTCTCCTTCAGTGCATTAGAAAACAAAAGGTGCAGAACCACTGATGTTGGGTGCGGGCGCGGGAAGAACAAATCATTTTCCGCCTCGCGTCGCAGGCAGAACGCGGGATGGTTGTCCGAGTACTGCTCAATCCGTGCGATAGGTATATGGGCAACGAACGCTAAATTACGCCTGGGAGGTGAAACGATAAAATGACCGGAACCAAGGAAGTGAGTGTATTTTAGATGCGACGCTGAGAGCATCTCTTGTCGGCGGCCCTGTCCTTCCTGCGTGCGTCCGTCGTCGTCGTCGGCGTCCGCACTCTCCACCGCTCACCCCCTCTCCTCTCCGATAGCGAACACTCTCTCGCGAGGGGCATTGGATTGGATTCGATTGGATTGGCTTGGATTGAATTTGGATTGGATTTGATTAAAGTGGATTTTGTTGGATTGTGTTGCGTCATAGCCGCGGCAGACGCACTGGCGCCGGCGCGTGCCCAGGTGAGAGCGAACACTCTCTCACAACATCTGCGGGTGTGCGGCTCAGCGCGCTCTCACTCCGCCGGTGGGCGGCGCTGCGCGCGGTGCTGCGCATGTGCAGTACTCTCTCTCTCTCCGTGGTCTCCTCTCCTTCGGGCGCGCTGCGCATATAACCGGTGTGCCGCTCTCCGGCGGCCTTTCGGTCGACGGTTGCTCTCCGCTTGCGCTTGAACCCCCCCTCAGCGTCGCATCACACCAGGGTTCCCGCGAGGGGAGGTGGGCGGAATTTTTGTGAAATAAAATGTGAGGCACGGATGTCGTACTCTGACATCTCCGTTTTTTGCACGGCGGCGGAACATCAATTCCACACACCCCACTGCCCCAAGTGCGGTCAGCTGGATACTCTGTACCACTCTCTTTGCGAATGTCCTGCTGACCCATATTCCCAACTCCCCTCCTCATCCCACTGGGAGCAGGCCCTGGGCAGCTCCGAGGAGTCCAGCCAAGTGCTGGTCATCTGCCGAGCTCTGGCGGTCGCGGCGGACCTCTGGTCCTCCGCCACGCCCCCTCGCTAACCCGGTTTTCTTTTTTTTTAAATAAAGTTTTGTTCTCTCTCTCTCTCGACTGCGGCACGAACTTCGACGGATCCCAAAGCTCAATAAATAAAGATGTTTTCTGTCTCTCCCGTCCGAACACTTTGCCTGCACGATCAGCCCGCTGCGCGTTCAGGGTTGCAGGCAGCGCTGCGCGCAACGCCCGGACGGGGACTCGCCGAAACCCGAATTGGCCCGCGAGGCCCACCACTGGAGAGGCCGGCGCTGCGATCGTTTTGACGTCACTTGTGGGATCACCGTTCCTATCTTGCTGCGTAGTTGGCTTGCAGCGCGCTTAGAACGCGCTTAGGAACCACGTTCTAAAAGTATTTTCGTGTTAATTTCCTTCGTTTGCAGTTAATTCTCAGCGCGTCAAGCGCTGTGCGACCTCATGGGGACTTTATAACCGTATCAACTGTTGTAGATTATCCGCAAACACCAGGAGCGTGGTGGTGTATTACGTATGCGACCGAAGCGTAAGCAGCGGCTTGTTTCCCCAATCACCAATGTGGACTACGACGATCGCCGAGTTAAGTTTCTAGATTTCCCTTGTTTCCAAGAAATGTATAAAGGAGGAAATCGTGAAGCTTTAACTGCTCGCAGAAGCACACGCACCCGCCGTGCCTGCCCGCACGGCCGACGGTGCGGCTCGAACCGACGCAGGTCGCGGCAGCAACAATTTGTCGCCGGTTTTTAAAATGACACAAGTCGTGGAAAAGAAGTTCCAGATTGGTGAAAGTGGATGTTAGTGTGATAAAAAAATTCTGATAGGTAGTGTCATCAGCTGTGGTTTTCAAAGCGATGCTCAAATATCTGCCGCGATTTACGCCGACCGGCCGCGGAGGTCGGTCCCGGCAGCGCCGGCCCGTTCACGCACGGTGCGGCGAGCGGCAGAAGGATGGCTATGCCTGTGCGCAAGAATCGGCCGAGGCCGTGCAGGTATCTTGATCGTCGATCGCTTCCAGCCGCGCTTACAGAGTTCCCAGTGCGGTGAAACGTTCTGTTAGGGACTGTCACTAGCAAATCTAACGGCGATGAAATATATGCTGCGACGCCAAGCCTAAAGTTCCCAACATCCGATTAAGTGCATCCGAAGCCGGCTGCGAGCTGTTGGAGAAGGCCGTCCCGTCGCGCAGGCGCGTGTTGCGTTTGGGTTCCTCTAACTTCTTGGGGGACGACGTGTTTCTCCTCGTACGCAGCCTCGCCTTCTGTGAGCAGTCGTGAGTTTCGAAATTGATGCTTGGGAAATGCCGGCTTACTGTAAACATACAAAACACGCTGCAATTATAAATGAACAGGCCGAGCACCTAATGAAAACTAAATATAGCCTTGTCCGAACCCGCTCGAAGGCGTAAAATACTCGCGTTCATACCGTTCATACATTGCGGACAAGTCGCGAAAAGTAAACATCAGCCGTGCAAAGTACAGGCTACGGCAGTGATCGTTAATCAAATCCGGGAATGACTATAAAAATATGGTAGGGGAGATAGGCACTGATTAAGCCAAACTGCAAACCATCACAATACTTTTAAGCATGTGCGGCGAAGCAATCTGATCACCGTTCTCGCGTAGTAATTCATTTAGCAGGCAATACGAGCAGTTCGCGCGGTGAGATCATAAGTGAGCGACGCGTTTCCGTCGCTGTTACAAGGTGTTTGCTTGCACACACATGTCCCGTCACAAGTATTTCATAATGAATTTACAGCGTACTTTTCTCGGCATCAGTTGCATCGTCCTTGGCGTTAGCTGGCTGCGTATGTAAGAGCTGTGGGTCGATGGTAGCAACTACTACCTAAATGCGGTGGTGTCGCCGGGAACAAGCGAGTCGCTGATTGCTTGCCCGAATTATTTGGTTTACAGACAACTTTTTTGGTAATTTGCATCAAATCCACAAGGAGGGGGCGAGACGGTGGCCACAACAAAAAAACACGCTTCCGCATACGCACGAGAAATGTGTTGTAGCAGACGACAACACGATTCGGCGTCCTACAAGTGACGTCACTCGTAGGTGGCGCCACGGTATGTCCTCGAGGCCAATACCCGAACGGCCCGGCAACCGAACGGAACGACGCACCATCGCGCCGGCAGGCGGGCGGCCGCACGCATGAGGCGCAAAGAACTACCGCTTGCCTGTCACGTGAGGTGGGGCATCTTCCATCAGTTTCTCCTTTTTATTTCTTATGCGTAGGCTTCACGATATATAGTCACGTGACGCTCCCTCCTAAACTTTTTTTCCCTCCATGTGCTGGAAATACATTGACGTCATGGTTAGTGGCGCTAGCGATGGGTTTGGATCTCCAGAAGGAGCATTTAAGTACTTTTTAGAAGCGAATTAAAATATATAATAAACGTTTGCTGTACCTAGCACTTCGTGTTGAGCGTCCTTGCATACAGGGGAAGCATACACACTAAACTTTTTTACACATTTTTTGGCCAAAAGGGTGCAGCATAAGTAGAAAAAGCATGTTGGGAGGCCATTACACCCTTTTTCTTGAATCTCAATGTCTTTTGCGTAGCTGCACACCCTTTTCGTGTTGAAAAAAGGATGTTGACCAACTTCAACACCCTTTTTCCACTTCCATGGTGTAGCGTAAGTGGAAAAAGGGTGTTGGGAGGCCATTACACCCTTTTTCTTGAAGCTCAATACTTTTTTCGTGGCTGCACACCCTTTTTGTGTTGAAAAAAGCTTGTTGACCAACTTCAACACCATTTTTCCACTTCCGGGGTGTAGCATAAGTGGAAAAATGGTGTTGGGAGACCGTTACACATTTTTTTCTTGAATCTCAATACTCTTTTCGTAGCTGCACACCCGTTTTGTGTGAAAAAAATGGTTTTGACCAACTTCAACACCCTTGGTTTTTCAGTGTGTTGAAAGGTGAAAAAAAAAGTGTTAACCTTTTGATTGATTAACGCCATGCATGCATGTATAATTGCACTATGAAGTACAAGAGATCCCCTTATACCCTCCTCTCCACCTTGTAAGAAATGTTCTAAAGATCGCTCGTTTCGATATACGGTGCGCCTCATTGCCAAAGTTTAGCTTTGGCACGTGAAACATCAATTTCAGCTTTTAAAATTAAAAACGACTATGTTTCTTCGGCGAAAAGGTTCTTGACCGACTGCAACGCGCTTGGCTTTCTTAAGGGTGTGAATAGGTGTTCACTTACAAAAAAAAATTCACAGCATATCCACGGGGTGAATGATGATGAGTGGGCGAAGCTCCTGAGGGGAAATCATCGGTAAAACCGTGACTCTTCAGTGAAAGTTCGCCCACTACATCTGTGTCGGAACGTAACGTCTAAAAAGTCTCGCTTAAACCGCGCGTCGGCACCTTGGGGCTGAGCTCGCCTGATGCGTTTTGCAGACGCCTCACGAGCTCTCACTGCATCGGGGTCTGCCTGCCGATACGCGCGCTTTCTCGCCGCTTCCCGTTCTCTGACGTTTTGGAGATCCTCTTCGCGTACGGCAGGGTCCTCGCGCCGTTGCCGTGACGCTTGGGCCTCTCGTTCTCGAACGCTGGGATCTTGGCGGCGTCGTCGCGCAGCCAGACGACACGCTTCGGCCTCCCGCTCTCGTACGGCAGGATCTTGGCGGCGGCGTCGTGCAGCTTCACGGAGCGCTTCTGCCTCGCGGGCTCGCACATCTACAGCCTTATCCATCGGGCGACTCCGAGCGCGCGCCAACAGCGAACGGATTTTATTACAACGCTCCCCGCCATCTAGTAAACAATCCAAGAACTAAACTAGAGGTAGCCACGCCATCTAGTAAACAATCCAAGCGCATCTTTTCATCATATACAAGTACCGCCATCTAGTAAACAATCCAAAAACTAAACTAGAGGTAGCCACGCCATCTAGTAAACAATCCAAGAGCTAAACTAGAGGTGGCTACATACATACGTCGAGGATGGACAGACCCACGCCTTAAGGAGCTTCGCCCCTAAAAACAGTGGAGCTGAGGGCTGAACTTGCTTCTTCCGGTGTTGCTAAGTTTGGCTACGTTTTGCTAGGCTTTGATAAGTTTGGTTAGGTTTAGCAATGTTCTTGCTAGGCTAGGCTGTGTGCTGAGTTCAGCCAAGTTCAGCAGGATTTTACAAGGCTGTTCCAGTGTGTCCCCCACACTGACAGCGGATACAAGGGGGAAACAAGCTATAGGTCCACTCCTAGGTCTGCTGTTTCTCCAGCCGTGCACCACCACTGCAAGCTGGGCCAAAGTTTTTTTGCGTTTTGGAATCGCAAAAATCCTTGCACCCTTGAAATGGTGCGAATAATAAGAGGTGCGCGTGTACGCATGCGCCCCTTGTGCTCACCCGAACAGGCTTGAAAGCAGGCTTTACTTTTATAATACCCTATCTGCGGGGGTGCCCCCTTAACAGGCCGCGCAGTTATTTTTCTTGGTATTTTTTTGCTAAAGCCACCGAAACTAGCTCAAGCTTGAACAGCTTGTCTGGTAATAAGGCCAATTCATATTCACTTAAACATCGTGAGTTTCAAAACATCCCCCCGCTTGTAGAAGATATTCAATACATTCGTGTAAACAGCTACAAAATACCTCCAAAATTCGAGGTCTCTTACACCCTTTTCCTGAGTTGGTGGTCTTTCTTACACCCCTTTTTTACACCCCTTTTCTTAGTTTCCAACACCCTAATTTGTAGCTTTACACCCTTGTGGGAAAAAGGGTGTTGAAATAATGAACATTCTTCTTGAAGGGCGTTGAGGTGGCGGGAATATTTGGTCGGTATTTAATAAAATTCTATGACTTATTGAACATAATAACTACCTCGTGATTAAATAGTTTTTGCAAATTTGCATGCGATTTATATATGCTCAGATTAAAATGCATAATTCCAAAATTAGCGCTAAAATATCTGGTTTTTTGCGACAAGCCCACCGACTCTATCGGAGGGCTTTCCTCTGGTGGATAAATCTCGAACATCTCGAACAGCCTTTCCTCTGCTGCATACATATCCAAATCGAACGTGTAGTGCCAAACTTTGGGCGGATTTCTCAATTCTCTAAATTTACCATTACCACGTGTCCTCCGTTGTCTCCCTGTTGTATGTTTTAAAGCTTAATTTTGTGGCCCCTTTTCGCCTTCTTTTCCCCTCTTTTTTGCATGGGGTTCGCCTCGCTTGCATAAAGCAGATGCTCCAAGCCAATAAAAAAATGCGGTTGATTCCTCCATTATAGGAATAAGTAAAGCACAAAAGTAAAATGTGCAGCGAAATCTGCAGCTGAGCGTGCTTTGCGTGTCGGCGGCTGTCTTGTGGGTGTGCTTGGAGAGCGACGTCCTGCTGGCGGGTCGCTTCGGCAAAGGTTTACCGGCGTCATTTCCGTGACGGATATGACGTCAGTGAAATCTTGGGGTGTCGCGGAATACAACAGTAAAGATCGTTTCCCCGAAGTCCGGTGTCGATCAGGAACCCAATCGCCCGGGCTCCGGTTGATTTGGCAGGAGGCTGGCAGGGCGATGGTGTTGAAGTTCTTGGAGACGGCGGTCGAATTGACGAACTCGAGGCGTTGAGGTTGATTAAATGAAACGAGGAGTTTGTATACAGCTATTTACAGTAGGAAAACTGGGTGCATGAGTAACGAAAAGAAAAACTTCAAACTTCAGCTAGACACTAGCTCCGAGTGCGCACAAATCACTCGAGCTCCTCAACTTCGTCTAACTCTCCTATTCTCGGAGCGTACACAAACCGCTCGAGAAACAACGGCCGAGACCCTGTCTCGCCGCAAGATCCGTCTAGTTGCCCGGTACGGCGCTGCACCCTAAACCTCCGACGCGATCTTAACCTCGACTAGGGGGCTCCCAAATCCCAACCTAGCTTTAACGGTCGAGACTCCTTGTCCCGCCGGGAACTGCCAGCTCAGACAAGAACGATTTCCAACGGCCAAGTTCGGCCTTCTAAAACCTCGCGATCACCCTCTCTCGGGAACGCCCCTGTAGCGTTCGTACACGCGTATGGGAGTGCCCGAATTCACGTAGACAGCTGTCACTCAGCACGCCACGGAATATTCATTGAGGCGCCGCCACCTTCGGGTCAACAACGGCACGCCCGCAGACGAGCAGGTTCGCGCGACCCCGCGGGCTGAAAGCGAAAGACGGCGACCGTGCGTCATGCTGACCAGGGCGCGACAACAATGGAGACACGTAGGTAATCCCACCACCTCCGCGCGTCGAGCAGACGTTCCCGGCGGCGCTGCTTGCTTTCTCAATGGGGGATTATCCTTGAGGTATGCGGTGGGCCGTGACGAATTGGCGTCGACTGCTCTGCAGTGTTGGCAGTGCTACGTCGTCAGACAGGGCGGCGGGTTCCCACGCGCAGCCTGGGCGCCTGACCGCTAATCTCATAAGTGGACCTTACAAGAACACTTTCGTGTTAAAATATAAAACCCGGAAACGAACAACCCTAAGTACAGCGTACTCTTTAGTAAAGTTGCTTCACCGCAAGAACAGTTTGTGTGCAGGGGTGCACCCTTTACAGGCCTCTTTCTTCGTTGTACTTGCGTCACTTCCGTGACGGATATGACGTCAGCGAAATCTTCGTGTATCCGGGAATAAAACACTTTCGTGTTAATACGGTTTCCATAGTCAGCGCATGATGTGAGCCTCGTTCTTCCTGTGTCCTGTCCGTCTAGCTATTTACATTCTTATGATTATGTTCCAATTGCCTGGCGAAATTTCAGAACTTTTGAGGTGCTACAAGTAAGCACATTTAGGGTTTAAGCCCTGGCCGGTGCGCCGTGCACCAGTTGCCTCTTCTAGTCTTAGCGTGGGAAGGGCAATTGGTTCAACCCGCTGCACCGAGAGTGCAACATTTCTTTTTCCCAGCCTTGCCCCCTGCTTGCGCAAATAGCAACAACGTGTCATTTCAATAGTGCTCAATGTTTTCCCAATATTGCTACCCCAAAGCGAGTGGTCTGACTGATCTGTAGGAAAAAATTGCGCGAGCGAATGCGAAGTTGATGGTGCATGAAAGAGAAAAGTTCCAAATGACATTGACCGCCCGTTATCAACAACGAACGGTCGAAGCGTTTTGTCTGCAACCGATAACTGTTAATTCTTTTTTTTTCGGTTCAGTTCCTGTTCTGGTTCAGCGGGATCAAAAAATAACGGTTCGCGTTCGGTTTATGTTTCGGCAAAAATACCGTTTCGGTTCCGGTTCAGTTCCGGTTCGACACCCTCATATTTATTGCGTTTTTCGGCTAAAAAATTGCCGCAGGTTGCTCAAGTGGTTCAAGGCTATATATAGAGAAACAGCTGAGCTGGGGTCGACCTAGCTTCTCCCCGCCCTGACAGCGGATCCCATGAGAGAGAGAGAGCAGATAGAACAAGTCTGTGCACGTTCCTCGTACGGCGAGTGGAAACCCAAGACTGTCACCCTCGACATTAACGGCCGTCAAAACGTCGTCGCCGCCAACCGATTCAATCCCGCTGAGTCGCCTCCCTCTGACCCATCCAGGGCTTTCCTGTCTCAACGGGCCCAACCTGGAACTCCCAAGCTCAACCAAACAAAAACCTAACGTGGGCAACACAACGGCATCCGGCTCTACGCGGGGAACCGTGTCGCGACCGGCGCGCCTCGGATCCGCTGCGCCGATGACGATAACAACGAAGGCGAGAGCCCCTCCGGTGGCGCAGGCCGATGCGCAAGCCTGGACGACGCCGGGCGCTCCTCACGAGGCGCACGCTCACGTGCGCCCGGTATTGTTTTTGCTAAAGCCACTGCGCGAACATCGCCCCTGGACCTCGCGTCGGGCGAGTTTTTTCTCGGCATTTTTTGCTAACGCCAATGGACCAAGCTCAAGTTCAAACTGCTGTGCTGTTAAAAACGACTTTCGTGGCTGAGATGGAGCGTCGCAGGTTACCAAGGGCTAGTTCTTTCAAACTGAACAAAGCTTCATTTGTCTTCATGGGCCCGTTCAAATGTTGTTCCGGGTGTGTTCTGAGCCTTGCACTGATGCCGCGGCGTATGTAGCAAGCAGCAGGGAAGGACAGCTCACCGCAGATGAGTCCGTAGGTGTTGGTCAGCTGGTCCAGGTAGAAGAGGCACAGCAACTGCGGGAACAGCATCACGTACACGACGTCTGCGCACAGGTACCACAGCGCGTACACGGACTGGACGCTGAGTGCCATGACGGTCGCCGCCACTCCCACCAGGCCGACGGTGGCGCGAACAACCACGGTCATCTCCGCGGGGCTCGCCTGCGTACCAAGTGCACGGGAGAGCAGAGCACGCCTTATACAGTTCGCCCGTGGGCACAATGACCATGGAAATCCTCGATTTAGCAGTCCTCTGGCAGTCCGAGTACTGCCTCCGGACTGGAGGTTCCCTAGGAATACGTGAAAAAATCGAGCGCCGGATCGCGTACCGGGCAGTCCGCGAACGGTCCGGACTGATAATCGAGGGGGCCCTAAAGAACGAAAAGCAGAGCTGACGTGCGACTTCGTGCGATCAGTGGCAACTGCCCCGCCTGACAGTCAGCCTGTAGATGACATCCGTGAAAAAAATTACACCATCTTCCCGTAGGGGAACCCTGAGTAGTATGCGAAGCAGGCATGGGGTCGATTCAAGTGCCCATTAGTTTTTAGTTCGTCGTTTCCGTCAGGTTGAGGTACGTAGCTACCGTCATATTTACCGTTTGGTTTCCATGGTAACTACCACGAGTCACTTACCGGAACCACGAAATGGGAAATTGCGTTGACCCCATGGCTGTTTCGCATACTACTCAGGGTTCCCCTACGGGAAGGGGGGGGGTGTTAGAGTGGAGAGGCATGAGAGAGAGAGATAGATAGATAGAACTTTATTCGAGCCCTTGAGGTCACCGTTGAGGCGGCCTCCGACGGGGTGGTCCCTTATTCACAGGGCCCATAAACGGCCAACACCTCCAGGCCCCGGGCCACTAGGGCCGCGTGGGTCGTTGCGGTGGGGCTGGACCGTAGGATCTCCCATCGCTCTTTGGGGGAAGGGGGTAGGGGGGTGGTGGTTGGGAATGGGATTTGTGGGATGGGGGCTTTGAGTGACGTGCACTCTGCGATGACGTGTCGCAAGGTGCCTTTTTCTTGGCGACAGAAGCACTTTATTGGTGAGACACCAGGTTCAGGTTGGGGGGATGGCCGCAGCCCAGATGGCCGAAGCGACCTGTAGTGCCCGTTGCGTCAGGGTCCGTTGATCCACGAGGCAAGAGCTACCCAAGGCCTGCTCCCAGTGGGTGGGGGTGGGGAAGAGGGGTAGGGGTCCGCGGGGCACTCGCATAAGGAGTGGTATAGCGTGTCGAGGTTGCGGCATCTCGGACACACTGCGGAGAGGAAGAGGTGTGGGTGGGAGTGCTGTAATTGCGTGCGATGGGGGAAGGAGTGGGTTTGTAGAGTGCGCCACACCTGTGCTTCCTCTATCTTAAGTTCGGCGTTGGGTGGGGGTAGTGTTCTGCGGGTGAGGCGGTAGTGTTGTGTGATGTCTCGGTATGTGGTGAGGGCGTACCCAGTGACGTCGACTGCTCCGTGCGTAAGACAAAGAGGAGTGCTCGCCCGGGGTATTAATGCTCGGGCCTGCTGATTAGCGACCTCGTTGGTTCCCACTCCAGTGTGAGCCGGGGTCCACAGCAACATCACGGGCTGGTCGGGAGGTTTTTTCAGAAGAATTTTTAGTGAGAGACGTTGTACGTGGTATGAGTTTGCCTTTATTTAGGCATTATCATCATCATGTTCAACGTAGGTGACGTCGAGCTGTGGTTGATTATGACCGCCTTATGGTCTGTGAAATGTAAAGTCAAGGGCTGTTGTAGTAAATGAACCCTGAAGTTGCTGAAGATGAGGTCGGTGCACGTTCCCCGGATGGTTGTGGGCTGGTGATGATTGTCGGGGGGTCTCGGCCCGCCGAGACCCGCCGACGCACGCCGCTGCCGGCGACGATGAAACGTCGAAGGCGCGTGAAGCGTGCTCGTCCCGTGCCGGCCCAGGAAGACACCGGCAACACTGTCGCTCCAGGAGCCATAGAAGGGACCGGGCGTTCAGCAAGCCGAGCATGCGCAGTGGGGGTGGACGGCGCAACAAAGACAACGACAAGGGAGGGACATAGCCCCGACCATGAGATGCTTCGCATCTAAAAGACGCATATTACTTGGACCCCATGGCACGAGTGCCTGGAGGGAAACGAGGCAGCCGACCGGGCAGCGCTCTATCTTACACACCGCGCCGCCTATGACCACGACTACCACGTTCCCCTCACCACAAACTTTGGAGAGCGTCTCCTCAGCCTACGCTTAAAGGGACAGACAACCGACTTTTGCCGCGTATATGTTCTCTAGCTCATATGAAAGCCAGCGTTTTATATAGCCCGGTAACCACAAGCAATTTCTAAACAAACTGGCGGAAATAATTTTAATTTGGCAGCAAACTTCCTGAAAACGGAAGGGTGGCGGTTCGTAGTGTCGAAACTTGGCACTACAATATGTGTCCCTGTCACGTGACCTGCAAACCTAGCAGCTACTGTAACTGCTAGAACGTTTATTTACGTACTGGAAACCTTTTAACACAAGTATTTGTACAAACTTAAATTGTATATGTATTTTTTAGCATTATTTTGAAATTTTTTTAGACACGCCGCCCGCCGCCGCTGGGTTGCTCTCAGTGTGGCTAACTGAGCCTCCATGCCCAGAATCAACGGCAGCGTTCAGTAAACAGACCCAGAGAAGGAGCTTTGACGATTCTGCCTGAGGCAGAGGCGTTTTTTCTGCCAAAATATTTGATTTCACTTTCCAAATACGCCAACGGCAGCTTAAAAAAAAAAAAAAAAAAACGTCGCGCCCGGAGAGAATCGAACTTCCCGCCTCCACAACGGGAAGCCACATTCTACCTATCGTCTATCCCAACAGATGGCGCATTCGTGCAAAATAGACTGTTGCATTAAAAAGACACATAAAGGAACAGGAAAGCCTGCGATTGAAACTTTTTTAGGTGGGAACAAGTTTTTAAATAGTGTTTTTTATTTCGCATACAGACAAAAGTATGTTGCCGAGCTACTCTATGTCATGGTTGCCAGGATTAGTTTTGGGAGGGACACATACGGTTCGTAGATAAAAAAATTCTATTTAAAAAGTTCTAGGGCGTTATCAGCAAAACCGTTTCTCGTCAAGGTGCTTTAAGTGATGCCCTTTCATTTGGGATAGAGAATATATACTCGACAAAAATCGGTTGTCTGACCCTTTAAGGCGACGTTCTTTCCCCGAGCCTCACAGGGGCTTGACCGCCAGTGAAGCCACAGCGCTTAGAAAAATTCAGACTACGACTTTTACTCATAAATCGCGGTGAGCAGGCACTTGTATTCCGAAAGCATCCAACCGCGAATAAAAATCGTCAGCAGTGCATAGAAGAACCCACTTTATTTCACGCATCCTAGACTTGCCCTGGGATATAGCACAAACGATACACACAAAACGACTACAGAGACATGGGAGGCGGACCTGGAGAGCTCGTCCCTTCATGATCAGCGCTCGTGTACTGAACCAGAGGGCGAAGGCAGGAGCCGTTTCATTTGGAGGCTGGGATCTCGGATTCCGCCCATGAGCTCTCGTTTTTTGCTCCCTTTCCCCATTCCTTCTCCACCTTTTATTCTATAATAAACGTTTTTTCCATCTAGCTGTCGTATGATGGCGATGACAAGAAGCACGCAAAGCCATAGCTCGTTCTAGTAGTCGCTGTAGGTCCGCCCCCTATAGCCCCCGCCTCAGCCCCATGGGCTAGGCCCATGGAGGAAAGAATACTTTCCTCCATGGCTAGGCCATTGCTCCTTCACGCTCCTAGACATATAGCAGAGCGGAAAACCGGTCTCGGTACGGACCCGGTAGTCGAGCGGCACCACAGCGCGTGCGCAGAAGGGGCAAGACCGGTTCTGCGACTATCGACAAACACCTCGATCCAACATAGGCGTGCCTTATCTTTTGCTACATATTGATACGGCGTAGAGCGATATTTACAAAGGTGTATTTACAGAACGCACGGTGGAAAAGAGCGCCGCGCAAGAATTAAGGAAAAGAACTGCACGCGCGTCACCGTCAGCGTCTTCATCTGCCCTCCTTCATGATTTCTGCGTAGCACAGCACATGTAGCGTCCGGTTTGCGGGGCGTGTAATACCCGTAACACAACCCCCGTTGGTAGGAGCGCCGTCTCGGCGCATGTCAAGGTAAAGCTGTAGGTTGCGAGCGGTATGGCGCGACGTGAACGACGTCTGTTTGCGGAGAGCGGGAAACGAGTCTGACGAAACGAGTGAGGCGATTTTGTAACTAACCACCAGCCACTTAGCCTAGGACACGGTAGGAACCGTAGTATCTGGCTAGGAGCTTTTACGAACACTCCACGCGGCGTGCAGTACACCAGAGCAGCTCAATGCATCCAGGTGCAAAGTGGCGGGTGCTGTAGCGGCAGTCGTAGCGGTCCTTTTGAGAGCGCTGGGGCGAAGTGAGCCTAGGCGAGCTATGTGGTATACAAAGTCAGCGCGGCCGATGGCATCTTGTATGTATACGGAAGGTGGAGCATTGTTGGAGTAAGGTGTCCAGCGGCAACGCCGGCTCTCCGCCGAAAATGGGGTAAAAGAGAGGGTGTCCAGCAGTATCATGGCGAGACGGGTTGTACGCAAATGTTATGCAAGGCAACGTCCCAGTCTCTCTGGTCGTCTGAAACGTACACAGAAAGAATGTTACAAGTCCGGTTAGGGCGCTGTGTGAGGCCGTTGGTTTGAGAGTGGTAGGAGGTAGACGTTTGTGATCGGTTGCGCAGGAGCGGAGGATGACCTCGACTACTCGGGAAAGGAAGCATCGTCCGCGGTCTGACAGTAGCTGGCGAGGAGCACCGTGATTTAAGATGACTTCATGCAGGAGGAAATCAGCGGAATCGGTTGCGCAGCTGGTTGTAAGGGTCCACGTGACTGCGTATCGTGTCGCATAATCAGTGGCCATTGCAATCCACTCATTGCCTTTCTTATACTAGGGAAAGGGACCGCAAACGGATCTAAACCAAGTCAAAAAAAAGGTTCAATAGGTATATCGAGCGGCTGAAAAAGACCGGCGGGGGGCGTGGCTGGAACTTTTCTGCGTTTGCACATGTCAAATGCCGCCACTTAGCAATATTGTAGAACCTTCTGAACCTCTAAATGTCCTCTAAAAATGCGTAAGTATTAAATTTAGGAGTAACAACGAACTGGGCTACTTGCTACTGGTTCATTCCACTACTGCGTGAAACCACAGACACGAACAATAGGTGCTGTGTCGTGTGTTCGTTTGCCTTATGATCTGCGTTGCTTCGCACAGCAATATAACGAACACATTAAATGGCTCATTCAGTAGTACAGCCACATCCGGTGGCAGCTGCAGGGAAACGGCTTCTTGAATGGCAAACCACGCGGAGACAATAAACAGCTGCAAGACCTCTTCATTACGAAATCTCCCTATTCTAGTTTATTCCGATTTCTGTATCGTACCCGCTAAAGTGCGCGGTGAACAAGTAATGTCTGCATTTAATGAAGTAACAAATAGCGAGTGCTTAGTGTAATTGAATGAATTAATGAATTTATTTAGAAGGGAGAGGTCGAACGCCATGCGCGGGGTAAGGGAGGAGGCGAGAGGAATAAACCACTGGCGGGATGGGGTTGGATTCCTGCGCGCGGCCGCCCAGCACACGGTGCGCGTGATTTAGGTCATTTTTACTAGACTGGTGCGCCCGGCAAATTTCCACGGTGTCATCAGTTTCTTTCACACCTCTAGAAGGCATTTGTTTAGTTGGGTTTGAGTCAGGTTGAAGCAGGTCGCGCCATATGTTAGCCGGTGTTGCGACCGGGTGGGCCAACCCGAGCCGAGCTCCGTCGCCTCCGACATACGTGTGGTAGCGTGGAGTGAAGAGCGGCCAGCCGCTGTTGCAGCCGTGAAGAAGTCCAGAAGCCGTAGGCTAACGTAACTGTTTACTCCATAGCGAGAGGTGAGCCGAAGCCAAAGAACAATGCCCCGACGGGCGAGGTTACAGAACAGGACTCTAGCAGAGTGACAGCCATTGGCGGATCCAGAGGGGGGTCCGGATGTCCTGACCCCTCCCCCCCCCCCTCAATTTGGGAATTTGTACCCCCTAGAAGATGACCCCTCAGGTCGTAGAAAAAGTCTAGTTGAATATTTTTTTCTATTTCTTGTATTTGTGGTTTGAAATATTTCAGTGAATAAAAAAGACTACTATCCTCATCCTCCTTTTTATTATTATCATCATCATCATCACTGGTAGAAGCTGACTCCCCCCTCAGAAAAAACCTGGATCCGCCCCTGGTGACAGCATTGATTCACCGCTCAAACAGGAATGGGTTATAGCAGTTATTGGCCTCGAGGACATACCGTGGCGCCACCTACGAGTGACGTCACTTGTAGGACGCCGAATCGTGTTGTCGTCTGCTACAACACATTTCCCGTGCGTATGCGGAAGCGTGTTTTCTTGTTGTGGCCACCGTCTCGCCCCCTCCTTGTGGATTTGATGCAAATTACTGAAAAAGTTGTCTGTAAACCAAATAATCCATGCCAGCAATCAGCGACTCGCTTGTTCCCGGCGATACCGCCGCGTTTAGGTAGTTGCTACCATCGCGACCCACAGCTCTTACATACGCAGCCAGCTAACGCCAAGGACGATGCAGCTGATGCCGAGAAAAGTACGCTGTAAATTCATTATGAAATACTTGTGACGGTACATGTGTGTGCAAGGAAACACCTTGTAACAGCGACGGAAACGCGTCGCTCACATGATCTCACCGCGCGAACTGCTCGTATTGCCTGGTAAATGAATGACTACGTGAGAACGGTGATCAGATTGCTTCGCCGCACATGCTTAAAAGTATTGTTATGGTCTTCAGTTTGGCTTAATCAGTGCCTATTTCCCTTACGATCTTTTTATAGTCATGCCCGGATTTGATTAACGATCACTGCTGTAGCCTGTACTCTGCACGGATGATGTTTACTGCTTGGCGACAACGTGTCCGCAATGTATGAACGGTATGAACGCGAGTTTTTAACGCCTTCGAGCGGGTTTGTACAAGGCCATATTTAGTTTTCATTAGGTGCTCGGCGTGGTCATATAATTGCAGCGTGTTTTGTATGTTTACAGTGAGCCGGCCTTTCTCAAGCATCAATTTCGAAACTCACGACTGCTCACAGAAGGCGAGGCTGCGTACGAGGCGAAACACGTCGTTAATGATTTCGGGTAGTGGGAGATTTAGAATAGGAGAACCGAGCGTTGGGCGCCCCCAAGGAGCTAGAGGAACCCAAATGCAACACGCGCGTGCGCGACGGGAGGGCCTTCCCCAAAAGCTCGCAGCCGGCTTCGGATGCACGTAATCGGATGTTGGGAACTTTAGGCTTGGTGTCGCAGCAGATATTTCATCGCCGTTAGAGTTGCGAGTGACAGTCCCTAACAGAACGTTTCACCGCGCTGGGAACTCTGTGAGCGCGGTGAATTCCGTTGAAGCGATCGACGATCAAGATGTACCTGCACGGCCTCAGCAGATTCTTGCCCGCTAGCATAGCCATCCTTCGGCCGATCGCCGCACCGTGCGTGAACGGGCCGGCGCTGCCGGGACCGACCTACGCGGCCGGTCGGCGTAAATCGCGGCAGATATTTGAGCATCACTTTGAAAACCACAGCTGATGACACTACCTATCAGAATTTTTCATCACACTAACATCCACTTTCACCAATCTGGAACTTATTTTTCACGACTTGTGTGATTTTAAAAAGCGGCGACAAATTGTTGCTGCCGCGACCTGCGTCGGTTCGAGCCGCACCGTCGGTCGTGCGGGCAGGCACGGCGGGTGCGTGTGCTTCTGCGAGCAGTTAACGCTTCACGATTTCCTCAGGAGCTTTATACATTTCTTGCAAACAAGGGAAATCTAAAAACTTAACTCGGCTATCGTCGTAGTCCACTTTGTTGATCGGGGAAACAAGCCGCTGCTTACGCCCGCTGCTTACGCTTCGGTCGCATACGTAATACACCACCACGCTCATGGTGTTTGCGGATAATCTACCACAGTTGATACGGTTATAAAGTCCCCATGAGGCCGAACTGCGCTTGACGCACTGAGAATTAACTTCAAACGAAGGAAATTAACACGGAAATACTTTTAGAACGCGCTTCCTAAGCGAAGTGTCACGCGCTGCAAGCCAAATACGCAGCAAGATAGGAACGGTGATCCCACAAGTGACGTCAAAACGATCGCAGCGCCGGCCTCTCCAGTGGTGGGCCTCGCGGCCAATAGGCACCGGACAGTGAAGTTTGCGCGTGACTGCAGCGCCATCTCTCGCCGCCGCTTAGCAACTCTGGGTCGGTGGATGTCGCGACCGGCCGTTCAGCGCACGTAAAAACACGTGCGCTGCGTGCGGTTCGACGTTGTGTGGCGGAAGTTTTTTAAGAAACAGTTACAATTGCAAGTTGCAGGGTCCGAAAGGATCAAAATGTTGCAGGTAAGAATTAGTGGCCACGCCGCTACTGCTGCGTGCAGGACTGCCACAATCGCGAAAGGCAGCCGCCATCGTTCTGTACAGGTTTCTCGGGCAGCCCTGTAGAATAAGCGTCGTAAGAAATGGGTTTCAGCAGTAAGAAAGCCATGGCATTTTTGTCAGTGGAAGGAGTAAAATTATGAGTACTATGACTGTTTATGCGCAGCGCAGACACGAAGGGCCGTAAAACTAAAACGTTTGCTTTCAGTGTTCCATACACATAGCGCGCTGCGATGAATCGCATGCCGTCGTAGTATTTTTATAACACAAGGTATTAGGGCTTCCGCCACTATTGTTTTATCAGCAGTAACGTTTTTTAGTGACATTCACGGCACCGAATGGATGTCAAAGGATGCACAAGAATATGTTCACAGCACTTCGCGGGTGATGCCAAAAGCAATGCCAAGATACGCATCCCGCTTACTGCCCTACTTTGTTCCCTGAAGTGTACAGAGTTCGGCCACGCATTCCAAGCGAGAGCGTGGCAAGCTATCAAAGGCAAGGTTGCATTCACTCGCGCTGACTTCTTTAATGCGTTTTGCGTACTCTGAAACTTGAGGTTACTATTGTTTAAGCAGAGGATGGGGAGGAGGAGGAAATACTTTTTTGGAGAATTCTGAACGGCCTGAACAAACTGTATCACAATTAGCCGCTAAGAAGACTAACATTCCTCACAAGATAGAAGCCGAAACTAAACGGAATCTTCGTAAAGACAACCGCAGCTCCGAAGCAGATTTCCAACTGTGTGAACTGCGTTTACTTTGTCATCAGCTAATCCAACTGTGTGAACTGTGTTTACTTTGTCATCAGCTAATAACGTTTGGAATACGTTGTTAATTAGTGACAACACCAACCGAGCTGAAGGAGGGCAACCAGAAAAGTAACTGCAGTGTGGTTACGCGAACAGAGGAAACAACACAAACACGCTTCTGTCGTGGAGCGCCGTTGATACGCTGGGGTCACTTTATTAGGCTGTAAAACAAGAAAAAATCAATACTGACCTGAATTGACGCAGTAAATAAGCTTTCCTGGCTGAGAATGGGACTTCACAACGATGTCTGTTCCATCAATTTTTTTCACGGCGCACACGCGCGCGGGAACGTACAATCTAACTTCTCGCGCACGCGAGGCCGACAGTAGTAGCAGAGTCCTTCAATGCTTTTCTGGTCACGAAACTCCGCCCGGAGGTTGATATAGAGGCAAAATCTCTCGCTAGCGGGCGCCACCCGTCGTAGGGGGGCCACAAGCCGCCGCCAGTGCTGGGCTTGTATGCGCACTACTGCCGACGTTTCGACGCGATTATGTGCGTGCTGTTTTTCCTGTTACCTTTTCTTAAACGTCTCTGAACGCATCAATGCCACCAGATAAATAAGTCGAAACGGGATCCAGTGTCGACGACGAATGAGACCTGTTTACTTTGGAACGCACGCGTAGTTTGCTTGGGAGTGCGGGCCTACCTAATAAACAGCAGCGCATTTAAAGTGTTCTCACACCACGCAATAACGCATTGTGTTAATATTTACCTCATAGCCCAATTATATGCGCACTTACGATGCTTCGAAGCGGTACGTCATAGTTCGCAAGTGTTGAAAGATGATGCTCACGCACCATGCTACCGATGCGAGCAACTACTGCTAGATCTGCTCGACATCGTGTTTATATTTGCGCCTGGCCAAAGGGCGATTATTTTGATGCGGTAGGTGAGCTTTCTATTCTGGTAGTGCTGCAAAAGGGGGAGGAGGGTGAACGGAATGAGACACGACTGGGTAGTACAGGAGCAATCACTTTGGTTTATATCCGGCTTGCCTCTCGCGCGCTGCTACCCAAGTATTCAAATGAAGTGAATGGTCCAGCCAGAAGTTTTATTCCAGATCTTTCAATTGAGTTTACACCCAAATGCACAGTTGTTTTGGACGCACGTTTGTGAGCGCTGATCGCTTTCTTGACGCGGTGACTTTCGAAGGCGCCGTTATAGCAGCCGAGCGCTTTCGCGACCGCTCTAAAAACGAGTTTCACGTGCCTAACATTTGATTCATCCCTTTTTTCTACGCAATTTACACGGGACACCCGCCGCTTGACGTTTCCTTGTGTTTACTGTTTCTAGCATAATTAATTACTGGCCGACAGCCCGTGATTTCCTCGGGAAGGGAAGTACAACAGCCTAATCTGGAAGTTCCTTTTGATGCCAGTGCTGGCTTCTCGGCCGCCTTTGCCACTACCGAGGCACCACATAATACATTTTTTTTTAAATTTTTTGGATGCTGGGGGGTGGGGCGGTTATGATTCAAAGCATGCAATAAATCTTAAATTTGGTGCTAATGATACGCCGCTTAGACAATTCGCGCCGCCTCTTCGCTGGCCGGTAACGCGGTTTAGGCTTTGTCAGGTAGGCCTGGAGCCCGTAAAAAATCCTTGGAACGGCATCCGTCCGAAGCCTCGGTCTCCCTCGCTGAAGCGACACGACCACCCCGTTCACGATGTGCTCGTCGGCTCTTACAACGTCGCTAGCATCAAAATGCTTTTCGCAAACCCGAACGTTCTTGCTTTCGAAGTTGAAACCGCCAGCTTCCAACCGCGGTATAGCTCTCTTCCATTTCTCTCGAAGTTCGGCGCTGCATGGGGGGAAAAAAAGCGACGCCTTTTCCTTGTTGCTTCGGTATCCGGAGCTGCAGCCCGTCACACAGCACGTCTTAGGCATTGTGCATTCGAATTTTCATGCCGTCAACCTTGAACGCGGTGCACTGGCACATGAAGTGCGCGTGACGCTGATGCACAAACTTTGGTGGAAGGAATACCCCGAGCTGCCTCCACACAACGCCTTCGGGCTGCCGCCGCTGCCAGTGCGTTCCGCCGGGCGCAGCGGGGATGGCCCCCCTAAGACAGCTTGCGCCGCGTAGCGGCCGTTCTTGGCACCATATCAAGCTCTCCCATAGAGTGACGGAGAAGTTTCGTGACCAGAACGGTATTAAGGGACTCTGGTAGTAGTTCAGCCCCGTAATTGTCCGGAAATCGCACAGAAGCACTTGAGACATGCGGAAACTATTTGCCAGAACAGTTTTCAAGCACGAGACACCTTTCAAAAACAATCGCAGAAACGCAAAAACAAACAACCGAGAGGTGCTGAACATATGAACGCGCGCCCGCCGTCTGGCTCTCACCGACCCAAAGTTAGCTCAAGCTTCCGCGGGGCGGCGCTGGTTGTATGTTATTCGTCGCGCCCTCTGAGCAGTGACCGGTGCCTTCCGAAAGCGCGAACGGTCGAAACAGCGTTCCCTCTATTTTGTGCACACGCCACGAACGTCACAGACACACACAACACTCTTTCCAGAGTTCGTGAGCAGTCGGTAGTAGCGGCGCACGCTACTAGCGCACGCTAGTAGCGGCCTCTGTGTCCTTGAAGCGCGTTGAGACGTGCCTCGCCGGGCCGGCAACCGTCGAAGTTTGAAACGCGCCGAAAGCGAAGCGTCTGGCCCGGGCTTTGTCGAGACGTGAAAACATGTCACCGACACGGTGGGGCTTGTTTGAAAGGCGCACGTAGTGGCTTCGCCGCACAGCCGAGGAGTGATGAGACGAAGCCCAGCGACGGGCTCAGTCGTAACACCGGGGAGATAGAATGGCCCTACCGACGTTCCGGATCAGGGCGGTGCCTGCATCACAGAGTTTGCACCGATTCTGTGAATAAAGTGGTGGCATCCCAGCCCTGTCGGACCGGCTTGAGTCATTCTGTGGCGTTGCCCTTGTGGCTGGTAGGAACGCGGAGATGGCGGATCCAACCTTGGGAAGATAGAGGAATCTCTTGATTTTCATGGTAAAGATGGACTTTTTGCCTGTCGCGTTCTTTGCCAGCTAAAAGAAGCAGATTGGAAATTTCCGGTGAGGAATGCATTCCTGCTGCCTGGATGGCGTTTTCCAGGGCAAAAAGGGCGGCTTGA
This sequence comes from Haemaphysalis longicornis, assembly GCF_048455015.1. Lineage (NCBI taxonomy): Eukaryota > Metazoa > Arthropoda > Arachnida > Ixodida > Ixodidae > Haemaphysalis > Haemaphysalis longicornis. The sequence continues at coordinate 46,294,083 of NW_027526225.1, read as the reverse complement.
AGGTCTAGGCACGCTTTGTCGGTGGTGTAGGACAGTCGCCTCGCTCCGACCACAGCGTGATATCATTCGCATAGACGGTGAGGCACGCGGCGCAGGATTTGTGGACGTCATGATCGAATTGAAGAGGAGAGGGGATATTATGAAGCCTTGTGGTGCAGCCGTTTGGATCTCCAAGGTTCCATTTTCATGGAAACCGGTAACGTAATTGTGCATCCGCTTGCCCCCGGATAATGGTTCCTGATTTCTGCCAGCATGGCTTCGTGACGCACCGTGTCGAAAGCCTTCAGATTAACTGCCACCAAAATGTGTGGTTGATCTGACGGCGGGCCTAATCGAGCTGAGCTGATGAGCCGTCTGAGAAGCCACAGACTTCCATGAGTCCCCATGTTGGTGCGGAAACGAGTTTGGCCAGAGTGAAAGGGGTTTGTCAAATGAAGCGATTGGCAGCCATCTTTTCAAAAAGTTTACCTACGGTAAGGGTTAGAGCCACTGGTGGGAGGTTCCGGACGTGGTTGGGTGGTTTCCCTTGTTTGGGGATCGATTGTATAACCGAGTGTTTCATGGAGGCAGGGATGGAGCCAGATTTCCAAACATCGTTGAGCAGCCGGAGGAGGAGTTGTTTGTTTTGTTATTTTTAGTTTTGAAGCATAGTCCACGTGATACCGTCTTTGCCAAGAGCGCTGCGCTTGTTAACCTGTGGAGGGCAGTCTCCATTTCCGTCATAGTGAACGGGGATTCTTCGTTTTCTTGGTAACAGTAATGGGGGGTGGGGAGGTGGAGCCGTATACGGCTCGCGTTGGGGAAGAAGTAAGCCGCGTCTTGTTCAGTTACTTCTATACAACACCCACTGCTTGGAGCAATTTTGGCAACAAAGTCAGCAGCCTTTTTTGCTGTTTAGGAATTGAAATGTGTTCCACAGCTTTTAGTAGAGGTGTCTTTATTGAAGCGATCACGGTATTCCGTCCAACGCAAGAGGGACAGTTGTTTTTTGTATTTCTTAATCTCTAAGTTTGGCCCGTCTCGGTTCAGGTCCCGAAATCGCCCCCATTACATTTGTAGCGGTTCACGAGTGCGTGGTAGGTTTCCCACAAGCAAGGGCCGGTAAGGGCAAGGGCAGTCTTCTACTGTGGAACACTGAGAGTGTGCTTTTTTTTTTTGCGATAGTATGCTCTTCGGATTTAAAGGGGCACTGACACAAAATTTTGAAGGCGAGATAACTTCGGAGATAGATTGGTTGGAACACATATACATCATCTGCAAAATGTCAGCGGCGAATACAGCCTAGAACATATTTAAAATCAATTTTAAAGTGTGCGAAACGCCACCGAGCAGCCAGCAGAGGACCACGCGCAATCGACATCCCGAGGATATTGTGTAAATAAACAACACACAAACACGTCACGAGTTTGTGTTTGCCGCTTCCGCACTGCCGGCGTTTTTCGCCGGCTCGCCCGGCTCGCCGCTCCAATCGGACGGCCGGAGGGCGGAGCTTCTGCTCTCGAGAACGAACGACCCGATCGTTGGCGGCGGAGGCGCCGTGATTTCGTCAGCTCATCGGGCAGCTGGCCGCGACCAAAGTTCTACAGCGATTCCAGGCACTCTGTTTCTATTACTGTTTATTACCATTGGATGCGAAAACGCGCCGGAGGCACGAAAAGCCCACTGAGCTAGCCGCACGGTCGCTGTGCAGGCGGCGGCCACGGCCGCGAAGTGGCCCAGGCCGGCGCAGGTAGCTCGAGTGATAGCTTGTTACCGCTGCACGAAATTGTGCCCAAATCCCGACCATGGTGGCTTACATGAGAAAGGAGTTAGTGATGCGATGGCGGGTTGCATTAAAAATTGTCATCTGCACCGCTTACGAGAGCGGCACTCGAATATCCGCCGCAGTGCTAAGCCGAACACATCTGTAGGCGGACCTGTAGGCAGACCGGCCGGCTGCTCCCAGCGCGCGTCTTGTCACCCACCGTCTCGAGCGTCGCGCGTCGTTCTTTAGCCGCGGTAGCATTTGCACTCGCAGCGCCTGCGTCACATCCACGGTCGCTTTTTAATTAAGCGCCTCACGAGATCAGTACGTGGGGGCATTCGCAGAAACTGCCGTCGATGCGGATTCGACAGGGCTACGGCGGCTCTGCTCTGTGATCCCTCCGACGGTCACGTGGTCAGCTTTGTTCACACAAAATCCACAAAATCCATCGTTTCGCGGCACTCGCTGAAACCGAAACTGCGACTGGCCGCATTGAAAATGCCTCTAATTAAACAACCGTCGCACGCTGAAGCAAATGAGGTTTCTACAGGTTATAAGTAGGTCACTAGCTACTTATCGCAACAAAAAAAAACAAGATGCTAAATTTTTGTGTCAGTGCCCCTTTAAGTCCTAAAGGTACAAGTTGGCACCCGTTTCCCGGAGGAAATCCAGAAGACAGTGGCCCCCACAGCCATCGTTGGAGATCAGGGGGTCTCCCAGGATGCAGGCCTGTGCCGCGAAGGTGTCTGGATCTCGCTGCCGTATTTTGTGGCCGAGGCTAGGTGTTAAGTTGCAAAATAATGAAAGGGCGATTCTCGACTAGATGGGAATCGAACGCGCGTGGTTTTAAGAATCCGAGTCCATCACGCTTCCCCGACTTCACTTTGGCGCCATGTCTCCAAATAGCGTGTGGCTTTCAGCTTGAAAAAACTCGACAACTGGTACACGCCGCTTGTTGTAAAAACTACTTTGAACCTGGTGATGTGGGAGTGGTCCCTCATTCCAAGAGACCATGGGACGACCGCGTTGCAATGGGTTTGATGTTGCATATCACGTGACTAGGCTCAACGTTAAAAGGACCACGGAGACAAACCTCAACTTTGTTTAATTTGAAGGAACTAGTGTTGAGTACCTCACTCAGCTCCATTACTGCCACGAAGGATGTTGTTTGACCCCAAAGCAAAAGAAGTACTGCAAAAATTTCAAACTTCGCGCTACAATGACGTGATATGAGCAGGAGTGACGTCATAGGGGCCAGCAGTAACAACACAGTTACTAGTGTGTGAAATGCAATGCAGCATTCACATGATACGATGAAACGGATCAGGAGGCCCCTTACAATCACACAGTCATGTTCTTGGCGATGGGTTTGTTTGGCGGCCGCCAGTCGAACAAACAAGATTCTGTGACGTCATAAAAAAGCTGCCGGAAAGTGGCCGGGGGGGGCGGCAGTGCTTCGATCGTTTTCTTCAATATCTCCGTTATTTGTTTGAAGATTGCAATAATATCGATGCCATTGTTATCGGGACAAAGCAGTATTTTTAATGACCCCAACTTGTATTCTGTCTTCACAATTGCTACCCAACGTTGATCGAGAATTAGGCCTGGCAAGATTAGGCCAGCCTCCGGTTGACTGGACAGCCGCCGTCAGAAGCGCACGTCACTTTCACCAATTTCTATTTGGCAGCGGCATCTGCGCAAATCGGGGCACATAGTGGCGGCACAGCGAACAAGTAGCGCACTATGGTCGAGCTCACCTGCGGCCTGAGGAGGGCGTAGTAGACGTTCTTGGTTATGAGCGACGATGCGCTCAGCACCGATGAGTCCGCAGAGGACATGACGGCCGCCGTGATGGCGCCCAGGCCCAGGATGGATACGATGGTTGGCGTGAGGTAGCGTATGGCGTGCGGTAATACCGCCGGCATATCGTTGGCCGGCAGTCGGTAGGGACCCCGGTAGCCAGCTATTGTGAAGTCTGCATCGTCACAGTTAGGCGGTCGTCTTGAGATAAGAATTCCCGTGTTTTGTCCCTTTTGTGTCCCTTTCGAAAATGTCCCTTTTGAGCGAGCCCTGATTGGCTAAAAGCGAACACCCGGATGTGACGCCATGCAAGCACGGCGGAGCTATGAGCCGTGGCTACTCGGAGCAGACGATTCGGAGCAGACGATTTTTCGTCGCCTAATTGTTGGTTCGCTCGCGGAACAATAAACACATAAAAGATACTCTGATACGGTTTCAGTTCTTTAAAATGCGTTTGCAAGAACAATTACGGTGTTTAAATCAAAGGCCACTGCTTAACCGGAAGTACGTCACGATGAAAGGGACGCAAAAGGGACGTTTTCAAAAGGGACAGTTACGAGAATACCGCCCCTGATCACGTTCCTATGCGACTTACTATTTCATCACCCACGGGCTTATCAACCATCGTGCACCCACACAAAAAGGTGTTGCAGATCCATGACAGTGTTCCTGAGGGCCTAGTTGGCTTGTTTTAAAAATATTTCTCTTTTGTACTGCAATAAAGAAAATAAAGCTCTCGTTTGCTAGACAGCTAGCACCATATAGTGAAAACTGGTTGAACTGAAGTGTATTTCTTGTTACTCTTTTGCTTCTGTACAGAAGTGATATAGTTCTAGAATAACCAAACTGGGCCGTTGGGAGCACTTTTATGAATCTGAAAATATTTTTGCATTGGTGCACGATGGTTCAGTTTAAAATCACCTGCCTTTGGCAACTTATTTAGCACTACTCCAGCCACGGAAGGACGTTTTTCTTTGATCGAAAAAGTGCAAGGAGTGTTGACTGACTTTCAAATTTCGCGCTTCAGTGACGCAATAGAGGTCAGCACTAAGAATAATTACCTGCGTAAACCGCACAGTACTATTAAAGTGATGCGACCTAACGGAACAAGATGTCCCGCTACAATCGCCCAGTCATGTTTCCTGGTGGTGGCTTAGGTCCGCGGCCGCCAATCACGTAAACCAGGATTCTGTGATGTCATAGACAACTCGGCAGACAGTGGCTGGCCGGGCGTCGCTGGGCCTCCTCGATTACCAGTCCTGGATAGTCCGCAGTAAGTCTGCGCACGGTCATGGACCGATAACAGAGGAGGCCCACTGCGCTATCTTTTTTGTTTAATGTCTAGATTATTTAAAATCTGACATGAAATTGATATCACATTTCCCCCGAAAAAAACAGCTTTTTTTAATGAACCATACTTGCATTCTGTCTTTATGGCCCCTTAAGCTCTGTCTGCGCATCCAAAAGAGCTGCGACATCCTGGTTTGGTGCAATAAACGACGTCGAAGAGTACGCAAAACTTCGTTTCTATCGATACATTCAAATGTTTAGATTCTATATAATTCATCGTCCGTCGTAGTACCGGATAATTGTAATGGGATTTGGGACAGCAAAATGGATGTCGGCCCGCTAGATAACAGCGGAGTGGATGTTGGAATTCTGGAAAATAGCTTGTTGGTTGTTGGCATTGTTGCAGCTGGTATGTGGGAAGTAGCACAGAAACGATGAAGACGTGAAAAGACGTTGAATCGAGCGCACAGCGCACTTCTTTTACTGCGAGCAAACTAACGAGACCTGATTTGCAGGAAAGTATGCCTGTGCTAGTAGTCGCTTTAACGCTGTCTACGGCCAGGTTGAAATACAGAAAAATTCACCGGTCATTCGACTCTAGCTGTGAAGGTGGTTGTCCAACAAAGCTGCCTGTGTGTCGTACTTCCATGTTTGCGGTCAGGCGGTTATCCAATCACATACAGTCGCACACGCTGCAACTCTACCCGAAATGACAACTGGGAAAGTATCTTGGGAACCTGGCGTACGCACCCTCGACCTCACCGAGGTTGGCACCTGGCGCTGGAGGCACTCTGCGGCATTCTCGGGCTCGCGATAAGCATCGCCAATTCTCGTTCGCCGCGCAACTTCCCTAAAGTTGGCTTCACATCTTAACACAAATGCACTGCTGGGAAAAGTTTTTGGGGGGATATGTAAGAGATCTTATATCAACATATGAAGGCTTAGGACCTTATCGGTGAAAGCTTGGTCTTTGTAACCTGACGAAGCTGACACCGATTGCCTTAAAAGTCAGCTGCACATCTAAAAGGAAGTGCATCTCTGCGAAGACACCTTTCCAGGGGCAAAATATCCTGTTTCATATCTGTTGCGTCTGTGCTCCACAGCGGAAGCACAGTTCTGTGCTCGGCGCCTCCCGGCACAGCGACAATTAGTGTCCCCTCGACGAGAGGGCATACCCCTCCCTTGCCAAAACCGCCCAAGACTCCGCGGGGAGATTGACAATGGACGGTGAGACGTTTTTGGACCGCCCATCGACCCAGTCGCAAAATGCCGTGCTCTTCTTGTGCCAGAATAAACCGTATTTTAACACGAAAGTGTTTTATACCGGGGTACAGCAAGACCTCACCGACGTCATATCCGTCACGGAAATGACATCACCAGAAGAAGTTTCATTGACGCGGCCTCGCTTCGATTCGAGCCCACCCTGACCGCAACGAGAAGTGCGAAACGCTCTGCCAATTCGGCCATGAAATCAAGCCTGTATAGCTCGTCGAAACGCGCCTTATATCCTTCCCTATAACATTCTCCATTTAGATAGTGCTGCCGTCTACGAGAGGTGAAGTGGAGTAGTGCGTCATAACGCTAATGAGCGCCGATAGTTGGCGCCTCGATAGGGCAGCGTATAGCAGCTAAGCTGCGGTGTTTATCCGCCGCCTACTATTCTGCGGGTGTGATGGCCCCGCGCACGGTGGAGGAATAATTCCTCCACTGTGCCCCCGTGTAGGAAAACTGCTGCATTAAGGCAGAAAGGCAACGACGCCGACTGGCGAATGTCGCGCACTCGTGACTGCTTCGGTGTGACGAGAGACACGCCAGCTGGAAGCGGAACGCGTTCACGTATTCGCGGTCCAAGCTACGAACTGTATACCTTTGGTGTTCCGCAAGCTGAGCTCGTCGCAACGCAAGCGTCTGGCGTACGGTCGCGCCTTTGCCGAAGCTACCCGGCAGCAGGACGTCGCTCGCCAAGCACACCCACAAGACTTCTGCCAACCCGCAAATCATGCTCCTTTCGCTGTAGCGGACCGCGACTTCACCAAACGATTCGCTGACAACCCGTTCGGTTTCGTTCGCACAGTTTGCGAGCGCCTGTGGTTTCGATCGGATTTACGCAGTGCTCCGGCGCGTGTAATCCAGTGTCTAATGTTGATGCGTGTAAAGGTGTCATACCAATGAAATATAAATAGCGATGTGCAAGTTCATATCGATGCAGAATAAGCAGTCAACTTCTCCTGTGAAAGCACACCTCACTTTCGTCGTTGACCGATTCCTATGAAAGAGGGGTGCTCGTGACTGACTGCGCGGACATAACAATATCAAAGTATGAAGGGGCCGTCATTGGTGTAAGCTTCGTTTTTCTAAGCTAATTTTTCAGGTCAGCGTTTCCTGTCGCGTTTATGTCCCGCACTCCAGCCATAGACAGCTTCCCTGCAAAACAAGAAGCGGTACGTACGAGCTAGTTTTTAACTTAAAATGTTGCTTGATTGTAGGGTGTAACGCGCCGACATAACGCAGGCGATGAGGCGCGCCGTAGTCGAGGGCTCAGGACTAATTTTGACCACTTGTGGATCTTTAACGTGCGCCGAAATTTCGTACATACGGGCGTTTTTGCTTTTCGCCTCCATCAGAAAAGCGGCCGGCCGGGAATCGAATCCGCGTCCTCGTGCTCAGCAGCACAACGCCCTAGCCACTGAGCCACCGTGGCGGGAAACTTTTAACATGTTCAGTCACAATCTATAGCACAAACCTCTCCGATTTAGTTTGATAACAGCGCTACAGACAGAGGAGGCGACACGAGACTGCGTCGCCTCCTGTGTGTCTTGTCCTATACGCTGTTACCAAACTATGTACCAACAAACCCGTATTAACACACCTCTTCAATTTATTTGCGCTGACAAAAGACACTGCAAATAAAAATCAGCGCAGGCGTGCAGTTAAAAGAGTACTGGACTGGAATGCAGAACAGCGCATTTTTCTAGCTCTAGGTCGTAAGAGATAGAGATAACACTGTATTATAAGAGAGAGGTCATAAAAGTTCATTGAGATCCCGTACTGAAAACAAACGGTAATATTGAGGGAAAGCACTGCTTCCAGGCATCGAACGACGGCACACAAACTACCAAGCGAAGGGAGAGGGTGAAGAATTTAATATTTTGTGGGGTTTAAAAGGACAGACAACCGATTCTTGCGCTCTATATCCGAAACGATAGGGCATCACCTGAAGCACCTTAATTGAGCAGAAACGGTTTTCCTGACATGGCCTCAGATCGCATGAAAGCGGAATTTTTAGATCTACCAGACATAAGTGAAAGGGATGCTGGCAAGTATAACGGTGATACGCTTAGCAATGTACTTTTAACTGCACGTGAGATGAAAAGAGCTATTTAAAAAATGGGCCAATCTCCCCGCGAGGGGGACTCGAGTAAATGCGTCGCATAGGGGGTGGGTGTATTGCGTTAACGTTTAGTGTTTGGGGGGTTGGTGCTATCACGTGTACACCACGCAGCTATCACGCCGCTAGCACGCCGCTGAGTCGCCAACGCACGCCGCTGACGACGTAGCTTGAATGAGTCAAGGATATAAGGCGCGTTCGTAGCCTTTGCTTCTGTGTCGGTTTTGTGGCGCAGTGGGAAGAGCACCATGTACCTCGCGTTCCGCCCACAGGTAGTGAATGCGTTGTATCAGCAGCTTCTTGACGTAGTTTGAATGAGTCAAGGATATAAGGCGCGTTCGTAGCCTCCCATTCTGTGTCGGCTTTGTGGCGCAGTGGGTAGAGCGCCATGTACCTTGCGTTCCGCCCGCAGGGTAGTGGGATCGAAACCAGGCGCCGGTAACTGTTATTTCTTTTTATAGTGTAGGGGGAGGCTGGCTGCTGCGGACGCCGACGCACGGGTGACATCGTGAGTTATACAAATGCTCTGCATTTAAAACTCGTCCCCAGACAAAACAGTCATAAAGTGCAGTCTTTCCAATTCGTTAACGTGATTCTTGAGTCACGCATTGAAACCGACGGAGCTGATCATGGAAGCCACGGGATACGTTTGGTAGTGTAACGATTAGAGACTACATGTCGTCACCTTTCCGCCATCAGGAAGTTTTATGCCAAATTAAAATTACTCCCGCCAATTTATTGAGAAATTTCCTGTGGTTACTCCGCTATATAAAACGCTGTCTTTCAGCGGTGGGGTCACAAATTAATGTCGGGTGCTGTTGTACCCCGTCAGTAGAAATTTTTAAAAGATTAGCTGCCTGAGACAGTTGGTTAGTGCAGAGCCCAACCACGAGAGACAAATACGGCGCAGAAAAGGTGTGGGCTGGGATGCGCTCAAATACCCCTAAAAGACTCACTGGCAGTCTTGGCTGCAGCACCCATGATCATCGGTGGGATGGCTAGGAACAGGACGCCGAACGCTGACACGTACGACATCATGTGGACGATGAAAATGCTCGGGCAGGCTTGCGTTCGTTCGAAGTACACCTGCACGATTGACCGGCATTGACCGACCAGTTTTGGGGGAATCCCCGAGGTGAGTTATGAGTTTCTGCCGGGGAAAACGCTGGACCACGACGGATTTTTCTTCAACTGCGAATGTTTGGATGTCAAATTTTCCCTTGCACAACTGACAGGAATTAGAATACTTCCTTTCCTGCGCGACATTGCCGCCTATTAAAACGGGTATGTGTCAAGTTACTAACCTTGCTAGCACAATATTTCACTGCGTACAAGCACCTACACCCACAGATTGTGGCCCGACATGAGCGAATGTTTATTCCCCTTGTCGTTTTTAAACCGCTACAATGTAGAAACTTTGCCTTAGTAAACAGTTATCACCGGAACAAAAAAAAAAACGCATATCAGGCGTAAGAACCCCATACACAAAACAATGTTTTTTTTAATACATGACAAAAAAATTAGCAGTGGCTTAGCTCGGCTATGCCAGGATATACGTAGCGTGGGCTAAGGTTCAGCTGGTTATTCTTAGCTTTCCTGGTTGTCTAGGATTAGCTTGATTATCATGCTTATTGCTGCTTCAATGACACACACACGGCATACGCATTATGTGACACATGTATATTTATCAAGCGGATCCGGAGCAGCGTCACCAATCATCCCAGAGCTAAGTTGGTTCCACAGGCGCACGCCGGTGTTGCTGCGACGCACGAGCCATCGGTTCCACACCCGGCCACCCCTCGCATGATCATCAAGTGGACCGGGCCGCCACGTGCAGAATGGAGGTCGGCGAAGACGCTGGGCGCGTGGGGGTGCGTGAGAGCTAGACGCCGGGCGGCGAGCAACGTTCTGTGCGCCGTGTGACGTCACTGCCCCTCGCGCATGCGCAGCACGGCTTTCCAGGAGCCACGCGAAACTGCTCAACCTCGGCCAGTGTAGCTCACGCTACAAAAGAAGACGTTGCCGCCAGATAGGAGCGCCAGCGGTTAATTGTCAAACGCTGCCCCCGCAGGCCATCCTCCCGTTGCAAAATCACTGTGCCGACTCCCCCGAGTGTCACTTGCCACGCGGGGAGACTCCCCCTCTCCCTTCCCCTGCTTGGAACGCCTCTTTTAGGAACGCCTGTTTACCCATTTTCCGTGTTTACCCGTAATTACCAATTTTTCACTCATTCACTTTGGTTCATTTGCTATTTCAATTTGTTTCCATTTGATCATGTGCCTATACCGTGCACGACATAGCATCAGTCGTATCACGTATGATATTGTTCCATGTAGTAGCACATATGGTTGCCATTAATCGCGCTTACAACCTATACCAGGCAATTCCTTCTATTACTATCATCTGGTTCCGCCCTCCCTGCACCATTTCCCTTCAACCCTCTACCACCCCTTTGTGCAGCAGCTTGCCGGGAAGCTGCGCGACATCCAAGGGAAAGGCAGCGCCTTCGCACGTCGGCCTGTACGGCAACGAAGAGGCCAAGAGCCTAGCCAAAACTGCCATCTCTACGGAAGAAAACCGTCACCAGTGCGCCTACACTGTGGCCAACTGGGCCCCGCGGAATAGTCCTGCCGCGCTGCTGCTACGCGGCCCTGAAAATTCCGCGCAGCATTAAAAACAAGCCAGAACCTCGAACAACCACTTTCTCCCACTTATTTTTTCCAGCGCAGTTCCAAAAGTCACGGCGGGGCGGCACCCCCCTGTCCCTGGTTTGCAGGAGAAGGAAGGGGTGCAGCGTGCACGGTCGTTTCGAACGCGGGGGATTTAAAAAAGGGGGAAGCCCGCAAGTGCACCCGCAAAGTTGGACTGGAACGGGGGAGTCGAAATTAGGTTGCGCCGTGCACCGCCCGCGCCGGTTACTCCTTCTCACGTAAGTCGTAAGGCTCTTATGAAGTCATTACAAAGTTTACTGAGTTATAACGAGGATAGCAAGCAAGCAATTTTTCTCTAAAAGAAACTTTGCTTGTAAATCCGGCGCGTGTCCAGTTATGTGCAGAACGCCCGTGTAATCAGACAACTACAACAGGACAGGAAAATGTCAGCTCTTTGCAGAAGTTGGCCTAAAAGTAAAATGGCCTAACGCAAGACGGAGACGGTGCATCATCATCATCATAATCATAATCATCATCATTTCCATCATATCTACTCCCACTGCAGAGCAAAGGCCTCTCCCATAGATCCACAATTATCCCGGTCCTGTGCTAACCGCGACCAATTTATCCCCGCAAACTTCTTGATCTCATCTGCCCACTTAACTTTCTGCCGCCCCCTGCCACGCTTGCCGTCTCAATAGGGATCCAGTCTGTTACTCTTCATGAACAACGGTTACCTTGCCTTCGCATTACATGCCCTGCCCACGTCCATTTCTTTTTCTTAATTTCTACTAACATGTCCTTAACACGCGTTTGTTCCCTGACCCACTCCGCTCTCTTCATGTCCCTTAATGTTACACCTATCATCTTCAGTTCCATTGCTCGCTGAGTCGTGCTCAATTTAAGTTGAACCCTCTCAGTGAGCCTTCAAGTTTGTGCCCCGTAGGTGAGTACCGGTAAGATGCAGCTGTCATACACTTTCTTCTTCAGGGACAATAGTAGGCTGCCATTCATTATCTGAGAATGCCTGCCGAATCCACTCCACCCCATTCTTAATTTTCTAATTATCTCTGCCTCATGGTTGGGATCCGGGATCACTACTTGGCATGAGTAGATATATTCGCTCACCACTTCCGATGCCCTGCCACCTATCTCAAACTGCTGTGCTCTCGCGAGGCTATTAAGCATTACTTTAGTTTTCTGCATATTAATTTTCAGGCCCACGATTCTACTCTGCTTGTCCAGTTAGGTAATCATTTTTTGAGATTCGTCCACCGAGTTACTTACGTCAACACATCGTCAAATGTACATCAACACCAGCTAAACTAACCGGACTTGTTTGGGGTGTTTTCGTAGTTATAGAGCTCGGTAATGAAAAGGGTGCGAAAAAATTCAATGTCCTTCCACTGCGTGAAGAAGAATGGCGCATAGAAGCTGTGGCGCGTAATGTTGAACTCGTCTTAACGGCTAATTCCCATATATTTAGCTTTCGGAAAGTTCCGGCACAGGAACATTTAAAGCCGATTTCTGCAACCATGCTCCCTCCGTAGATGGCCATATATGGACAGCAGGCGGGAATTTTGTAACGTTTACAATCTCATTGTAAGTTAAGACAAGTGAATGAAAGCGGAAGAAATTAGAGTCGTCTTAGCGCATCATTGTCACATAATTCGTTTCGGAATACACTCGAAAACCGAAGACCTATAGCCGCTTTCTGTGGTCATACCACCTCCGTAGATGACTATTCTTCATGCCACGTGGAAAAGCCGGCTTACGAAAACCAAGCTTACACCGACACCCTGAAAGTCCGCCTCACCTCTAAACATAAATGCATTGCTGCAAAGATATTTCTCGGGGGAAATATGAATTTTGTAGAGTGAGCTACACTGTCCGAGGTTGAGCAGTTTCGCGTGGCTGCTGGAGAGCCGTGCTGCGCATGCGCGAGGAACAGTGACGTCTCACAGCGCACAGCTGGTGCGCCGGAGCCGCCGCCGCCGCCGCCGCCGTGATTGGATTGGATTGGATTGGATTAGAATGCAGTTTAGCAGCAGTAAGCATGACAATCAGCTAATCCTAGACAACCAGGAAACCTAAGAATAACCAGCTGAACCTTAACTCACGCTATCTATATCCTGGCATGGCCGAGCTAAGCCACTGCTAATTTTTTCTCGTACACTGGAGGTGAGGCGCAACAGTTGCACGATAACTCGGGTATTTGAGTGGGAACCGCAAGGTGGCGCTACGCTGGCGTGCGATTCTTGTCTACATAGCTCTCTTGCTGGAGGTTATCTGCTGCATTCTCTGCCGAAGATAATCTGCTGCTAGCCATAGACAGCTTCGGTGCAAAAGAGGTCGTAGCAGGTCGTCCAATCCAGCGTGTCGTGCCTGTCGATGTAAAATATCGAAATAGAATGCTGAAATCAGACGCGCACCCGGCCTAGGAAGGATGACGGACTGCGCGAACGGTTCCTGTGAAAGGAATGCCGCCTCTCGGGATGGGAAGCCGTATAGGGTGAAAAGAGTGCACTCACAACGTTATTAGTGCAAAACCATCTAGCCCAATGCACCTTTTTTGCGCATGTGCTTGCAGCCGCCGCCGATATTTTTGAAGGCGAGAGCTGGAGGGGAGCCCATTTGGTCGGGAAAACATGATAGCCGAAACGTCTTTTTTTTTTGTAAATTTTATGGTTGGATTCAGTTTTTATTTGCCATTACTTTTGGCGGCTCGCTCTTATCGCAATAGCAGCTTTTGACGGATGTCGTGGGCCGCCGGAATCAGTTCCAAACAGACTGTAGTTGGCATTCGGTGGCAATTGTGAAAGCTCCAGGTCGTTGGAAAGCCAACAAGTGGCATTGGGGAAACGTACCAAACTTCGTCAACGGCACATCGTTTGCGCGTGAAGCTAAAAACGCGGAGCGCGATTTCTATACAAAGCAAGTGTATCAGCTACCACCACGGGTGCGCCCCCTGATTAGCGATTTCGGACAACAGCGCCACTGGCAAGTACTCGCCTCTCGCGTCTTCTGCGGGCACTTTATTCCATTCCCTAGAGCGTCCCTATCTTGTCCTGCAGGCTTCCCTTACTGCGACCAATTTATCCCCGCGAACTTCTTGGTCTCATCTAACCATCTAACTTTGTGGCGCCCCCTGTTACACTTGCCATCTCTGGGAATCCACTCTCTTACCCTTAATGACCAATGGTTGTCTTGCCTTCGAATTACATGCCCTGTCCAAGCCCAGTTCTGCTTAATTTCTACTAATATGTCCTTAACACGCGTTTGTTCCCTGACCCACTCCACTCTCTTCTTGTCCCTTAATTTTACACCTATCATCTTCCGTTCCATTGCCCGCTGAGTCGTTCTCAATTTAAGTTGAACCCTCTTAGTGAGCTTCCAAGTTTCTGCCCCGTAGGTGCAGCTGTCATACATGCTCTTTTTCAGGGTCAATGGTAGGCTGCCATTCATTATCTGAGGATGCTGCCGTATGCACTCCACCCCATTCTGATCCTTCAAATTATCTCTGCCTCATGGTTGGGATCCGGGGTCACAACTTGACCTAAGTAGGTATATTCGCTTATGATTTCCACTTCCTCGCCACCTATCTCAAACCGCGCTGTGCTGTCCCGATGTTATTGATCATTACTTCAGTTTTCTGCACATTAATTTTGAGGCCCACAGTTCTACTCTGTCGTGTGCGGAAAGCATGCTTTGCAATTCGTCCCCGAGTTACTTAGCACGACCCAAGTATATAGAGCCCCAAGGCGGCGTCCCGAGGAGGAGGAGGATAAACATCTTTATTGTGTAGTCAATTTGCGTGACGTCTTCAGGAGGTGGAGTCCTCAGTCCAGGACCCCATATGCTTTGCCAGCCGCTACAGCCCGCACCACCAGTCGAAGCTGGTCGGACAGGCATGAGCTGGACAGGTTGCGCCTCCATAGCTCGGGAGAGTTGTACGGATTCGGTTTGGGGAGAGGGTGGGAGGGGCATCCACCAACCATGTGGAAAAGAGTACAGTCTGCTCCACAGAAGGGACACTTAGGGGACGTAATGTGTTCGGAGTAGTGGCAGACTCTTTTTGGGTGGGGAAAGGTGCTTGTTTGCAAGGCACGGTAGTGGTGTGCCTGCTCTATAGATAGGTGTCGGTGGGGTGGGGGAAAGGTGCGTCGGGCCAGGCGTAGATGTTGGGTCATTTCTCTGTATGCCAGAAGGGGAGTAAATCTCTCCAAGGCGGCGTCTTCACTCCTCGTGTGGCGTGTCATTTCTCGCGCAAGGTCGTGGGCCGTCTCGTTCCCTCTCACTCCCAGATGGGCTGGAGTCCATACGATCTGGATCTGTCGCTGCGGGGGGTGGCGTAGTAGTATTGCGCGGGCCGTAGCGTGCACCGTTCCGGCCTGGAAGTGCCGGCAGGCCTGTTGCTGTCCGTCACTACAGTAGTAGCCTTGGTTGAAGAGATGGCAAGCGCGATTGCCGCCTGTTCAGCTTCAGCTGGTGAGTGTGTTTTTATAGAGGCAGTGATAGTCGGTCCTCCTTGGGCGGGGCTTACTGCCCGGGCGAACGCTGGGTAGGAGGGGTATGCCGCCGCGTCTGTGAAGACGGCATCAGCATCTTTACTGTACTGGCGTGAGATGGCCTCCGCGCGAGCCTTGCGTCGTCCACTGTGGTGTTCCGGGTGCATGTTACGCGGTAACGGTCGGACTTGAATGCGTTCTTGAATATGTCGGGGAAGGGGCCCTGGAAGTGGGCCGTTGTAGCCTGGTGTATTTATTCCCCATTCTGACCGACATGGCGGCCAGCCTTGGTGAGAGAGAGCCGTTGGTATTGCTGTAGCAGATGTCCTTCAACTAGTTCCGACTACGTATTATGGATGCCGAGTTGAAGGAGGAGCGAGGTGGATGTGTTCGGGGGAAGACACAGTGCGCGCTTGTATGATCTTCGGATTATTGTATTCACGCATTCTTCTTCGTGCTTGTTGAGCAGAGCATATGGGACTGCGTAGGTGATGCGGGAAATAATGAAGGCCTGCACGAGACGTAGCGCCGCATGCTCCCCAAAGCCACACCTCTTCGTGATGATCCTGCGCAGCATATGAGACACCTGGCCCGTAGTGTGTTTGAGGCGAGTTACGAGAGTGGAGTTTCGTTTGTCGTGCTCGAAGATCATTCCAAGGATCTTGATTTCAGGTGTGGGGCGAATAGTGTGGCCCTGTAGGTGTATTTTGACCGGTGGGAGTGGGTCCCGTTTGGGTCTCCCTGGTTGGACCACGAGGAGTTCCGACTTTTGCGGGGCGCAAGAGAGTCCGCAGTATTTGGCGTACTCAGTGACCACATTGGCTGCTTCTTGAAGGCGAGCTTCCATGTCCCCCCATGAGCCTGTGCCTATACAGACTGTCACATCGTCGGCATAGATACCATGCTTAATTTTTGGAAGAGCCGCAAGGCGTTGTGGCAGTTTGATTAGGGCGATATTAAAGAGCATTGGTGAGAGTACTACTCCTTGTGGAGTGCCTCTGCTCGCCAGGTTGATGGGGTGGGACTTTGCTTCACCGACGTGGATCACTGCTTGCCTGTTTGTGAGGAAGTTTCGCACGTATGCATACGTGCGTTCCCCGCAATGCAGCTCTCGCAGGTGGGCCAAAATGACTGAGTGAGACACATTGTCAAATGCCCCCTTGAAGTCCAATGCCAGCATCGCTGTGGGGGAGTGCCGGGTGGCCGGGGTCATGACCTGTTCTTTGATCTGGAGGAGGATGTCCTGGGTGGCGAGGTGAGGTCTGAAGCCAAACATAGAGGCCGGCATGAGATCCCGGTCGTCTATGTGACGCTGGAGGCGAGCGAGGACGATATGCTCCGTGAGTTTTCCGACACAGGATGTTAACGGGTAACGCTGTTGTTCGCGGCGTACCCCAGAGGCTTCGAAAGCCAAGCGGTTTATATAGTCATAAGCGTTCGAAACTCGCGAAACGATGGCGCTTGTCATACATCTTCCCGTTGTTTTTAGCGCAAAGAAAACTATAGGTACATTTGAGGAAAAATATACGTAATTAACTGGCAGCGCCCGCGTTCATTA
Organism: Haemaphysalis longicornis; assembly: GCF_048455015.1. NCBI lineage: Eukaryota > Metazoa > Arthropoda > Arachnida > Ixodida > Ixodidae > Haemaphysalis > Haemaphysalis longicornis. The sequence continues at coordinate 46,277,144 of NW_027526225.1, read as the reverse complement.
AGTTAAGGACGCCAGTTGGGTTGGTTTTTACGATAGTAAACGCAAAACGTGGCAGTGCAACGCCGGCCCGTGCGGGGAGAAAAGCACAAAGAGAACAAAACAGGCAGGGGGCGCGCGAGCACTGCGAAGGCGGGAAATTTGAATTGCATGGGGTGGTAGCAGTGAGCGGACAACGGCGGTACCACCCATTATGGTGAATCACTGCTCTGCACTTCCGACAGCTTTCACATTGAGTGGAACGGCTTTAATTTTTTTCTGCTTTGTTATGCTTCGAGACTCCGTCAAGTTTTCTACGTGGTGTCGTCGTTAGCCACCCAAAGAGAAATGGACTCTTTGTCATAAAATTATGTTCAATGTACGCGTGCCCACGGGCTTTAAGGGGAAGCTCCAAGAGTAGCGGAGGGCGCAAGGGGACGAGCTTTTGTCGAAAATTTTTGAACTCGTTTTGTGGTCTGGCGTGTGAGACGGTAATTAAGAAGTTTATTAACGTTATCGATACTAGACCTTTTGGCTTCTTTCATTTTGGCTATGATTCTTCTTTTTGCGCTGTCAAACTACACCACTCGTCGCAACAAGCGATAGAGCGAGCCACCCCGCGACGCGTTTCCAAGTACCGGTTGTGTCGCGCCTCCGACAGGTGGCGACACGAGTCCCGCCTGCTCGGCGAGATTTTCCTGCGCACGTTTCCCCGGCCCAACCACCAGCTTAAACAGCATCGCTGTTAAAAGTGTTGCTTTTCGTTTGCTGTCCACTGTTAAAGGGTCCATACAACCATACATACCATACATAAAGAAATACATAAAGAATACAACCTTGCTCAAGTTGTAAGAACTAGCGTTTAGTAACTGACTCAGCTAAATTCCAGCCACGTATTTTAACATATAAAAACGCCGAAAATAATCAAAACATTAATTTTGGTTGCACACGACGTCAGCAGCGATGCTATAGAGGGAACACCAAAACAAAGTTATCAGCGCGTTAAGTGCCCGTAAGCATTCAAAATATAGGATAAAATTAAATTAGAGGCCCCATTGCAGAGGCATGTCCTTGGCGGTGGCTTTAGTTGGCGGCTGCGAATACCACACGCGAAATTCTGCTTTTCCCGTTCGTTTTCTTTGTTACCTGGATTGGAAGTTTGTGGTAAAATTAGTACCATTGTTACCGCGACAAAATTTTTAATAAACCAACCTTTTATTTTTTATTTCTCCTTGGCCCATTTAAGACACACCGATAGTCTCCGTCTGTAAATTATCCACCCAGTGATGGCTTCGGTGTTACCAAAAGGACGGTATACCGGCGTACTTGCCTGCCAGGGTATTCCACCCAGTGCCGTGGTGGCGAAGTGGTCGACGAGCGTTCCCGCGTCGCCGAAGCGTATCTCGCCTGCCCAGGCTCGATCCGGGAGAGGAGCCTTGCCCACGGCGCGGTGGCCCAGGCAGAAGGGAACGCACACCCACTGGGGAGAAGCGGCCGCCGACATTGTTCACCCAAGGGCAAAGTACGGTGAAAAGAACTGTGGCTGGTTCCTCTGTCATAGGAATCGGTAGAACACGAAAGCGAAATGTGGAGCGAAATCTGCAGCTGAGCATGATTTTCGGGACGGCGGCTGCTTTGTGGGTGTGCTTGGCGAGTGACGTCTTGCTGGCGGGTCCCTTCGGCAAAGGTGTACTGGGCTCATTTCCGCGACGGATATGACGTCAGTTAAATCTTGGTGTATCCCGGCATAAAAAACTTTGGTCTTAAAATATAAAACATGAAAACGAACAACCCGAAATATAACGTACTCTTTAGTACTACAGGTTGCTTCCCCGCAAGAACACCCTGTCTGCAGGGGTGCACCCTTTACAGGCCGCTTGCTTTGTTGTACTGGAGTCACTGATTGATTGATTGTATGGTTTAAAGCGCCGGCGCAGCGCAGGCGATGAGGCGCGCCGTAAGGGAGGGCTCCGGATTAATTTTGACCACCTGGGGATCTTTAGCGTGCGCCGAAATCTCATACACACGGGCGTTTTAGGGGCGAAGCTCCTAAAGCCATGGGTCTGTCCATCCCTTGTGTCTCGTGGTACGTGACCGCCGCATGCTTTCGGAGATGTCGCAAAGTGGGCCGCGTTGCACGCGCAAGAACCGGCTGCAACCGGCAGCGCAAACTCGGCACCGGGAGCGCGAGCTTGTCTGTGTTCGCCAACGGAGGCGCGAGCGCACGTGCACTGCGAGGGGGAGATCACGCAAGAGATGACGCCACGAACGCAGGCAGTCGTTCTCGGAGATCGAACGAGACGCAAGGACCTTTGCTCGTTTCCTCTCGTCTTGTTCGGGCACAAGTTCGCCCTAAATAAAAGTTCTTTCTTTACCGTTGTGTCCCATCCTACGTGACAAATTGTGGTGGATGTGCGGGGTAGTCCTCGATGGCGCGGGGTCTTTCACCAGGTCTGGGCCTGGGAGCATTGACTCCGAAAATAAAAGTTGATTTGTACAATGTACGCACACAGTCTTACGTCTTTCTTAATGATGTAATGGGCGAACTTTCACGGGAGAGTTACGGTTACCGATGATCTCCCCCTCTCGAGCTTCGCCGCACTTATCATCATTCATTCCGTGGATATGGCGTGATTTTTTTTGCTTTCGCCTCCATCAGAAAAGCGGCCGCCGCGACCGGAAATCGAACCCGCGTCATCGTGCTCAGCAGCACAACGCCTTAGCTACTGAGCCACCGCGGCGGGTGTACTGGAGTCACTTCCGTGACGGATATGACGTATGTGAATTTTTCGTGTACCAAAACACTTTAGTGTTAGAACTCGTTGATTTGAAGCCGGAAAGGACGCCATCTCAGTTCGAAGTAACAAAAGTTCGAACTAACGAAAGGGAAGGAGGACAACAGTACACTGAAATTGGAGGCCGTAAGGCAATTAAAAACTTTGATGCTTGAAAATGCCCGTGATGGTGGCCTGCCCTTTGTGCCTCAAGGTGACAGCCAGAACTTTTTGTTCTAACAAACGAAATCCTCCTCTTCGGCTTCTTCACAACTGAGGAAGAGACGGAAGCCATTCTATACTGCCACGATTTCGGAAATGACGGCCGTACCACCCTTAGTCCTCGTCCTCCTTGTCGTCAATGGTAGCCACAGTGTCAATGGTCAGTGTCAATGTTCAGTGTCAGTGTCAGTGTCAATTCAGTGTCAATGTCAATCAAGTGTCAGTGTCAATGGTATCGTCAATGGTAGCGCTTCTCACCTGAGATACGATGCCCTCAACTGTCAGTGTACCATTACAGGCCACTGTATTCGTGTCCACGTTGCCGTGGTGCGCAAAGGTGACGTTTTCCACAACGTACGTCGTGTGAAATTCAGATTGCTTTGCCCTATTTTTCCTTCTGCGTTTTACAGAGCCTCGTGCGTAGGAAGCGAATGCGTTTCTGTCGCCGTGTGCAAGGCGCCGCTCGGTGGCGCGTAGTTCAAAATATGCGTGCTGGAACCTACACGGGTGCGAATTAGTGGGTTACTTTATGCATAGATTAGAGACTTGACCGGACGAAATCGACTGTTAGAATTGTTCGTAAATTCGAATTATTGAAGTTCGAATCAACGAGCTTTCACTGTACAAGCAATACAGTGGAGAGGCTCGTTAATTCGGAATTCAATTATCGGAATTTATAGGTAATTCGAACCTCTGTAGAAGTATATGTATACAAATGCTGCAGCGAAGAAGAAGCAAATTGCAGCAATCTTGGACATAAACCGTCGCGATGGTGATGAAGGTTTCGTACAGCTTTGCTACTTTCAAGTCGTAAGCGTTAGTGTGAGCTTCTTGCATTTTTTTTCTATTTGAACTTTGCACCCTCTTAACAGAAAAACGAAGGGGGCTAATTTTTATACAGCGTGTTCACAGGTTGCCACTCATCTAAGCGAAACCAGACGGGACTTGTCATTGAAGCATCCCGGATAATAAATAATAACAATAAATGTTTTTATTTGTCGTACATGTACAGAGTACATGACGGGTCGGCCCAAGCCAAACAGGCTTGTCGGGCTGTACCCGGCAGCCAGTGTCAGGACACTATAAATTACACCAGGAAAAAATATAAAGAAAAGGAAGGTGGGGGCGAAAAGAAACGAGAAAAGAGGAAAAAAACAATAACAAAAAACAAAAATAACAAAACAGGAAAACGATTAGAAGCAGTAAAGCAGTGTGTAATGCATACATACAAAAGAGGGAACGCAGGGTTACTCAACTGAACATTCAGGGTTACTCAACTGAACTGAACATGTAGGTGAACATTTGGAATGCGATACGTGGAGCCTTCCTTGATCGAAACTCGGTACGAGTTATAAACGCGTGGCTAAACTTTGCGTTTATATCTCTGTGTTGGAGAGTGTTGGTAACTTGAAGTGCCGCGAAAGTGCGGATATTATTTTCAAAAGAACGTTTACGTTCTTTATCGGCTGCTCAACGGCTTCGGCGGACCTCACCGCGCGCGGCCTACCCATGCCGCTCTACAAGGCGAACTGCATGACGAGAGCGAGCGACCGCACCTGCGATGTGGGGTGATATAGCGCGACACTTGTGCGCGCACACCCGCGCCGGTTAAGAACGGTGAAAGAGAGGTAGCTGCGCCCAGGATAACTCAATCTAATCAAGAAAGACAAGGACGCCGACCACAAGTTCATTGAGTTTAAAAGAAATAAACGTTTCGGCTGCCACACGGAAGCCTCGGCCACAATAAAAACTCCCACCTCCCCTCCCGGGAACCCCTGTGTAGATGCGACGCATAGGGGGTTCACGTTGCAGCGTTGGACAGCGGAGGAACGGCGCTGGAACGATGGAGCGGAGCGGCGCAGGCACCGCGTTTTATAGCGCGCATAACGGTGAGGGGACGCGCCGGCGCCAGTGCGTCTGCCGCGGCTATGACGCAACACAATCCACTTTAATCCAATCCAGATCCAATCCAAGCCAAGCCAGGCCAAGCCAATCCAATAATTCCAATCCAATGCCTCTCGCGAGAGAGTGTTCGCTATCGGAGAGGAGAGGGGGTGAGCGGCGGAGAGCGCAGCTGGCGCGGCGAGGAGAATGGGGGAGGGGTGGACGCCGACAACGCCGGATGGATGCAGGGACAAGGCGAGTGAATGAGATGCGTTCGCATCTAAAATCTTGAAGGGAGATAATCGCCTCATATAGGTTTCACAACGCTGCGCAGGCAGTTCGCGTAGATTGACGGCAAGTTTCCGGAGTTGCGAAACCTGTAATTCACACAACGCTGAATCGCAACTCCGGAAACCTGCCGTCGATCTACGCGAACTGCCTGCGCAGCGTTGTGAAACCTATATGAGGCGATTATCTCCCTTCAAGATTTTATTGTGGCCGAGGCTTCCGTGTGGCAGCCGAAACGTTATTTCCTTTCAAAGTCAACTATCTTGTGGTTGGCGTCCTTGTCTTTCTTGACCAAAATGCATCCCTACCGGACGGGCTCCCGTCACATCCGTGACTTCATAATTCAATCTATAAGCTCCAACAGGGTACAGTCAACACTTTATTCCTGGCCGATCCCCCCGAGTGGATACGTGATAAGCATTGGGAGGGCATCATCATCATCTTCGTTACACCACCCGGACAAAGCTGTTTCTTCCGCTAGGCGCTTTGGCGGGCGCCACCACCGCCGGCACAAGTCAGCTAATACAAGCTTCGCTTGAGAATGTTTTCCTCACCAGGCCGAGAGTCACGATGAAGGCCTGGAAGCCGTCGGTGTAGGACACGGAGTAGAGGCCGCCCAGGGAGGTGTAGAAAAATGTCACTGTGGCTGACACGACGATGGCGATTACCTGGTCCAGCTCCACAATGACCTCAGCTGTCGATCCTGCCGGAGAATACAAAGAAAAGCGGAAGCGGTGAAAGGATTGTTTAACAATGCTGATTCACTGTTATGTGCACTGTGAAATGATTTACACTGTCTATGACTATACACCTTTTCACCCTAGCAAAAAAATGTTCAGGGAATCTTTTTGAATGTTGAAGCTGTTGTAGGTGAGCAATGACGGACACAAAGTTGATTTTTAGTATCCTTGTGATGTGGTGGTTGACGTCGGCGGCATGGCATTTCAATGACCTCATGTTGAGCAAGGCCAGAGTGAGCTCGTCGCTTTGATCGACGTTTTCGTACGACACTCTCCACGCGCCACTAATCGTCTCTAGAGGATGCTTTGCACGCCCAGCCTATGGAAGCGCGGCCTCTTCCTCGGCCATGCGAACTATCGGTGGCCGGGCCGTGTGTAGGGAATGATCAGCAGCTTCGACATTGAAATCCTTGCTCTTCTACGGTACAGAGCGTATTCGCACGATGGCACGAGGACGAACCAACAAGAGGCGTACGCTATGACGTGCCTTTCTCGTACCGAGCAAGTGTTGCCACGATAGGGCGAACGCTGCAGTTTTTACGGGAAAGCTGTTTACATATATCTACCCCCAATGGGTTCATCTCCGGGGCTCTGTGGGCAAAAATCATCTCCGTGGCCAAAAACGCTCACTAAAAGAACACACTGCGTCATTTGTTTTCCAACGCCTCATGCTAACACGTTTCATCTACGTGGGTGAAAACGCGTACTAAAGGAACACCTCGAGACACTAGTTTTCCAACACCTCGGGCTAGAATGCTTCGTGCTTCAAAGAGACGAGACTTTTACAGCAAAGCTGTATACCTCTCCAGACAAGCTGAGCGTAGTGTCAGCAAATGAGGTACTAGAGTACCGCCACTGAGGAACGCAAGTCAGAAATGGCGGTCATTTTGGCGTTGTTGCGACATTGCCGCATCTACGGTATCGTCGTAGAGATGACAGCTGACTTGCGGGCACTTGGCCAGATTGACCGGCTGCGACGCGCCGAGGGGTGCGGTCCGCTGCTGCGGCGGCTGAAGAGCCACCACCACTCGCGCATGGGGCGCATGCTGATGTTCTACGAGGAGGTGGTGGCCCCCGTGGACGAGGGACCTGGTGGCCCCGGTCCTGTTCTGGCAGCTGACGTGCGGCTGGACATTGCGGGGCTGCACAGCAAGTGGCGGACGCCCCACTGCGGGCAACTGCAGCTGGCTCGGGGTGTCGTCGGGGGCGACCTAGACGGCCACGCCCTAGTTTACACAGATGGCTCGGTGCGACAGCAGCAGGGGTAGGCCGCAGCGGCCGCCGTGCTGGGAGAGGCCACCCGACAGGTGCGGCTGTCGCCTCTTCTTCGGCCACGGCTGAGCTGGTGGGGGTCGGACTGGTCCTGGACCTGCTGCTGGAGATGGAGCCCTTGCCCGAGCGCTGCGCCCTGCTGTGCGACTCCCGAGTGGCCCTGGTGCGTCTTCAGGACGGAGACTCGCACTCCCTGTTGGTGCGTGGCATCCGGGAGAAGGCGGCACAGCTGGCGGACCGGGGCAATCAACTGTGCCTGCAGTGGGTCCCCGCCCACATTGTTCTGGATGGCAACGAGCGGGCGGACGAGCTGGCCGCCGGGGCACACGCGCTGCCTCCGTCGGACATGGTGGCTCAGGCGGCAGCGGACGACGCCCGCCTGCTCATCCAGCGACACATCCGGACCAGGCATCCGGACCCGCGGCTGCGTGTCGGAGGGGGCCTGCCGCCTGTGCGGGCCTCACGCCTGCCTCGACGACTGCGCTTGGCCATCCTGCGCCTCCGCGTGGGGGACGTGTGGACGGCGGAGCGGAAGCACCGTCTGGGGCGGGTGACCAGCCCCGCCTGCACTCACTGCCAAGCGCCCGTGCAGTCCCAAGTTGCCCGCCCTGCCCCAAGTTTGCGGCAGGGCGGGCAGAGCTGCTGGTCGTGCTTCACGGAGTGCGGCCACTTGAGGAGCTGCTTTGGCCCCCGGGCAGTGCTAGGGAGCGAGACAAAGTGCTCGAGGCCCTGGGTACATACCTGCGGGCCTCGGGGCTGCACAGCGCACTCCACTACAACTCTGCCTTGCTGCCCAGATTGTGGTGGAGTGCTGCTGCTGAAGCAGCTTCTGTACTTGTGTGTGCGTGTGTGTGTGTGTGACCCCTTTTACATGTGTGCTAAACATTGTCCTTTGTAGATTCATGTGTTGTCTATATCTGTAGTGTTTCTCTGTAATGTTAATTTTCTCAATGTGTAACTCTTTTTTTTTCTTATTCCTCTTTTTTTCCTCTTTTGTGTTTTATATTTACCCTTTTGTGTGTTATATACATTGTAATGCCAACCTTCTCCCCTATCATCCTATTCCTATGTATTCTTTTCTCCCTATCCTCCCCCCCCCTCCCTACACCAGCAGGCGTTCCGGTGTCCGCCCCCTAGGCGAGCCAATTTACGCCTGTTGGTGGATCTTCCTTTCCTAAGAACAATAAATACATACATACATACATCGTCGTTAACTTCGACCGGGTCGTTTGTTAACAACACTACCGGAGGTGCAGCACAATGACATCTTTCGACACACTTCCGCCGCTGAAATGCTGTTACAGGCGTTATCTTTGATTTGCATTCGGAACGACGTCAGTCGCGCGTATCCGCCGAGCAGGGAGGAAAAGCTAAGCCTACTACAGATGAGCGACCAAAACGCGTAAACAACAAAATGGCGGCGCCCATGAACCGTCGCAGTGTAAACAAATGTCACGTAATGCGAACTGGCCAATGATCATGGCGGCGGCACGGAACAATAGGAGAAAAGAGTGCCGATACTCTGTACCCTTATCTAGTGACGATAGACGAGCGCAAGCGACAAGCCCGCCGAGACGATGAGAATTATTTAATGCCCTCCTCCACCACCGCCATTTGTAGTGGCTTACAACAACTTTGCTGGACATCCATGTTCGCAGCGCGGGATGGCGACCAATTTTTTTTGTGGCCAATTTTGGCCAATCTCCCTAAGTGGGTATGCTTGGCTTGACGAACGTGCGCTCGAGGAACGCGTGCACGAGTGCTCAGAATTTTCTTCTGCGGACACCACACACAACGATTTCCTCAACACCTTCGTTGTTAAAAAACACAAGAAAACACCCATGAATGGTGTTTTGTCGTTTATAGCACCCTTACACACAAGCAAAAACACAAGAAAACACTCTTTTGAAGAATGTTTTATCGTAATTTACACACTTGAAAGGGTGTTTTTCTTTGTTATTAGAAAGGATGTGAGGGTGTTACAGTGTTAAATGATTTACACATTTTTTGTCTGACACCCTTATATACCCTATAAGAAAAACAAGAAAAACACCCTGTGATGGGCGTTGTAGCGAAAGAACGACGGAAGCTTACATTTTTGCTAGGGTGTATGGGTGTTAGCTATAGACAGTATTTACACCCTTAAGGGTGCAACTCATGTTACAGTGTGGTTATAGACAAAATGGATCTAAATCAGCCTGCAGTGTATTGTGACATAAATACCTAAGCAGATTCAATTCAAATTCAAATTTCAATTCAATTTTATTCAGGAAAGTACAAGTACAAAGTACAAGGGGAGTTGTTTTTATGATAGAGGCGTAAAGCGAGAACGCTCGTTTGTTCGAGATTTCTCTTAGGGCAGGCACAAAATATGATGATAGTTGGATTTTTTTTGGCGCAAGGCCAGCTGGGGCAAAGAGCGCCAAACAAAAGTATATAACAGTAAACAGTAACTACTAAAATTTGTAAGCCAGAATAACAGTAAAATCAATTAATTAAAGACAATGGTGATGGCTAGTGTATATGGCCAGTTTTGATTATGCATGATAAGAAATGAGGTTTAAAAAGTTAACATCATACAAATATTTAAAAACGCGTTTCCTGGAAACCATGGCATTGTCACCCAAAACAAGAAAGGGTGCAGCGGAATGTGTTGTCTGAATTGTTCTTTGAAGTGCTTGCGTCTTGTTGTCTGGAGTGCTTTGCATGTAATGAGGATGTGAAGTACGGATAGACCCTCCCCACTCCTGCTACACACGGGCCTTGGAGACCCAGTGAGCGGGTGTGAGTACGTCGCATGTGTGTGGCCTATCCGTAACCTGGCCAGGGTGACTTCAGAGTGCCTGTTTCGTGTGTCCGTATTGTATGGTCCCAAGTGTGGTTTTATTAGGTGTAACTTGTTGTCTGTCTCGGTATTCCAGTCTGCTTGCTTTCTGATGTGTGGCTTGAGGTCAGTGTAGGGTAATGTCGGCATGTGCAGTGTATTTGAAAGTACAGCAGCAGCGGCCATCTGATCGCGCGGTCTCGTTCCGGCTATTCCAGAGTGGCCAGGGACCCAACACAATCAGTTCAAGATTTGAGGCATATGCAGAGATAATGGTCTTTAGGATGAGATTGATGACATAGTTTTTGGATGACTTTGTGGACGACAATGGGCTTCCTCGATTATCAGTCCCGAATCGTCCGCGGACTGCCCGAGACGCGATGCGGCGCTCGATTTTTTCGTGTATTCTTATGGGACTTCCGGTCTGAAGGTAGTCCTCGGACTGCCCGCGGACCGTCCAGGACTGGTAAATCAAGGATCCCCAATGTTTGCACCACACTCGACGAGTCTGTATAAATTACAGACTTAAATTACAGACTTGTATCAAGACTTGTAACAAGAAAAATGACATACGCCTCCGCCGTAAAGATACTGGTGTTTATATTCATAGTTCTACTTGCAATAAAATTGGGACCGTGCGCAGCACAAGACACGGGGGAGGATCACTGTAAAATTCTACACGGTGATATTTATCCTGTAAAAACAAGAAGTGCTGCAAACTTGCGCTTCTTTGAACTTGATTTTTCTCAATTTTTACGAATGATAAGTCGCATAGCACTGGGCGAACTTGCCATGGGGGTAAAAGCGTGCTACGGGACGTTTTATAGGTATCTAAAATGAGACAGTAAGTTCAGGCACCTTCTATTTGACTCTGAGCGAGAAAGGTGCAGAAATGGTTGGGCGATATAAAAAGATCTGGGACGTGGATGTATCACTCAAAAAGGTTTAAAAGGATGGTTGTCCATTGATGAAATTTTAAAGGCGTATAACAAGTCAACATAGGTTCGCTGGCGTGATAAGCACCATTTGTCACACTCTGCGTAAAAGACTCTAGACAGGGCTCGTACGGAATGCGCCACAGGAGAGGCGAAGCCCCACGGGAAGCACTGGGTTTTCGTGGCTGACTCATACACAACACTCCCATAGTCCAAACGAGATACCACTAAACTGGTAAAAACACGCAGGAGTAGTTGCTCATGGGCCCCATATGATTGGTGTGAGAGGACCTTTATTATGTTTATCGTTTTGAGGCATTTATGCTTGAGTTGTTTGATGTGTGGAATGAATGTGAGTTTTTCATCTGAGACTACGCATAAAAACTTGCGTTCCTTTTTTACGGGAATCGAGTCGCCATGAAGCTTAATATCAGAGTCTGCTTGCATCCCACGTCTCCTTGAAAATACAACGCAGGTACTTTTAGAAGGATGAAGTTTAAACCCATTTTCGTCTGCCCAGCGAGCAAGTTTGTTAACCCCAAGCTGGATCTGACGTTCACATGTATACATGTTACATGATTCAAAAGATATTTGAACGTAATCTACAAACATGAAGAAGGAGATGGTTGGCGGCAGTGCCTTTCGGAGAGAGTTCATCTTTACTATAAACAAGGTGCAGCTCAAAACGCCACCTTGAGGCACGCCATTTTCCTGCACGTGAACGTTTGGAAGCGTGATCGTCTCGTGCCGGCCCAGGAAGACACCGGCAACACTGTCGCTCCAGGAGCCCTTAAAGGGGAAGCGTGCTCGTCTCGTGCCGGCCCAGGAAGACACCGGCAACACTGTCGCTCCAGGAGCCCTTAAAGGGGTAGCGTGCTCGTCTCGTGCCGGCCCAGGAAGACACTGGCAACACTGTCGCTCCAGGAGCCATTAAAGGGTAAGACACCACCGGGCGTTCAGCAAGCCGAGCATACGCAGTGGGGGTGTGGACGGCGCAACAACAACAAGGGAGGGACATAGCCCCGACCATGAGATGCTTCGCATCGAAAACAACAAACACAGGAAGGTGTGCCGGCAACCGAAACATGTTCATCTCAACAACACAAGCAGTCGTGAGAGGAAGCGAGAGCGCCCACGCCCGCTACCGACGCACCTACGTGGTTGCAGCGACTAGAGCAAGCCCAAAAACACGAGGTGCAGGCTCTGCAACAACAGATGCAAAGCAGCAGATGCAGGCCCAGCAGCTGCAAACGGAACAGCTGATACTACAGATGCAACAGCAGACAACAGGCACCCTACAGCGGATAATGCAAGCCATCGCACAGATACCGCTGCAAACAGCAGCGGTGACAGCGACACAACCACAGGACGCGCAGGAGCAGCACCTCCAGCACCAACATGGACAAGAGCAGCCCACCTACGCCTAATGCCCCGGACGTCCTGCAGTGGAATTGACGCTCTCTTCGAGGATGTGTGACAGATCACCGAGCTCTTCCGCGTCGCCGGCCGAATGGCAATGCTACTGCTGCAGGAGATCAGAGGCGAAATTCCCCGAATTTCTGGATACGTCGGATACTTCCAACCCACAATCGAACATACAGTTCCACGGGGGTCAAGCGAAACAAGAACGGAGGCCGAAGCCGCGGTTTTCGTGCGGCGGGACGTCCCACATGCCAACCTGGACACTTCCGAACACTGTACCGAACGCCAAGAAATAGCGGCAGCTCGCGCAACGCTGGGACGTCGGAATGTGATTTTGGTGTCGTACTGCGCTCGCCCTGACTCCAGCTGCGTAGGTCACAGAAATGTTCCTCGTGGCGGGGTGACGTACAAGTTTATCCTAGACCTTCGAAGACGCCACCCGTCAGACAAGATGCTGATCGCTGGGGGCTTTAACGCGCACCATTTCGACTGGGGACACTTCTAGGCAGATGCACGCGGTTCGAAGCTCCAGGAGACGACGGAGGCAGCGCGCCTGATGCTCACCAATGACCTCGAGTACCGAAAAAGACACCGGTTACACGCCGGGAAGCAAGACACAAAGCCCGACCAAGCCTGGGCAGACCAGTGAACTGTACGGGAATGGCGGTGTGGCGTGGATTTCATGGGCTCCGACCATTACCCAATCTGTATCTGCGAGGACACTGGAGATAAAAACAAGCGGACGCACAGCGTGTGCCGTCGTCTGGGATGACTTTCTAGAGGCCATAGGCAAGTGCGAGTGAAACCTACCCATCACGGGGAAGCTGCGCCAAGCGGTGGAGACCGCCATTCGAAAGACCGAAGTGAACGAAGACTGCCCACACCGGACAAGCATCTTGCCAACCTCTGGGAGACCCGCAAGCAGCTGCACATGCGCTACGTCACCAATGAGAAGGGATATGAAGATCTTGTTTGTGTGCGCAACAAGACGGTACAGGCCAAGCACCTGGCGAGGTTTCGCTGGATAGAACACTGCGCGTCTTTCGATGAGAAAACCGGCAGCCATCGAATGTGGCGCACGTACCGTGCCATGGTCAGCAAAACAAAGGTGCCAAACACCACCAAGAACATAAGGCTGGCCACGTGCTTGAGGATCGAGGAATTTGAGAAAGAGGCGGCCGAAACCTTCTTCCCACAACCACAGGCGCCACCGAATCCCAGCGTATACAAACCAGAGCCAGTGACGAAAGAACTAGACCAGAACGCTCTGTTCCCGCTACAGGAGCTGTCTGTGGCGTTAGAGGCGGTAAACGTCCGCAGCGCCCCAGGCAAGGACGGTATAATGTGGCAAATGCTGCGGAACCTAAACGAAGAGGGCCGTACACAGCTCCTGGACGAGTTGAACACTGTGTGGCAATCCAGAGAACTGCCCGCAGAGTGGCGCCATTCCATCGTATGCCCAATTCCTAAACCCAGGAAGAGACTAGACAGTGTGCAGAACCTCCGACCCATTTCGCTTACGTGCACAATATGTAAGCTATTAGAGCGCATGGTGATGGCCTGGTTGACCTACATAGTAGAGCACCACACAGGATACTTGCGGCCACGCAGACCGGGTTTCGGCCAGGGCTCTTACGCACGATAGCCTTCAAATGCTCCGCCTCACGGTGGGGCACCGTCGCGGCCCCACCAAGACTCCAGCCATCGTTGTAGTCCTAGACCTGAAGAACAACCATACCCGGATTGTGAAAATACTTCACGAGTGTGGAGCTGGCCCACGCATCACCAATTTTGTGAAAGGATTCCTAAAAGATCGGACATTCGAGATTAACACCGACAGCCACGAACCACAGACCTTCAACAATGTAGTCGGGGTGCCACAGGGGGAGATTCTGTCTCCTATGCTATTTAATATTGTGATGAGCGACATCGCTGGCGAGCTCGATACAAGAGACCACTTGAACCATACAGTATACGCGGGCAATATCACGATCTGGACTCATGGTTCGACCGACGTCAAGGCGGCCACTGCGGCGGTGCAGCGTGGACTGGACGCCATTGAACGGGGGTTAACGGCCACAGGCATGCACGCCTCTTCAGGGAAGACCCAGTGCATTGTTCTAGGTGGTACTGAGCAGACTAGGGAGGCCATCGACATCAGGCTAGGCGGCCACCGCATCGAGCGGGCTGCTTCCCGTTGGATCCGGGTCCTAGGGGTCCCACTGCACGAACAGTGCGGAGCCGACGAGTGGATCCGACAGCTGAAGGTTACGTGGCGGCAGCAGCTCCATATCATCCGACGGATGGGAATTCGCTTCGGCGGTGCGTTGACGCAGGTGATACGTACGCTGATCCAGGCGGTGCTTACATTGAAGGCATGCTACGGGAAGGTCCGCTTCCAGCTCACCCAAGCGCAACACGTGCAACTAGAAACGCTGCACCGCGAGTGCCTGCGAGCTATCACGGGTCCACCAGTGCCGGGGCACACATCCAGCGTCTCATCAACGACACGGCAAGCGACGAGTCGCCGATTTTGCCTCCGCCGAATCCTATCCCCCCTCCGGAGGACGAGCTTATCCGACGCACGCCCAAACCCATTACGAGGCTCTGCAGGAAGCACCACCACAGAGAGGAGCGCGCCGCCGCCGCGGCGCGAGCCGACCTGCAAGAACGTGCCATATTCGTGGACGCCGCCGTCGATGCGGCGACCAACAGAGTTAGCGTTGCTTGTGCAGATAGGCCATCTCGGGCGAGGCGGACGTTTCAGCTTGACACCACGCCCAGCACAGTGCGATGCGAGCTGGAGGCGGTACTGCTGGCGGCGAACCACATCGAAGAGCGCTACCAGGCGGAGGAGCACCGGGGCCGGATGTTTACCATATACACTGATAGTAGAGAGGCCGTGACAAGACTCGGTGGCACGCCAATCATCGGATGCACAAGCCACCTCATCAAGACGGTTTCGAAGAGACTTCGCACAACGAAATACTTCACTGTGCGGGTGGACTGGGTGCCGGGACACGCGGGTGGCGTCGGAAGCGAGGCCGCCCACACGTGGGCGACGCGGTGAAGCAAGTATCCGCCCCGACCCATCACATCCTGTTCCCCCCAGCACAGCACGACTCAAACCCTGCGGACGACCGAGCCGCTGCCAAGCAAGACAGCAGGGCGAAGTTCCGTGCCGCTACACCCCATGACCCACGACCACTGCCAGGAGGACTTCCCAGGGGGGCCCAAGTTCTGCTACACAAAATAAGAGCAGGGGCTGATCTTACGGAGGACGTGCTCGAAAAGGGGCGGGCATACGCTCCCCGACGCTCGAGACACCTGAGAGAACACTCCGAGAACTTCCGGGAGACAATCATCGTGACCTGCTCCTCGTGTCACGCGTCAACGAGTTCCACAATGCAGCACATTCTGTGAGAGTGCTCGCGGCTCGCGGAGCAGAGAAGTGCCCATCTTCCGCCGTACGTCAAGACCCTCCAGGAGTGGGAGTCGCCTCCTCTGGGCCGGACTCAGCCAAAAAAGACTTATGTCCCTGTGGACTTTCGCTAGTATACCACGGTGATGCACAAGGGGATGTGGACGCTCTCACCTTCGTTACCGCCTTCCCCATACCTGAATAGACCTTGAGTCTCCCCATCCGAAGAAAGAGTTATAATAATTAAAATTGGACAAACCTCCGTTCACTTCATCAAGAAAGGAGCGAGATAAAGAGGCGAAGAGAGTGATGGGTGGTAGCAGTGCGCGGATAGCGGCGCCACAGCCCGTGGCGAATCTTTGCTCTGCACTTCCGACAGCTTTCACGTTGAGTGGAAAGGCGTTAATTTTTTGTCTATACATCTAACACCCTTACATCCTATCAAAAACTAAAAGCGTCTTTTGTTAAGGTGTAATTAACGATAAAACACCCTTGAAAAGGTTGTTTTCGGACACCCTTACACCCTATCGAAAACAAAAAAACACCCTTTGAAATAGTGTAAGTAACAATAAAATGCCTTTTAAAAAAGTGTTTTTTGTGTTTTTGCTAGGGTTTAAGGGTGCGATAAATAACAAAACAGTATTAAAGGGCATTTCCCCTGTTTCTTTAGTAGGGTGTAAGAGTGTTATTTAAAGACAGTGATTTACAAGGGGGTAAATTATTTTGCAGTGTAGCCCTCTCTCAGAACCCTCATCTAGCGCTGCGCTTTCTCTTTCCCGGCACGGGCTACCGCGCCCGTGCTCCTCTTCGTTTTTCGACCTCTCGAAGAGTTTCCTGATGCATAGAAATTTCATTCTTTCGTATAATTTCGGAGATTGCTTCCACGACTCCACATAATCGAATACACATGCAGTTCTGACGTTGGATAGCGCTCCTTCCCCGGCCTGAGAGATGTGGTCTTCGTCAATGTCGATACGGCAATCAAGGCGAGGAAGTATTAATTCTGCCCTGTTCGTGCGGCGAGGCAGAGGCAAAAAAGTAGTGGCAACCTCACGTGCGTGTGGCTATGTAGTATTGTTATGTGCGCGCAGTCAGCCCTATAATCGGCCGTGCAGAAATATGTGGGCACTCGTAATTCGCACCTGCACGTACTGATCACCAGCGTTGAGGATATATCTCTGCTCAGCCCATGAAAAAGTGGAATGGGCTCGGAGATGCTCTGAAAATTGGTTGATTGATTGATTGATTGATTGATTGATTGATTGATTGATTGATTGATTGATTGGAAGCTACACCTGGACTATAAGGTGCACCGTAGTGGAGGGCTCCGGATTAGTTTTGACTCCCTGGGAACCTTTGACGTGCGGCGAAATCTCGACACACGGGCGTTTTCGCTTTTTGCCTCCATCAGAAAAGCGGCAGCCGCCGCCGGAAACTAACTTGCGTCTTTGAGGCTCAGCAGCACAATGCCTTAGCCACTGAGCCATCGCGGCGGATCACGGCTCTGCAAATCGACGATACTGAAAAAGGCTAAAAGTTTCTTGTGGCCGTAGCCGCACAGTAAGCAAACATCCTTGCAGGCCGTACCCCTGGATCGAAATTATCGTCTGCGTGCTCCTTGGTGTCTGCACGCCTCAAACTCAACATCGGATTTTCATTTTTGTGGAATCTTCTTCGTGTTGGTGCGCCGGCCGGGAGTTCTCACCATAGTATTCTATGCATCATCTTTCAATACTACCCTTCCAATCCTGGCGCTGCTTTTAGCGGGCGACTCAATCTGGTCTACGGTACTTTCTTCTCTCTGGTTCTCCTGCTCATGTAGTCTAACCTCCCTTAGTCACTTCCACATTTCTGAAGCTTTACTTTCGGCGTAAAACCTTTGAACCCCTAGTGCTTCGGAAAGGTGGGCTTCTCCTCTTCCACGCATGTCCTCACCTGTACATATTTTCCTCGCCTTTAACCATTACCTCGCCTAAGAGAGCCCAGTGGGCTCACGCGAGGAGTGCTCGCTTCCCCTGGTGACAGGATGGAGCACCAGCCAAAGGGAAGGGGGAAGTGCAGGCGCCATAGTAGACGGTGAGGGGGTTGGAAGAGAGAGCTGCAGTTCGCACTCACCCAGCGCGGCCAGCATCGCGGCCGTCCAAACGATCTCGCCGCAGACGGCAGGCGGCAGCAGCAGGAGACTGACCCACTTTCCGTAGCGCCGCTGGAACGGGTCCAGCATGGTGATCGCGTCGGTCTTACGCATCTTCACCGCGAACAAGGACCCGCCTGGCGAGTAGAGGGCGAAAACGAAGCAGCTTCACTCGGTGAGAACGCCTCGTAGTTTCCCGGTTGTCGCGCGTCTACATCCCTGCCTGTGGTATTGCACGTACTTCGCGGAACTTACAAAAGAACCAACAGCGTAAACATTGTGGTGGATATCCCGATCAGCAGTATGTCCTATGGGAATGTCCTTACAAAACTCCAAGCTTACCTGACTTCCAGACACCGCCGCAGCTGTCATAGCCCATAGCTGTCATAGCCCTAGGGCGGCACATCGAAAATGCACTAGAGCAGACTTTGACATTGGTTTTATACTTTCCATCCGTCCATCCATCCGCCCGTCCATAGAGAAGAGTTTAACATTCGTTTCATACATTCTATGGAGCTGAACCAGTGTTGGTTCCCCCATATCCATCCATCCATCCATCCATCCATCCATCCATCCATCCATCCATCCATCTCTCTCTCTCTCTCTCTGTCTGTCTCTCTCTCACGGGAAGTAATGTATCCTGAGGTGGCCGCTAGGTTTTTTATATGAATTATATCGGTGAACAGAAACAGAAAGATCTGCTTCCTTTCCCGCAGATGCCATCCGGAGATGACTGCCTGCTGCCACATAACGCACGTAGCTCTCTCTTCTCTCTCTCCCATTCTGATTGCTGACGCCATTGCCCTCCCCTATCACTTCTCCCATGATGAATGAAATGGAGGTTTGTTCAATTAAATTAAAATTTCCCGCACTCGAAATGCTCGCGCGCTTCTGTTGGAGCGGTGCCGCTGTATCTCACCTCTCCGTGAAAGCATTTTTAACGTTTTAGTAAATAGCTACGCGTCCAATTTTCGGCCGGGTGGAAAGTACCTGAATCCGGCAAAAGGCAGGGAGAGGGTAAGAACAGACAGACAGACAGACAGACTCACCGAGGAGAAGGCTGACGGCGTACCCGAATGGCGCCTGACAATAAACCAGGCCGTCTCGGTAGACGGCCTCGGCCGTTCCGTTGAGATACCCGCCTCCGACCCACGTGGCTGCAAAATGGATGTCGGGGAAGCGTTATCTTGTTTTGCGCTTACACTCAGTCGCCTAAACATCGGCGCTTTGCGCTTGAAAGGAAACGCATTTAACAATTCGTAACGGGATGTTACAACGTCACATTACCGTATTTGAAACAAAATTTGCTCGGAAACCGCCTCTCCGTTCATGCTCAAACTTTACACGAAGGTCGTACTTTGTGATTCGTTTCGTTTAACAGCAAGCACAGCGATAACAATTACTTTCTTATCAAGGAAGCGTGTCAGTTTCAGTTCAGTTCAGTTTCAGTTTATTAGGGATTCCAAAAAAGTAGTACAGTAATAGTATTATATATGCGAGGGTTCCAAAGTGAAAAACGTAATGGGACCCTGCATGAATAACAACAAACAATAAATTAGATCAAGTAAGCAAGCAACGCGTAATACGAGTTGATGGCAATCAATTGTTGATGGCGTGGGAAAATTCGCACTCTCCAATTACGTTGCGGAGCTTGCCGAGTCGTTTGCAGAAAGGACATTCCTTGTGGTATCGCGCGGGGTAAATTTTGTTTTGAAGTACAGGGTGTGGAAAAGACCCGGCTTGAATTTGCCGATAGATGCATTGTTCTTGTCGAGTGAGGGAGTGGCGAGGTGGGGGAAAACGTGCCCTACCCTTCCTGTAGTGGCGGAGTATTTCGCGGTAGCTAGTGATAGATGGCAGTCGTGGCTGGAATGAAGCTGAGTGATTTACCAAAGGCTAATTCTTTCAAACACAGGAACTCGTGTTTTGTCTTCGTGGCCTCGTTAAGAACAATCAGTTGTTGAAGCCATCGGGTCTTTCCCGACCACACGAGGGGCGCAGAGTACCCACCTAGTGAGTGGTGTGTCATTCGGGCACGATAAAGGGGGTTACTTTTGCGATGAAAATTTCTGCCGAGGAACTCCTGTTGTAAGCAGCGCCCCTGGAGGCCGTTGCTTACCAGTTCGTTTCAGAAGTTTTGTTTGTTAAATTAATCTGTACTTTTGCCTTAGATAGTCTTATTTCTTTATTTCATGATTTAAGTTTTTATAAAACCCGTCAAATAACTGTTTAGTTTGATTTAAAAACTTATAGGTGGCGCTGGCTGCAGCAGGAGTTCTCTGGGGAACGTTTGCGCTCGATACAATTTTTTCATCGCAAACGGGACCCGCGCTCGCCATTGGTTCCCTCCCCGCACGGCACAACTTATCTTCTAGTACACTGTAACCCAACGTTATTAGATCCTAAGATCTAGGAACGTTGCTGTTAACCCACCCGTCATGGAGGTGAATCCCACCAGGAGCGACAGCTTGCGGTCGCACGCGAAGTACCGGAGGAAGAAGGCGTCCGCGTCGTCGTCGACCAGCTTTCCCCGAGACCACAGGCGGCTGTCGCGGTGGCCTCCCGGACGGGTGGCGCCCGACACCGCGTTCACCTTCCGCCCCGACCAGACGCCCAGGAACGTCAGCACTGCGTAGTACACGACGAGGAACAGCACTGCGAACGTGTTCAGGACCATGACTGCTGCTCTCGACTGCCCTTCTCCTCTGCTCGCGGAGGGCGTGCGCTTACACCGCGTGGAACCGCGAGCTCTGACCGTGACAGTAACGATGATAATATGCGCACCATACTGTTAGATTGAAGCTGCAATCGCATGTTCACACAAAAAACGTCACCATCCCATCCTAAATATAGCTGAGAGAAGCGCGAAAGCTTTCTCCCATCAAGTGCGTCAAAAGAGAGTAAAAACTGTGCCTAGAAGTGCGTCCAGCCTTCGCTAAAAGTGCGCCTAAGTCAACCGTCAAACCATCGAAGTCCACACGAAGAACGAACCAGTGCGGCGATTCTTCGCGCACTAAGTAAACGCGTCTACGAAAGATCTAAATCTGTACTGATGCGTGGTTTATAAGATCAAGGTATTGCTACGGGAAGCAGAAGTGAACACGGGCACGTAGCAGCTCCAGGAGACCCACGACGACACCGATGAAGCACTGGGTGGCACGGACACAGCCTCTTCTCGTTATAAGCCAGTTGACAACCGCCCACGTCCCCTTCAGAAGTGCGTACGAAAAAAGCAAAAAAGGGCCAATCCGTGCTTAAACTCAAAGAAAGCATTTTGGAGGCAGCTGTGGCTGCCATCAACTCCCCTTAATGTCCCTACGCATTCTTCAGTGGAATTGTCGATCAGTAATAGCGGCCCACGCGGATCTAAAATATCTTATCCACAATCATTCCCCAGATGTTTTTATTCTACAAGAATACTGGCTATCTCACGGCAAGCACTTCATGCTTCCAAATTTTAGTGTGTTTCGTCTAGACAGGTCAACAAGAGGTGGTTGATTATTGATTCTCATAGCGTCAAACTTTTGCCGCAAAGCCAAGTTGTCCTTCCAGTACCTCTCGTCAGAGTGTGAACTCATGGCCATTGATATCTTCCTCCCTGGGTGTGTGCCCTTCTCGTTACTTAATGCTTATTTCCCTACCGGTGTGCTTGCCACCAATCCTCTTGATTCGGCCATGTCATCCTGTCAGCAAAACGTCATAGTCGCAGGAGACTTTAATTCCCATCATGTTAGTTGGGGTTTCAAAACAGACATAAGCGGCTGCCGGCTATTGGATTGGACCGCAGAAAATAACTTGGTCTGCTTCAACTCGGGCAATGCGACATTCTTTAGGGGTCAAACGCATTCAGTTTTCGATTTACTGTTTGCAAAGGGCGGATTAATTTCTTCGTGAAGTACCATTGACTGCCCCTTGAGTAGCGACCATGTAGTCATTGTTTTTAATGTAGCAGTCTCCCCGAGCGCACCAAATCGTGTAGTGCGCACTTTAATAAACTATCAGGTAATGCAACGAAAACTACGCTCAGCCCTCTCCTCTCTACCTAAGGACCCTGCGGAAACGAGGGCTCTGGAGGTAACAACAGTACTAAAAAGCTCACTAAAAAACTCACAATTTATTGTTTCTTGGGCGTGCTCCCACACACCATCCCTCCCCCCTACTCCCTCCCCCAACCATGAGCAGTGGGAAGGCATGCTAGCCAGCCCGGACCCCGGCGATCAGCTTCGGCTGGTTGAAAGGGCCCGCCTGGCAGCGACCGCCCAGGGACTTCTGGACTGAGAAGACCCCCCATTGCCACTACTACAAAAACTAATATTGAAATAAAGTTTATTCCTCCTCCTCCTCAACCAAAAAAGACGGAGTCAGTCCTTGGTGGAATCAGGACTGCGCCAGGGATTCTCGTCGTAGAAAGGCGGCATGGAAGAAATTTATTCACAATCAAAGCCCTGATAACTGGGTGAATTTCAAATATTACTCTGCCATTTTCCGCCGAACTATATCTGTTGCGAAGGAGGAGTTCCATAAAAGTCGCTTTTCCGCGCTTTCAGAAAAGAAAAACCGGCGTGCGTTGTTTTAATTCCTGCGCAACCGTAAAAGTACTGGTAATCCAAGTACAGAGAAGCCGGAAGAAATTTTAGATTACCTCTAACAGATCTCTAGGGAATTACAAAAAAAGGTTTACTGCAACCCTTCCTTCTATTATACTTGAAAAAGACCCAAGTTCAGACTTTTCCACGGTAACGATGGAAGAAATGGCTGATGTCATCATGCGTCTCCCGGACTCCTCTCCAGGGCCCGATGGTATCTCTACCGCCTGTATAAAGCTCCTCTTTCAGGAGTCACCTGAGGATCTGTAAAATATCGTCAATACTTCCTTAGAAAAATCATGGATCCCCGCAGATTAAAAAATTGCGAAAATTGTTACTCTGCTAAAAAAACCCTAGTCTAGGAACTATCCCCGACAACATTCGTCCAATCGCTCTGACTAGTGTTGCGACCGGGCGGGGGCACCCGATCCGAGCTCCGTGGCCTCCGACATACGAGTGGTAGCATGTATGATGCGAGCGGCCAGCCGCTGTTGCAGCCGTGAAGAAGTCCAGAGGCCGTAGGCTAACGTAACTGTTTACTTCATAGCGAGAGGTGAGCCAAAGCCCAAGAACAATGCCCCGACGGGCGAGGTTACAATACAGGACTCGATCAGAGTGACAGCATGGATTCGCTGCTCTAACAGTAATGGTTTACAGCGCTTGCGGGGGTCTATTTATATCCAAAAGCGGTAACGGTCAAAACGCCAACAAGCGGCAACACGCCACGAACGTCACAGACACACACAACGCTCTTTCCAGAGTTCGTAAGCAGTTCATAGCCTCGGCGCACGTTGAGTCCGGGAGAGGGGAGAGAGGAGAACTTCGGTGCGATCGCGGGGCATGTGTGTCCTTGAATAGCGTTGAGACGAGCCTCGCCGGCAGCCGCCGAAGTTTTGAAATGCGCCGAAAGCGAAGCGTCTGACTCGGCTTGTCGAAACCTGTCACCGACATGGTGGCGCCTGACGGGTGAAAGGCGCAAGCAGTGGCTTCGCCGCACAGCCGAGGAGTGATGCGGGAAAGTACGGCGGCGTTGGCCGATTCGTAACACTAGCAACTTGGTCAAGTTGGTGGAAAGAATTTTACATGGCCGTTTACTCCGCTTCCTCTCTAAAGAAAATATCCTTAGTCCCCATCAAATCGGCTTCCGCCCAGGCTGCTCTATTTGGTCAGCTCACGTTGACTTGGAGAGCAGAATACAATTTTCCCGCAGATGTAAGCAGGTTTGCGCGCTGGTCACACTGGACGTGGCCAAGGCATATGACAGCGTGGAGTATAGCATCCTGATTGCCTAACTCAAGGATTGGTCTTCCCAAATACATCATCTCCTGGATACAACACTTTTTAATTGATCGTCAATATTTTTGTTCCCAAAATGGTTTTAATTCATCGACTCGACAGCAAACAAGGGGTGTTCCGCAAGGATCGGTTCTTTCTCCTATCCTTTTTAATATATTGCTGAGTTCTATTCCAATGATGATGATGGTTAGTGTTTAATGGCGCAAGGCCAAAGTTCTATTCCAATCAATCAGGCAGTTTTCTCTTATGTATATGCTGATGACATAGCCTTCTTTTCTGCTGCGCGGAATATTCACGATCTATATGAACAATTACAGGCATATCTTGGTTCTATCGAGAGGTGGATTACAGGTTTAAATTTGTCCATTAACGTAGCTAAATGCGCGGTCCTGGTGTTTCCATTGTGAGGGGGCGGGAGCCCATAGGCAGATCAGCAGCGGCATCGCGATCAAGCGGAGGGAGCCCACCGGAGATCGGAGCGGCATGGACATCAACAGAGGATGGCGGAGTGAGATGGTGGTGGAGACGGGTTCTGTGTGCGGGTCATGGAGGAAAAAAAAGCATGGTGCGGGTCGACGGGACCGACGGGACTGGGTTGTTGGTGCTGCGGGAACTGTGATGCGCGAACTGGGTGGACTGTGAAGTGCTAGATCTAAATAGCTGCTGAACAATAAACCATTTCACAACAAGTGGGGGCTCGTCCGGTCGCCGGCCACCATGAATAACATCGACGGCTCGGAAGCAACGCCACCAGCGCCGTTAATTCCACCCGAAGTACTACAGCAGCTACGGGACAGCACGTCGGGCACACCGATAGAACTGGAGCGCCTTGCCGCGCAAATTCGCAACGTAATACTCGCGGCCCCGTCAGCGGACGATGCCACCGCCACCATCACGGGAGTGCCTGCGCCAGCTAGGCCTCTCAGCCACGCTGGCCACGACTCTCTGAACCTCAAAGGTGCTCCCATCGCACTCCCCAGATTCGTTGGCTATGAGGACGGACAGTCGCCAAGAGAATTCCTTGAGCGCTACAAAGAATACTGCGACGTGTGCGGCATCCCCACGGAGAGCCGGGTGCAGCTGCTGCCAGCGGCGTTGGACGGCACGGCCAAACAATGGTGGCGCTTTGTTGGGGGATTCTCGGAATGGAGCGCGTTCACGGCGGCGTTCGAGGCCGAGTTCGCGGGTGTGGACTACAAGTCCAAACTAAAGGCTGAGCTCGACCAGCGAACGCAGCACCCTTCCGAAAATTTAAAGCGTTTCATCCACGTGATCGCGGAATACTATGACCGCATCGGCGAATCCGTCCCGGAAGCGGACAAGGTGGAGAGGGTCCGCCGACAAATGCACCCTACATTCCAGGATTTGACAGCGGGGATGACTTTCGCTAGTCTGAAGGACATGGCTGCGGCAGCAGGGCCCATCATGGAACGGGCGTGGCATCGCCTCCGCTATGCACCGCCGCCGCCAAGAAGCACGCAGGCAGCCGCTGACCTTGCGTTTGCTGGCTGTGCGCCCTGCACTAACGTGGCGGCCATGCCAAATGTCTCGACGCCGTACATGTGGTCGCTCCAGCCGACTGCAGTGATGGCCTCTGGTCAGACACCGGAGCCGCATCTTTCGCTGCCAACAGCCAGCGGACTGCAAAGCCTCCCACCACAGCAGGCACCCGGAGGAAGACCGCGTCGCCTGGCCCCGCCGGGGCCACAGGGCTACTACCACGGCGGCACACCTCCTAGGCAACCAGGACCTCCACCCCGAGGCAACCCAGGAGCAGGCGAGGTGAAATGCCACCGGTGTGGCGGATGGGGCCACATGGCCCGGGCCTGTGCGACTCGTTCGCGGTGCTTCAGCTGCAACCGCCCAGGCCACAGGCAAGCGGATTGCCCGGGAAACGGGCAGGCGTAGCTGCCCCTCCGGCAAGCAGCTACGCATCGTCCCTCCAAGTACTGGCGACAGCTGGGGGCAGAGAACCGTTGCTGGAGATTCTGGTTGGGCAAACTGCCTTTTATGCGCTGCTAGACACAGGGGCTAGTGTCAGCCTGATGAATGCGCGGGCCTTAAGTGCTGCCAAGCCATCGGGGGCTACCATCACGGAGGAAAAGCGCACGCTTCGCCTGGCAAAAGGATGGTCGGAGACGGCTCAAGCAGTGCGGTGCCGCATTAAGTGGGAAGGCGGTTCGAGGAAACAGCATTTTCTGTTCATGCCAGAGTTATGCCACGACGTTGTGCTTGGGCGAGACTTTCTGGCAGTTGCCAACATTTCCTTGCACATGGGCTTAGGGGGCTGGACCCTGGGCATTGACCCACAGCCAGTTGTAAAGTTTGACAAACCACCACAGGCCCGACAAATTGCTACAGAGCCCATGCCCGTGGTCACTTCGCGGGGCCGCAGCAGTGAAATGGATCGTGAAGACGACCTAGACCTGACAGAACTATTCGCGGTACTGTTTGCCACACAGCAAGAGGATGCTGAACTGCAAGAGTCCCACAGTGCAGCTGATGGTGACGTTACAGATGAGGCACAACTGCAGAAGCTCCTACATGCTTTTGGGCATCTGTTCACTGCCCAACCAGGTTGTACAACACTAATGGTGCACAACATCGACACTGGGTCACATTCCCCCGTACGCTGCAAGCTACGCCCTGCCAATGGCCGCAAAAGAGAGATTCTTGATCAGGGTGTGGATGAATTGTTGAGCCAAGATCTCATCGAACCATGCACGGGGCCGTGGGCTAGCGCGCCTGTTCTGGTGGGCAAGAAAACATGTGGCTACAGGGTGGCTGTTGACTACAGGGCACTAAATGCAAGAACCAAAGTGCCCGTGCACCCTATGCCCCGTACTGACTGGGTGCTCGCACAGCTAGGTCAAGCCAAGTGGTTCACGAGCCTGGACCTGTCCCAGGGATTCTTTCAGGTTCCCATTGCTCTTGAAGATCGGCCTAAGACTGCTTTTATATGCCACAAGGGCATTTTCCAGTTTAAAAGGATGCCTTTTGGCGTTGCAGGTGGTCCAGCAACATTTCAGGCCTTAATGGACAAGGTCTTGGAGGGCATTAAGCACCACTATTGTATGGCATTCCTGGATGATGTACTGGTCTACTCCAACACATTTGCAGAGCACCTCGAGCACATCTCAGAGGTGCTACGCAGGATTGAAGCAGCAAATCTTATGATCAATCCAGCTAAGGTGTCCCTCTGTAAGCAGTCACTGAAGTTCCTGGGTCACGTTATTTCTCCTGGGAACTGCCGTCCAGATCCAGACAAAGTGCAGGCTGTTTCAGACTTCCCAGAGCCCAAAACAGTCAAGGAACTCCAGAGGTTCCTTGGACTAGTGGGTTACTACAGGAACTTCATACCCCACTTCTCAGACAAAGCAAGGCCTCTCACAACGCTCCTCAAAAAATGTACGCGCTGGAGCTGGGGGCATTCACAAGTGCAGTCCTTTCAGGAGTTGAGGGAAACGCTGGCCAGTGATGTTGTTGTAGCCCTGCGAGATCTGAACCGGCCTTTCATCATTGAGACTGATGCCAGCGGCACAGGAATCGCAGCAGTCTTGCTGCAGGAGGTGAATGGCCAACTCAGACCAGTGTCCTTCATTAGCAGGACTCTCACCACGGCGGAGAGGAACTACACTGTTCAGGAGTGGGAATGTTTGGCCGTGGTGTGGGCAGTTGATAAATTCCGGCCTTACATAGAGTTCTCCTCCTTTGAGGTTCACTGCGACCATGCATCCTTGGCATGGATGTTCAGCACGGAGCAAACATCATGCAGAGTACGGAGGTGGGTCCTGAGACTACAGGGTCTTAATTGCGTGATCAGGCACCGTAGAGGCCGTGCCAACATACCGGCCGACGCGCTGAGCCGGATCCCGACCGGCTCTCCTGACCCAACGCCGCCTGGCATAGCCGAGGACTGGTTCCCCATTGAAACACCAGAGCCACCGCCGACCATCATCTTGGAAGAGGCTGCCCTGGTAAGCTCGACTGACACCTCTGTGCTTTCCGAGCCGGACAAACTTGTGGCAGAACAGCAGAAAGACCCATTGCTGCAGCTCTTGCTAGTGTATCTTCAGACGGGGTGCTTGCCTGATGACACCAAGGAGGCGAAACGCATCCGAGATTTAGCTGAGGACAGCTCTGTATCACCGGAGGGACTTCTCTACTACACAGCAGGTCTGAAGCGGGTTGTCTGGCTGCCACAACACTTGAGGGCCCTAGTTCTCCAAATGGAACATGACCACCCACTTAGCGCCCATCCAGGGTTGTTCAAAACCCTGAGGCGGATCCGGAGCCGTTTTATGTGGTTAGGCCTCCGCTCGGACACATCTCGCTATGTCAGAGCCTGCCAGCAGTGTCAGATGTTCAAGCCGGACCGACAGAAGCCAAAGGGCCTCATGGACAGCACTTGGCCGACACAACCCATGCAGCAACTGAGCGTGGACCTCATTGGGCCACTGCCTTCAACGCCTCGGCAGCACAAGTACATCTTGGTTGTGCTCGACACATTCACAAAATTTGTCGAGCTATTCCCTCTCCGAGCACCAACCTCCAAGGCTATCATTGACAAAATGGTCGAAGTTTTCTGCCGTCACGGTACACCCAGTGCCATCTCCAGCGACAACGGCAAGCCATTTGTCAGCAACCTCTGGAAAGGAGTCCTCAAGCATTGGGGCATTGACGAGAGACACACTGTGCCCTACAGACCAGCAGGCCAGCCAGTGGAGCGGCACAATGCCACGGTCAAGCAATCCATCGTCAACTACTGTGCATCTCACCGAGACTGGGACAAGAGACTGCCAGAAGTAGCTTTTGCTATGCGCACCACAGAGAGCGTGGTCACAGGCTTCACTCCTGCATTCCTCTGCTATGGACGGGAGCTGCGAACACCTTGGGCTGAGCGCCAGCAGCTGAGCAGCGAGCACACCTCGCCATCCGCTTCTCATGCACTGGCAGCGGAGCTCGAGATCTACCTACAAGATGCTCTTGAAATGGCCAAACAGCATCAAGGTCGACCACGCTAGGGAGCTCCAGCAGCGACAGTACAACAGGACACGTAGACCGTTTGCCTTCAGGGCAGGAGACCTCGTGCTTCGCACTGCTCACCCTTTGAGCAATGCACGGACAGGCTTCACCGCAAAGCTTGCACCCAGACGGCTAGGCCCCTTCGTGGTGACTGCCCGTGTAGGGCAAAACACGTATGCCCTCAAAGATCCCCTCACAGGGAAACAGAAAGGGTTGGCAAACGCAGACCAACTTGCCACGTACCACACGCCGTGGAAGCCCTCATGCACGGATTAAGGGGGGGAGAATTGTGAGGGGGCGGGAGCCCATCGGCAGATCAGCAGCGGCATCGCGATCAAGCGGAGGGAGCCCACCGGAGATCGGCGCGGCATGGACATCAACAGAGGATGGCGGAGTGAGATGGTGGTGGAGACGGGTTCTGTGTGCGGGTCGACGGGACCGACGGGACTGGGTTGTTGGTGCTGCGGGAACTGTGATGCGCGAACTGGGTGGACTGTGAGGTGCTAGATCTAAATCGCTGCTGAACAATAAACCATTTCACAACACCATTATCCACTCCTGTTAACCTTTGTTTGAGTTATCGCGAGAAGAACATCCCTCAGGTGACTGCTCTGAAGTACTTGGGTATTATCTATGACAGTACGCTTGATTGGCGCCCGCACATAAATCACATTTCGACAAAAGGGGAAAGAGCTCTAGCATTGTTGCGTAGAATTAGCAACAGAAAGATTGACATGCGGAGGGACACCCTACTCTTTATATACGGTGGTTATGTAAGACCCATTTTAGAATTTGGGTGTGTCCTCTTTTCGGGTGCAGCAACGTACAAACTCCGTCCTCTTATTCTTTTGGAGCGACGAGCACTGAGATTGTGCCTCGGCCTTCCGCGATATGTGGCAAACAGCATTCTGTATTTAGAGGCCCGCTCGCCGTGTCTAGAGTCGATTTAAACTTTTAACAGTGCAGACTATGACGGGAATCTTCGAGTCTCCTTTGAGCAAACCTTTGTCATTGATGGTGGCTCAGCCAGCATTGTTTTTTAACTATCCATGGCCTCGATACAATCGTCCTCAATGTGTGTATGCCCAAAGCTTGCTTTCACCGCTCAACATCAGTCTTCCGGAAATTCTTCCGATGTTACCTGAAGTCGTACCTGCTCCTCTGTCCCTCGATAACGTATTCCCCCATAACGCCGAACTGCTATCCACACGGATACAAATGGGTTTGCTGGATGAGCATCTGGGGAACTTGCGCTCACATGTGGTAGTGGCAACGGATGCATCGCAATGTGCGGAGAGGGCGGATGTGGGAATTTTCAGCCCACAACTTACTTGGTCATTTTCTTGTCGTTTACCTTATTTTACTCCTATATTCGAAGCTGAGTTTTTTGCAATAGTTATGACCTTAAAAAAATTACCTCCACAATATTTAAATGTTGCTATTATTTTTGATTCCCTGTCGGTTTGTACCGGCTAACATCACCAAAAAATTCATTACTTATCCGTACCTTCAGCCGCCTTGTGCCTTCCCATTTACGCGACATCCGGCTCATCTGGGTCCCAGGGCACAGGGGCCTAAGGCTCAATGAAACGGCTGACTCTTTGGCCGGTTCAGCTTTAGATGGCCCTACGGTGGACCTCAGCCCTACCCCATTTCTCCTGGCGCGAGCAAGGTTCCGCAGATATCTACGACTAGGGATGACACAGGAAGGTACTATCACAGGCTTGGATGACTATGCCTATCTTGCTCACACTTGGAATGCGAGATTTTGCGAGCCCCGCCAGTGTGAGGTCACTTTAACCAGTATCAGATGCAGAATACCGCAGCTTAATTTGTATTTGCATCGCGCTGGTCTCACCTCCTCCGGTCTTTGTGCTGCTTGCGGTGAAATTGAAACAATTGAACATTTTTTCCAGTACTGCCGCGGTTTTTCTTTCATTCGGAAACGGTATCTAGCCGCACCAATTAAACGTATTGGCCTTCCTCTGTCGATGCCGGTGCTTCTTTCGTTCGGGGCCACATCCCTGGGGTTTTGTCATAGAGGGATTATTGCGGCCATTCACGCTTACATATCAGAGACCAGACGCATGTCCTGCTAACTCGGTCAAAATTTTTTAGCCTTTTCTCCCAAAAATGACATCATTCACTGATTCATTCTTTAGACTTATTATATAAATCGGTAACCGTTTCCCCAATTCCTACAGGCTGATTATATAGGGCCATGAGGTGGGCGTTTTAGCCCCAAAAAGCCACCCCGTTTCTTGGCCAATCCCCCACGTGGGTATGTGCCTCTAGAAAAGGATCAACAACAACAACAACATCTCAATGACTCTCTTTCGAATCCGAACAATAAAGCAGCGCTCTATAAGTTCATGGCAAGCAATCGGGCGGTTTCTATCAAGAAGTTACAGTCATCAGAGGTCTTGACTTCTGCTGAAGAGGCCCGGATTCTTGAGCGTTCTGCTAGAGGTCTTGCGGTTCGCTTTTCTTCTCGTTGTAATAACTTCCGTCTTATCGGTCCTCCAGAAACGGATGATTTTATGCCAGTCTCATCTTGTGATCTGACGGAGGCCTTGTCCATCACACGTTCTGCGGCGCCGGGGCTTGATGGCGTGACTGTTGGTGCTATTAAATTTTTGGCTGAGGAATTCCAACCGGTTCTATTGAATGTGATAAATTCATCCCTCAGGTTTTGTTGGATTCCACTCAACTGGAAGGTGTCCAAGATAATTTTGCTCCAAAAAAAGCCAGGTCAGGGTTTCGATTTAGACAACTTAAGGCCGATTGCTCTGACCTCCAACATGATAAAATTAATAGAGCGAATACTTTTTAAACGGATGACTTCTTTCATGCAGGACAGGCAAGTACTCAGTCCTGCTCAGATTGGCTTTAGACGGGGATGTTCTATTTGGAACGCTCATGTGGACTTAGAGGCGAGGATCCGCTTAGCACAAAAAGGGAAACTGGTGTCGGCACTAGTTACCTTAGATGCAGCTAAAGCTTATGACAGTGTCGAGCATGGTATCTTACTTGACAAACTAGCGCGTATAAACTTGCCTACATATCTTTTTGCTTGGATTAGGGAGTTTTTGGCTGATCGGGAATTCTTTTGTACAAACGGAAGGCTATCTTCAGGAAGTTTTCCTCAAACTAGAGGAGTGCCTCAAGGATCGGTTTTATCGCCTTTACTTTTTAACATCCTTATGAGTGACATTCCTATATTCCCAGATGTAACAACCTACGTTTATGCGGATGATATAGCGTTTTTTGCGGCCGCAGTCGACATTCATTCGCTATATGACCGTTTGCAGGCCTATTTATCTGTCTTGGAGACATGGCTTGACAGCATTTATTTAACGTTAAATGTGTCGAAGAGTGCTCTACTTGTCTTCCCGGTTGCAGGAACAATTTCAATTTCTCTCGCTTACAAAAATCAAGTCATTCCGCAGGTGGATTCGCTGAAATATCTTGGTGTTACATACACGTCTGCTCTTGATTGGAAGGCACATATTAACACATCGGTCACAAAAGCGGAGAGAGCATTTGGTCGCATGAAAAGACTATGTGGGAAACGAGCAGGAATGCGCCGGGACACACTTTTACTGTTGTACCGAGCCTACGTCCGACCAGTCATGGAGTTTGGGTGCGTCTTATTTTGCAGTTGTCCTATCTACAAACTGCGTCCGTTATACCTGTTGGAGAGGCGCATTCTTCGATTTTGTCTTGGCCTTCCCCGGTTCGTTTCGAACCGAGTTCTGTACTTAGAGGCACGCGTTCCTGAACTTAGGGTCCGTTTTCTCTTGCTGACGGTGCAAACTTACCTCCGCATGTACGAAGCCCCCTCTGGGGCTGCCAAGCCTGTATTTATTTGTGAGCCGAGTATATTTTTTACATCTCCGTGGCCTAAACGTATCTCCCCCCAAGTGCTATTCGTTCAATCATGCCTGGATTGTATTTCGGTTAAGCTATATGAGGTCATTCCGGTATCCACAATCGAGCGAGAAACTGAGTTTTACTTTCAAAACCCCTTCCCTTCCGCTGCAAAACTTCTACCACGCTCGCTATTAGCCGCTATTTTAAATGAATATTTATCCAATTATCCTGCTTCTTCTGTGATTTATACTGATGCATCTCAAAATGGCGAGAAAGCTGGAATTGGTATTTTTTCACAATCTTTAGACTGGAGTTATTCGCTGCGAATCCCGGATTACACACCCATTTTTATGGCCGAATTTTTAGCAATAGCTCTAGCTCTATGCAAAGTACCGCAGCATGTTTCAAAAATCATCATATTATCTGATTCGATGGCAGTTGTATCGGCGTTAACTTCCTCTTCGGACTCTCCATTGTACCGCACACTATTATTTTTTGTTCCCAGGCACGTGAAGGAGGTACGCTTGTCTTGGGTCCCTGGCCATACGACATCAGGGGCAACGAGCAAGCGGACCATTTAGCTAATCTCGCCGTCACAGCTCCCATTCAATTCGGAATTCCTAATCTGGCTCTATTTGCATCTGCGAGACTAAGACGATATTGGCATTTAGACGCCACCCGTTCCGATTCACTCTTATCATTTGAAGAGTTCCAACATTTAAAGTACGGGTGGAATGTTCATTTTTGTGGCTCTCGGCAATGCGAGGTGACCTTCACCGAGCTGCGCTGCAGGGTACCGAGGCTTAATTTCTATCTGTTCAGATCAGAACTTTCACCTACAGAACTATGTGTGCGGTGCCAGGTCCCCGAAACAATCGACCATTTTTTCCTCGACTGTCGCCGTTTCTCAACAGCTAGACAACTGTTTTTGAAGGAGGCGATTGAGAGGTTGGGGTTGACTTTATCGATAACACTTATATTATCTATTGGCGCATCAAAGCTGGGGTTTGCAAGAAGGGATATATATAATTGCATTCAAAATTTTCTTTCTGCCTCAGGTCGTTTGAATTGCTAAGCGGTGCTGATTAATGGGTAATTCGGGTTTCATTAACAACTAAGTTTCCTTTTACAGCCTCTTTCCGGAAATAAGTATATTGAAGTCCCCGCGTTTTAAACCGATTTAGCCCTGGCCAATCCCCCCTTGTGGGTACGTGCCAAAAAATTTGAGGACATCATCATCATCATCATGAACAATAAGCAGACGCGTGGAGTCCCCCAGGGGTCTGTCATCTCCCCAGTTTTATTTAATGTGCTCTTGAGCTCCATACCTAGTCAACCTGATGTACAAACATACGTTTATGCAGATGACATTGCCTTTTTCTCTTCGCAGGATATTCATTCCCTGTTTCATTCCCTTCAATCGTATCTGAACGCTCTGGAATTATGCTGGACACTGAAAATTTTAATTAGTGTGCCATTCTCGTGTTCCCCCTTACAGACCCAATATCGATTTCGTTATCCTATCGTCAACAATCCATTCGGCAGGTTGATTCACTAAAATACCTTGGAGTCATATATGGCAGTAAATTGAATTGAGCTCGTCGACTCGGAGACTCCAAAGCCTTCGTCTTTACATGTCGAGGCAAGCGAGTACCGTACTACGTCTATGTCAATCAAGCCCTCCATCGCCGCACGGTCGCCTTTTGCATGCACCCTCTGTTATTAAACGGGCCGCCGAGCGGACGTTTGCCCCTCGCCTCCCGCCACGCCCAAGTGCAAGGCATGCGGCGCCTCTCTCAACGAGCCTCAGCACATCTGCACACCGCGGTGTGGGCTTTGTAAAGGTCCACACACAACCGCATCTAAAGACTGCCCCAAACGGTACTTACCCACCGTATCCAAGGCCAAGAAAACTGCAAACAAGTCCACATCGAACGAGTCCTGCCGGTCGCACTCCCCCTCTCCTGGCTCGCGGCGCAACCTGGGACCTCATCGTTCGAGCTCAAGACCGAGCCGAGACAAGGGTCACGGACCACAACACGGGCGTTCAGCAACCAGGGAGCGTTCAACCACCAGGGAACGCCCGCCCAGCCAGACACGCAATCGAGATACGACGCCAGTGACGCAGCGCAAGCCACCCATGGAACAACGCTCGATAAGCTGCTCAGTCAACACGGTCACCGGGCACAAAGAACCACGCCAGGAAGACTCCTCCAAGGTGA
The DNA here is from genome assembly GCF_048455015.1 of Haemaphysalis longicornis. NCBI lineage: Eukaryota > Metazoa > Arthropoda > Arachnida > Ixodida > Ixodidae > Haemaphysalis > Haemaphysalis longicornis. The sequence goes on along the minus strand of NW_027526225.1, from coordinate 46,242,250 downwards.
GCTGGGCGGGGACAGCGTCCTCCAGAGCTGAGGATAAATATGGCGCAATCATAACACAACTGCAAGCTGAAAACGCTGCTTTAAGACAGGAGCTCGCAGAACTGCGGGCCTCGTTAACAAAAACAACAGCCAACTCCCCTTCACCTCCCCCGCAACAACTTTCCCCATCTATCAAGCGCCCCGCACTTCCCTCCCACCAGGCGGTGGTGCAACCCCCCTTCTTCCCACAACGCTCCCCCCCACACGTTGGGGTTGGATAACGCCGGCATACCCCACGCCATTTATCATTTAACGTGAGGAAATTCTGGAAATTAGTTAACCCGCCCCGTGACGATAACATAGTCTTAGAGGATTCATCAGGCAATATCATTCCATCCCACCAATGTGCATCTGTGTTGAATCACTCATTTGTCACAAACTTCTCTACAACTTCTCAAATTGTGTTCCCCACTGCAGCTTCCTTTGATTACATTACAATGACTCCGGTGCTGGTCGAAGCACCGGGTGTCGCTTCATTGATTGATAAATTAAAATACCATTCATCTCCTGGACACGACCTTATTGATGCAAAGTTTCTAAAAAATACCATTTCCTTTAGTTCAATTATACTAACGAAAATTTTTCAGCAATCATTAGATAGATCTACTCTTCCTGCTCAATGGAAAATAGGGAAGGTGGCTCCATTGCACAAATCGGGAGCTAAATCTTCTCCATTGAATTACCGCCCTATTTCTTTAACAAGTACATGTTGTAAATTGCTTGAACACATCATTTTCACCAACCTTGTAAATTTTCTTGAATCTAACCTATTTTTTTCATCAGCGCAACATGGCTTTCGAAAATCTTTTTCGTGTGAGACTCAACTTATATCGTTTACTCACCAGTTACATCGTATTTTAGATATATCTGCTCAAGCTGATTGCATTTTTTTTATTTTTCCAAAGCATTTGATAAGGTATGTCACCGACTCTTACTTTTTAAGCTAAACCGACTTAAACTTGACTTTACTGTGCTTAAGTGGATCGAGTATTTCCTTCTTAACCGATCACAATTCGTTGCTGCTAACAACTGCAATTCTTCTCTGTGACCCGTTTCTTCTGGAGTTCCCCAGGGATCAGTTTTAGGTCCTCTCCTCTTTGTTATTTACATTAACGACCTGCCGTCTCTCGTATCTTCAAACATCCATTTATTTGCAGATTATTGTGTTATCTTTCGCAAAATTAACACTGACAGGGACACTAACCTACTTCAGTCCGATCTCGACAAGGTAACTAACTGGTGTAATGAATGGCTTATGGAACTAAACGTGTCTAAATGTAAAGTCATGCGCGTATCACGGAGTACTAACAGCCCCCCTGTGTACTATTTGAACAACGTTTCGTTAGAGCCCGTCAATTCTTATAAATACCTTGGTGTCCACATTTCAGCTAACCTAAATTGGACGCTCCACATAGAACATATCATTAGCAAAGCTAACCGCATGTTGGGTTATCTGCGCCGTAACTTCTCAAAATCTCCATCCTCATTGAAACTTTTGCTTTATAAAACACTAATCAGGTCAAAACTCGAGTATGCTACGCCAGTCTGGGACCCCTGCCGCGATAATCTAATTACTGCTCTTGAAATGGTACAAAATAACTCTGTTCGCTTCATTCACTCCAACTATAACCGTACTGCAAGCATCTCGTCCATGAAATCCATCATCGGGCTTCCATCTTTAGCTTCCCGTCGGACCACTTTTCGTCTTACATTGTTTCACAAACTATACCATCATCCCACCCTACACAACCAACTCATTAATCAGCCGCAATACATTTCTCGTCGCATCGATCACGCTCACAAAGTTGGCATCGAACATAGCAGCACGCGACATTTTTCCGAATCGTTCATCCTCAGAACATCACGTGATTGGAACCGCCTTCCCCCAAGTGTCGTGTCCATTAATAACCGTTTATTTCACAATGCGTTAGTTAATATTGTATAACCAGGATAATTTGTTTTGTTACCATAGTTGCTGTATTCTCATGTGTTATTGCTTTGTTTCTGTAACCCACTCCCCTTTGCAATGCCTCTGGCCCTGAGGGTATAATAAATAAATAAATAAATAAATAAATAAATAAATAAATAAATAAATAAATAAATTCGAGGCGAGGTGATGGGGATAGGTTCTTTCCTGCAGCAGCTGACCTCCTCGCAACAAACGATTACGGAGCAACTCAATCAGAGCATGCAAGCCCTCAAAGATATGCATGCCAATTTCGAGGAACGACTCGCGAAAATTGAAGCATTTCCCTCAGAGCGCACTCGCGTCACTAACTCCCTTCCTCCCCCACCCAGAGATGCCATGGAAGAAAATGGGTCCTCCTAATAAGGATAGACGGAACCGCGGCGAAACAGTAGTTTGGCAGTGGAACTGCCGCGGTTTCCGCGAAAAACGCGCAGAACGTATCCAGTATATAACAACTCGAGAGAGAGAGAGAGAAAGAGAGAGAGAGAGAGAGAGAGAGAGAGAGAGAGAGAGAGAGAGAAACATTTATTGTAGTATGAGCAGGAGGATGTTCTTAGGGCCTCCACCCAGTGAGAGGCATCCTTATTCCAAGATGCCTCGTTTACATCCTGTCGTCCTCGCTCGTCCTCGCTGTAGCATATCGTCCTCGCTCGCCTCCAGCGTCACATAGACGATCGGGATCTCATGCCGGCCTCTATGTTTGGCTTCAGACCTTACCTCGCCACCCAGGACATCCTCCTCCAGATCAAAGAACAGTTCATGACCCCGGCCACCCGACACTCCCCCACAGCGATGCTGGCATTGGACTTCAAGGGGGCATTTGACAATGTGTCTCACTCAGTCATTTTATATGCGACTGCATCTCATTCACTCGCCTTGTCCATGCAGCGTCGTCGGCGTTGTTGTCGGCGTGCGCCCCTCCCCCATTCTCCTCGCCGCGCGAGCTGCGCTCTCCGCCGCTCACCCCCTCTCCTCTCCGATGCCCCTCTCTCGCGAGGGGCATTGGATTGGATTCGAATGGATTGGCTGGGCTTGTATTGGATTGGATTGGATTAAAGTGGATTGGGTTGGATTGTGTTGCGTCATAGCCGCGGCAGACGCACTGGCGCCGGCGCATGTGCAGTACTTTCTCTTCCGCGGTCTCCTCTCCTTCGGGCGCGCTGCGCATATAACCGGTGTGCCGCTCTCCGGCGGCCTTTCGGTCGACGGTTGCTCTCCGCTTGCGCTTGAACCCCCCCTCAGCGTCGCATCACACCAGGGTTCCCGCGAGGGGAGGTGGGCGTAATTTTTTGGCAGACATGCGAAAGCTGCATTGCGGGGTACGCACGTATGCATACGTGCGAAACTTCCTCACAAACAGCCAAGCGGTGATCCACGTCGGTGAAGCAAAGTCCCACCCCATCAACCTGGCGAGCCGAGGCATTCCACAAGGAGCAGTACTCTCGCCAATGCTCTTTAATATTGCCCTAATCAAACTGCCACAACGCCTTGCGGCTCTTCCAAAAATTAAGCATGGCATCTATGCCGACGATGTGACAGTCTGGACAGGCACAGGCTCATGGGGGACATGGAAGCTCGCCTTCAAGAAGCGGCCAATGTGGTCACTGAGTACGCCAAATACTGCGGAATCTCTTGCGCCCCGCAAAAGTCAGAACTTTTCGTGGTCCAGCCAGGGAGACCCAAATGGGACCCACCCCCACCGGTCGCAATACACCTAGAGGGCCACACTATTCACCCCACACCCTAAATCAAGATCCTAGGAATGACCTTCCAGCACGACAAACGAAACTCCACTCTCTTAACTCGCCTAAAACGCTACGCACCAGCTGTCTCATATGCTGCGCAGGATCATCACGAAAAGGCGCGGCTTTGGGGAGCATACGGCGCTAAGTCTCGTGCAGGCCTTTATTATCTCCCGCATTACTTACGCAGTCCCATAATGCCCCGAACCATGCATTGTGTTTATTTGTGTTTTGCTTTTACCGCCCGGCTGCGCCGGTCTGTGTTATCTCTGTGCCAAGGGAAGCGCATGTTCCACTCTTTCTTTCTGTGCCGCATGTGTTATCTATTCTGATAGGGAGAGCATTCCGATCTAACGTGAACAGCCCAGAATAATCTTCTTGGATATACGATGTTCTAGATGTGAATCGACGGATCGAGAACCACGCGCGCCGAAAGATACAAAGCCTGCAGAGCAGAAGCCGGATTATTCGACTCGCCGTAGCTCGCATGCGTATGTCACTTTGTTGACTGCTGCTTCGCCGCCTCTGTATTCTTTGAGTTGTTAGGGGAGCACAAGTTCGCTCCAATAAACGTGTTTTCCCCGAAGACAACTGCGTCGTCTGTGGCTTCGTGACATCTGGTGGAGGTGCTGGGTACATGAACAAGCAAGTCCCACTGGGTACAAGCAAGTCCCACTCGTGCCAGCCGCCGACAACAAGGTCTTCAGCCGTAGTTTGGACTGCTTCCGGATAAAGTGAAGAAAGAAGACGTCGTGACCACCACCATGATCAACGCAGGCACCATGACCATCGCTCCCAGTCCTGCCCTCGTTCTTCAGCAACCCAGGTAGCCCCCATCATTTCATGGGTCACATTCATTCGGAGGACCCTGAAGACTGGTTGGAGCAAGTCGAACGGGTCAGACTGTTCGATCGATGGGACGACGCGGAGACACTGAGGCAAGTGTTCTTCTGCCTTGAGGACTCAGCACGGATCTGGTTCGAAAACCATGAGAGCTCCCTAGAGTCTTGGAACGATTTCCGAACGCAATTCTTAACGACGTTCACCACGATTGTGAGAAAAGAGCGGGCCGAAGTCTTGCTGCAGACGCGAACACAACACCCTAACGAAAGTGTTGTGTTCGTCGAAGAGATGAAGAGACTCTTCAGGCGTGCTGACCCGTGCATGGCGGAAGAAAAGAAGTTACGCTTCTTAATGCGCGGTGTGAAGGAGGAATTGTTTGCTGGACTTGTCCTCAACCCGCCCAAAACCGTCGCCGAATTTGTGACCGAAGCCAGCACAGTTGAGAAGGCTCTTGAAATGCGTACTAAGCAGTATGACCGCAACTTTGTTGGCGCGGCCAGTGCGAACTACGTCGACAGCATGCCGATTCCGGCGGACAGCCTACGTGAGACTATCCGCGCAATAGTGAGGGAGGAGCTGCGGAAACTTCTCCCCACGCCGCCGCAGCAGCAAGTCGCTTCCCTTACCGATGTGATTAGGGAAGAATTGCAGCAAGCGCTGGGAACCTCGGCGACGTCAGAAGCACCCCGCGGGCCGCAAGCCATGTCCTACACGGCTGCTGTTCGCCGACCTCGCCCAACTGCGCCCTATCGTCACGAGGCTCCGTACCGTCGCCCCCTGTCGCCGGCCCGACCACCTGCGGTGCAACCATCCGCCCCAAGGAAGACCGAGGTGTGGTGAACGCCCGATAATCGACCGCTGTGCTACCACTGCGGAGAGGCCGACCACATCTACCGTCGCTGCCCCTAAAAGAGGCTCGGTTTGCGAGGCTTCTCCGTCGACGCACCACGCCCCCGACCTGGCCAGCACCCTACTGAGATCGAAGACTACCTGTCCAACACCAACCGAGGACCAGCCCGATTCAGCCGTTCACCGTCGCCCTACCCGTACCAGTCGCCAAACCGCCGCAGCACTGCTGACTTCTCACGTGGAAGGTCCCCCAGCCCACGCGGGGGAAACTAAAAGCAGCAACTTCTGGAGGTGAAGTTGCAGGACCACGGACAAATGAAAACCCTCCAGCGACGCAGCGACTCGCTGAAGACTATGATTCACGACATGCCCTCAGCCGGACGACCCGATCTAACCCTGACGTGACTTCCGAACACGACGACAGCAAAACGGCGCGACGCGTACCCGACACGAGCGAACCTGCCGCTGAGAATACGACGAAGACGACGACGCATAGTGCCCGACCGTCAACACGTACAAGCAGAGATACTACGTCACGACGCACCCGGAACTCGAGGAAGGCGGCGTCCGACGTTCAGCTGTCCATCGACGGCTTTGATGTAATCGCTCTCATAGACACGGGAGCCGACTACTCAGTAATGAGCGGGCCATTTGCGTCTAAGCTGAAGAAAGTTATGACCACATGGGACGGTCCGCACATACGCACAGCAGGAGGCCACCTCGTGACGCCAAGCGGAACGTGCACATCGCGCGTCACCATAGACGGCACAACGTACCCTGCAGCGTTCGTCGTTCTGCCAAACTGCTCCCGCGACGTAATTCTTGGAATGGATTTTTTGATGGACAACGGTGCAATAATCGATCTGCAGACCAAGTCAATAACTTTTTCCCCCCATCACTCCATGACGCCGGAACCGAACCCCGAACGTCGTGCTGCTGTAAGGATTGCCGATGATCATGTCACCCTGTCACCCCGCGCAAACTTGATGATCGCAGCCTACTGTGAAGATGCTGCTCCTGACGTCGACGCTATCGTAAACAGTGATCAAAGGTTGCTTCTCGACCGTAGTGTCTCTGTCGCAAGAGGCATTGCGCCCTTCAGGGAACACCAGTCCCATGTTTTGGTTACTAATTTCACGGAAGAGTACCAGCATTTAAACAAGGGCGCGGCAATTGCATTCCTCGAAGAAACGCAAGAAGCAAGTGGTGTGATCGCAGTCGCCGGCTTTGAACGCACACCCGTAGAAACCTTCAAGCTCCCACAACCCTTCGACGTGAATCCGGCGCTACCGCAAGAACAACGGAACAAATTATTGGCTTTTCTACGTCGCTATAGCGAATATTTTTCGTCGAGCGCAAAACTACGTCAGACACCTCTAGCGAAGCACTGAATAATAACCGAAGATGGAGCCCGACCTACCCGACAGTCACCGTACCGCGTCTCTTCACACGAGCGCTAAGCTATCCGGACTCAAGTCGACGACATGCTCAACGACGACATTATACAGCCATCGAAAAGTCCGTGGGCTGCGCCGGCCGTACTCGTGAAGAAAAAAGACGGCACACTGAGGTTCTGCGTTGACTACCGCCGATTGAACAAGATCACCAAAAAGGACGTGTACCCCCTGCCACGAATCGACGACGCCCTCGACCACCTCTGCCACGCGAAGTACTTCTCATCGATGGATCTGAAGACAGGCTACTGGCAAATTGAACTGGACGAGAGAGATCGAGAGAAGACTGCATTCATAACCCCGGACGGCCTATACGAGTTTAAGGTGATGCCGTTTGGGCTATGCACGGCACCAGCAACGTTCCAAAGAGTCATGGACACTGTGCTAGCTGGCCTGAAGTGGCAAACCTGCCTAGTATACCTCGACGACGTTGTGGTATTCGCCCGCACTTTCGACGAACACCTTGCAAGGTTGGAGTCTGTACTCCAGGCCAATCGCACGTCGGGGTTAACGCTGAAGCCCGAAAAGTGCCGTTTTGCGTACGAGGAGCTCAAGTTTCAACGCCGCAGGAGTACTACCTGACCCGGCAAAAACTTCAGCCATCGCCAACTTCCAAAGGTCGAAAGACAAGAAGGGCGTGCGAAGATTTCTGGGACTGTGCGCATACTACCGGCACTTCGTCGCAAACTTCGCACGCATTGCAGAGCCACTCACACGCTTGACGAAAGATAGCACCCCTTTTAGCTGGGAAAACGACCAAGAAAAAGCATTCTGCGAGCTGCAAAAACGCCTGCAAAGCCCGCCCGTGCTCGGTCATTTCGACGAAAACGCCGAAACGGAAATACACACGGACGCCAGTGATATAGGCTTGGGTGCCGTCCTCGTCCAAAAACAAAGCGGTTGCGAAAAGGTAATCGCCTATGCCAGCCGTGGTCTGTCGAAGGAGGAGAAAAACTACTCTGCCTCTGAGAAAGAGTGCCTGGCAATTATATGGGCGATTTCAAAATTTCGCCCATATGTGTATGGAAGACCTATCAAGGTTGTGACAGACCACCACGCGCTCTGTTGGCTCGCCAATTTGCAGGACCCCTCTGGCCGTCTTGGGCGGTGGAGCTTGCGCCTGCAGGAGTTCGACGTTACAGTCGTCTATAAATCCGGCAGGAAACACTCTGACGCTGACTGCCTGTCGCGCGCCCCCGTCGACCCACCACCACAAGACTCTGATGAAGACAGCGCGTTCTTCGGAATCGTGACGGAGAGCGACCTAGCCGCCCAGCAGCGTGCCGACCCCGACTTACGCGTCATAATCGACTACCTCGAGGGATGCAACGTCGCCGTTCCTAGGACCTTCAAACGCAGCTCACCAGCATTCAGACTGAGAAACTCCGTCCTCGTGAAATTTCAGCCCCGGAACAAGAACGAATTACCTTCTTGTCATCCCCGCAGACCTTAGTGGCAAAATTTTGGAGCGTGCCACGACGACCCGTCTTCCGGACATCTCGGCACAGCCCGCACAACTGGAAAAATCAAGGCGAAGTACTACTGGCCCCGCCTTACATCCGACGTCACCCACTGCGTCCGGAGCTGCCGTGACTGCCAGCGAAGAAAAACGCCACCGACGAGACCCGCCGGACTTCTGCAGCCGATCGCCGTCCCATCGAGGCCCTTCCAACAGATTGGAATGGACCTACAGGGCCCGTTTCCTACGTCACGATCTGAGAACAAATGGATTGTCGTAGCAACAGACTTACGCAGAGACCTCCGCTCTTCGGAGGGGGACTGCACAGGAAGTCGCAAAGTTCTTCATAAGCCAAGTTGTGCTGCGACATGGAGCCCCGGAAGTCCTAATCACGGACCGCGGAACGGCCTTTAATGCGGAGCCTATGCAAGGAATAGTACGCTACAGCAACACGGATCACCGAAGAACGACGGCGTACCACCCCCAAACGAACGGACTAACGGAACTTCTGAACAAGACGATTGCGGATATGCTGTCCATGTACGTCGACGTTGAACATAAGACCTGGGACGAAGTGCTCCCGTATGTCACGTTTGCGTACAACACGGCTATCCAAGAAGAAACCACGCAAATGACACCGTTCGAGCTCGTCTACGGAAGACGGCCGACTACAATGCTTGACGCCATGCTACCGCACGTGGGAGACGACGACCTGAACGCCGACGTCCAAGGATGCCTTCAGCGTGCGGAGGAGGCCCGCCAGCTCGCTCGAGTTCGTATAACGGACCAGCAGCTGGTGGATGCCGGCCGCTACAACCTCCGTTTCCGAGCCGCCGAGTACCACCCAGGGGATCGTGTGTGGGTTTGGACTCCCATCCGACGACGCGGACTGAGTGAGAACCTTCTGCGACGGTATTTCGGACCCTACAAGATTCTACGACGTGTTGGCCAAATTACCTACGAAGTGATCCCCGGTGGTGACTCCGGCACATCACGACGACACACGCGGCCCGAAGTCGTCCACGTGGTTCGCTTAAAACCTTTGTACGGACGATGACGAACTTTTATTTTTATTTGTTCGGACTGTCGCTTATGTTAGCATCGGGTCGATGCACTCTTAGAGGGGGGGGGGGGGGGTAATGCCGCGAACCATGCATTGTGTTTGTGTTTTGCTTTTACCGCCCGGTTGCGCCGGTCTGTGTTATCTCTGTGCCAAGGGAAGCGCATGTTCCACTCTTTCTTTCTGTGCCGCATGTGTTATCTGTTCTGATAGGGAGAGCATTCCGATCTAACGTGAACAGCCAAGAATAATCTTCTTGGATCTACAATGTTCTAGATGTGAATCGACGCTTCGAGAACCACGCGCGCCGAAAGATAAAAAGCCAGCAGAGCAGAAGCCGGGTTATTCGACTCGCCGTAGCTCGCATGCGTATGTCACTTTGTTGACTGCTGCTTCGCCGCCTCTGTATTCTTTGAGTTGTTAGGGGAGCACAAGTTCGCTCCAATAAACGTGTTTTCCTCTAAGACAACTGCGTCGTCTTCGAGGAATATGCTCTGCTCAAGAAGCACGACAATATGCTCTGCTCAAGAAGCACGACAATATGCTCTGCTCAACAAGCACGAAGAAGAATGCGTGAATACAATAATCCGAAGATCATACATGCGCGCACTGTGCCTTCCCCAACACGTCCACCTCGCTCCTCCTTCAACTCAGCATCCATAATACGTCGACGGAACTAGTTGAAGGACATCTGCTGCAGCAATACCAACGGCTCTCTCTCACCAAGGCTGGCCGCCGTGTCCTGTCATAATGAGGAATAAATACACCAGGCTACTACGGCCCACTTCCAGAGCCCCTACCCCGACATACTCAAGAACGCATTCAAGTCCGACCGTTACCGCGTAACATGCACCCAGAACACCACAGTGGACGACGCAAGGCTCGCGCGGAGGCAATCTCACGGCAGTAGTCAAGATGCCGATGCAGTCTCCACAGACGCGGCGGCATACCCCTCCTACCCAGCGTTCGCCCTGGCAGTAAGCCCCGCCCAAGGAGGACCGACTATCACTGCCTCTATCAAAACACTCTCACCAGCTGAAGCTGAAGAGGCGGCCATAGCGCTTGCCATCTCCTCAACCAAGGCTACTACTGTAGTGACGGACAGTCAACAGGCCTGCCGGCACTTCCAGGCCGGAACGGTGCACGCTGCGGCCCGCGCAATACTACTCCGCCACCCCCCGCAGCGACAGATCCAGATCGTATGGAGTCCAGCCCATCTGGGAGTGAGAGGGAACGAGACGGCCCACGACCTTCCTCGAGAAATGACACGCCGCACGAGGAGTGAAGGCGCCGCCTCGAAGAGATTTACTCCCCTGCTGGCATACAGAGAAATCACTCAACATCTACGCCTGGCCCGACGCACCCTTCCCCCACCGCACCGACACCTATCTATCGAGCAGGCACACCACTACCGTGCCTTGCAAACAAACACCTTTCCCCACCCAAAAAGAGTCTGCCACTACTCTGAACAAATTACGTCCCCTAGCTGCCCGTTCTGTGGAGCAGACTGCACTCTTTTCCACGTGGTTGGTGGGTGCCCCTCCCACCCTCTCCCCAAACCGAATCCGTACAGCTCTCCCGAGCTCTGGAGGCGCGCCCTGTCCAGCTCATGCCTGTCCGACCAGCTTCGACTGGTGGAGCGGCCTGTAGCGGCTGGCAAAGCATATGGGGTCCTAGACTGAGGACTCCACTTCCTGAAGACGCCACACAAATTTATTACACAATAAAGATGTTTATCCTCCTCCCATTGTTGTGTGATATAGTGCGACACCTGTGCGCGCGCGCCCGTGCCGGCTGCGAGCGGCGACCCCCAACAATCTATAATCTCTAACAGAAACACTCAATTCTTTTACCCTGGCCAATCCCCCAGAGTGGGTATGTCCTAAGGACTTCAAGGGTGTCTTGATCATCATCATCATCATCATCATCATCATCGTCATCACTAGAGCAGTTGGCTTCGCCAGAAGGCGTATCGGCGTACGCCACCAACGACGGCGCATGCAATTAGCCAACACAAACTGTGCTTGAAAAAGAACGCCATAAAGGTGGTCTTTCTCAGGCTCGTGCGTTCACAGAAAAGAACACAATAATTCGAAAGTTCTAAAGAACTAACAAAATTTTAAAAATGCACTTTATACACCTGTTCAACAAAACAGACTAAAACACAGAAAACGTTAAAAAAAGCGATGCAAGCACGACAATCGAAGCCCCTTTTAAAAGGGGCACTGAAGTTAATTTGTTAAACTCCTGGTTTGTTCGCATTGCATAGACTGGCTGAAATAAGCGCACTTTTTATTGTTTATCCGGTCGATAAAGCACAACTGAAATTATAAAGCCATAAGGAAGAACAACATACCATGCGAAATTTGAGGTGACCGCTACAACTAACAGCAGTAACACGTATTGAAAATGTGATGTGATTGGGCAGGGTGCATCACGATTTCCCCGCGCGCGAAAGCCCCGCGACGTTAGCCCCGTGTCTCAAATGTCCCGCGAGCAGTGGCCCCGCGCCATATGATCCCCGCGTTCTATTTGTCCCGATGCCAGTTTCCCCGACCGTTTCTCCCGGGCGAGTAATAACGAGATGCTACCTGTACAAGCGCACGGTAGCATACTGCGACACTTGCCACCAAGTGGGCCACAGAGCCGACGTGTGTCCCAACCCACCGAATACGCCCAAGTGCAAGACAGGCGGATCCCCGTTGACAAGCAACCAACATGACTGCCACCCAAAGTGCCTTCTCTGCAGCGGCGCCCACACCACAGCGTCTAAGGCGTGCCCACAGCGGTTCCTGCCCCCGGTGAATCGGCGGAAGCAAGTGGGGAATAGCCAGCCCCCCCGTTCGGGCCACTCCAGGTCCCCGTCTCCACGACCGAGGAGAAACCAGGACCGCTCCCGTTCCAGATCCCAAATGCGGAGAGGCGGCTCCAGAGGACCCGACAGGGGTTCGAGTGGCTGCAGGCTGCGCTCGGAGTCCAAGTCGCGGGCCTCCTCCCGAGGCCGTTCCCCAAGCGCCACGAGAGGAAACCGAGAAGGCTCCCAAAACTCCCAGACATCGCTGCATCGGGTGAGCTGGGCAAAGATTGTCGATCCCAAAGCTCATAACTCCCTCACACCAACAGAGAAACGTTTGCTAGAAGAAAATGCAATGCTTAGGGATGAGATAGCAGCCATGCGCGCAGACATGGCGGCAATGAAGGAAGAGTTAAACAACTACCGGAAAGCGTCCAGCTCTGTAAACACACAAATGCCCTCCCCAGAACAGCGCAATCGCGCCGTGACCATACCGCCACAACCAGCCGAAGAACCCCTACAGCCGAATAACCTATTGCAGCCAGACAATAACTCCAACATTATCTTCCCACAGTGCGCAATGGAAGAGCAGGCACAGGTAAACGTGGCGCGTGCTATCAACGCCATGCATGCAGCCCAAAGTGCGCAAAGCCTTCAGATTATGGAAACACTGAAACAAATAACTTCCCACCTAACGAGGCTAGAGGGACGGGTGCAGGTTCTCGAGGAAGCCGACTTCAATACCCGAACCAGGAAGACCACCAAAACAGATAACGCCAACCCCACATGTCTCTCCTCACCCATGAATCAAGATGGACCTTCATCCACCCAGTAATAAATTGTCTCACGGACAAGGAATAACTATATGGCAGTGGAACTGCAGAGGTTTCAAGAACAAATATGGATCACTCTCCCAATACATCTCTTCCACGACGATACCAGCAGTTATAGCTCTGCAAGAAACTAATGCACCAGTTCGCCTTCCAGGATACATAACGTACGAAACAGGCACAGACAAAAGCCTGCACACTCTGGTCAGCAAACGATACGTGGCGATTCAACACCCACTTAAGCAGTCCGAAGAAATTGGCATTCTACTTGAAATAATGCCACATGTCCACAAGAAGGCCCACTCGCTGTACGTTTTGAATGTGCATTGCAGGCCTAAAAGCTCCCCACTTATTCTTCAGCAAGTAATTGAACAAGCGACACTCAAAGCAGCCAACAACCCGTTTGTCATTACGGGGGATTTCAACGCTGCTCACCCTCTGTGGGGATACGCATACACCAACCCAAGAGGCACTAGACTACACTCGCTGATAGAATCTCAAGACCTCACGATTGTCACAGACCACAGTAGGCTACACGCATTGGCACAAGCGTCACCAGAGACACAGCTCCCGATCTGACTTTTACGAAAAACATTCCTCAAGTTCAATGGATCCACACGGGCGAATATCAAGGCAGCGATCACGCCATTCTATCTACCACTGTAATAGGATCGGACTACAAAGCAGTGATAGGTCGGGCTCGCCTCACAGACTGGACGAAGATCAGAGAGGAACGGAGCAACCGCTCACCAGCTGAAGAAACCCAAGTCGAAATCTCTTTACACGACTGGATCAAACAACTTCATCAGGATTTCCTTGCACACACCAAAATAATAAAGACAACCACAGCCACGCCGTGCATCGACTCTCATTTACTGCACATCTGGGAAGCGAGGACTAGTTTGCAGCGGAGATGGACGCGGCAGAGACATAATCGAAGACTACGAAAACGGATCGCACAGCTAACACAAGAAGCTGCGAAGTACGCCAACTCTCTCTGCAGGGAAAACTGGCTTTCTCTATGCGATGGCCTGCGCGGCACCCTCACCACTGCAAAAACATGGAAGCTCATCCGCTTCTTGATCAACTCCTCAGTTAGCAAAACAGAGTCCCATCACAACATGGCTAAAATCATACACCAATTTCCTGGAGACATGGAAGACGTGCTCACAGCCCTCAAGAACAGGTATCTCCAGACACACCCAACAGAACCTCTACCACCATATTCAGGAGCACCAAACCCGGCGCTTGACGAAGACATCCAACTGCACGAAGTGACCGCAGCCATACAGACTTTGAGAAGACACACAGCTCCAGGAATGGATCACATTTCTAATAGGATGCTTGTTAACCTTGACGACCCGTCGCTTTTGGAGCTCACCAATTACTTCAATAATATCTGGAAGAAAGGAACAATATTTGAGGACTGGAAGACCGCGGAAGTTCGGCTGATCCCGAAACCAGGAAAACCACCCAGTATAGAGAACCTCCGGCCCATATCTCTTACTTCGTGCATAGGAAAACTCCTGGAGCATATCATCCTCAAAAGACTTCAATCCTTCCTCGAAGACACGGGAAAACTGCCCCCAGAAATGGTGGGTTTCCGACCCAATTTATCAACGCAGGATATACTGCTCCAGCTCAAAGAAGAAGCAATGAGACCCGCAACTCGTAACTCCCCGACGGCTATATTGGCACTAGATTTAAAGGGCGCTTTCGATAATGTAAAACACACGGCCATCCTGGAGAAGCTGAACACCCTGGACTGCGGAGTCAAGACCTACCAGTATGTCAAGTCTTTCCTCACAGATCGGAAAGCCATACTCAAAGTAGGGGACCACACCACGGACCCCTTTCCAATAGGAGGACGTGGAACTCCCCAGGGGGCTGTACTATCTCCCCTCCTCTTTAACATTGCTCTCATAGGACTCCCTGCACTACTTAATTCTATTCAGGGTATAAATCATGGTCTCTACGCGGACGACATTACCATCTGGTCCACCACGGGTTCAGTGGGAGCAATGGAGGAGCGCCTACAGGAAGCAGCGGACGTAGTAAATGGCTACGCAAGGTCATGCGGGCTGAGTTGCGCCCCTCAAAAATGCGAACTATTGCTCGTGTCTCCAACTAAACAGAAAGCTTCAGGGACACCCACCATCGCCATACACATAGATGGGCACATTATCACCCCTGCTCAAAGCATCAAGATACTGGGCGTCACCTTTCAGGCGGACAAGAAAAATATCATAACAATCAACAAGCTCAAGACCATGACCGAGCAAGTCACACACATGCTCAAGCGCATAACAACTAAGGCAAGGGGCATGGGTGAATCCGATACACTCCGACTCGTGCAGGCGTTCGTCATCTCGCGGATCACTTACGCAATACCCTATGCTCTGCTCTCAACAACGGAATTGAAGAAACTGGACACCATTATACGAAAAGCCTACAAGCAGGCTCTGAGCCTACCAGTCAGCACCTCGACAGACAAACTGCTTCGTCTCGGACTCAACAATACAGCTGATGAACTCATAGAGGCACATCTATCCCATCAGAGGGCAAGATTAGGCACTACAGAAACCGGCAGATCCATCCTTTCGAGACTTGGACTATCGATTCCGCTTCAACACCCAACACCCCAAGTCACAAATATCCCGCATGATATCAGGCGCCACATTACAGTACCTGTGCTACCGCGAAACATGCACCCAGTGCATCACGCCGACCGCAGAGAAGCAAGAGCCCGTGCTATCTCAAAGCGGTATGGAAGCCATCCTGCCGTGGCGTACACGGACGCGGCCCCCTATCCCGGAAGGCGGGCCTCAGTAGCAACAGTTATTATAGGCCAAGAGCACCGCACCAGCGTATCACTGGACCGAGCCAACCTTCTACTCGCCGAGGAAGCGGCCATTGCCTTAGCGCTTACCCAAACTCAGGTTGAGACCGTAATTACTGACTCTCAACAGGCTTGTCGCAACTTTTCCAGCGGGAGAATACACAAAATTGCACTTAAAATACTTCAACAGAAGCCACTAAGAAGACCCGCCAAGATAATCTGGGCGCCTGCGCACATTAGACTCTCAGGGAACGAGATTGCCCATCTCACAGCTCGAGAATTGACCGGCCGAGCACCTGAAGAAGAAGATCTGCGTCCGCTTCCTCTAGTCTCGTTTCATGAGATTACAACGCACTATCGGCTCCAAAGACAAACGAACGCCCCACCGCACAAACAACTACCCAAGGGTCACGATAGAATACTTCGTGCCCTGCAAACTAATACTTACCCCCACCCTAGCAGAAACCACCACATAGCCCCCACCCTGTATCCCCGTTTGTGCCGCTTCTGCGGGGAGTTTGGAACACTTTTTCACATGGTCGGCGGCTGTACACAAAGCCCACTTGACCCGACCAATCCCTTCCACACCTATGAGCTTTGGGAGAGCGCCTTGGCCAGCTCTTCCCTCGACGTCCAGCGCAAGTTGGTGGAGAGGGCAGAAGACGCGGCCCGTGCCAATGGACTCCTGGAATGAGGAGGCCACCCGAAGGACTCTTTAATAAGAAACAATAAACATGTTTAGTCTCTCTCTCTCTCTCTCTCTCTCTCTCTCTCTCTCTCTCTCTCTCTCTCCCGGGCGATATTATGGCGCGTCATTTTGTTTTCAGTGCCTATAATTTTTTAAACGTTTTTCCTCCTCCTCTAAAGTAAAATTTTAAAATTTTAAAGTAAGAGTTCACGATCTTCTAAAGAAAATGATTGCGTCTGCCGCTTTCCCGAAGTATCACTGGGAGGTTATTCCTTCTTCGCTTTGCTGCGCTAATTTAGATGTGTGTTCGAAGTACGATGGCGGTGAACGCTACTCCCTCCCCCCCCCCCCCCCCCCCTCTTCTCCGTTCCATCCCATTATTGAAGGTTTTGCCGCGCGGCTGTGCCGGGCTGTGTTAGCGGTGTTATTTGTGGGCCAAGTGAAGCGCGTGTTCCATTCTTTATTTTTATACTGCATGTGTTATCGCCTTTGAGAGGGAGAGCGTTTTCAACTAACGTCGCCATCCTAGAATAATATTCTTTGATCGGCAGTGTTCTGGATGCAATTCGACGGTTCGAGAAACCCTCACGCCGAAAGATAAACGCCCGCAGAGCGGACGCCGCGGTATTCGACTCGCCGACGCCCGCCTGCGCACGTCACTTTGTTGAGTGCTGCTTCACCGCCTGTGTATTCTTTGAGTTGTTAGGGGAGCACAAGTTCGCTCCAATAAGCTTGTTTTCCTTGAAGACAACTGCGTCGTCTTTGGCTTCGTGACAATATAACGAGTCATCTCCGTGATCAATGAGGGTGGCACCTCGGCGGGGCCACTGAGTGCAACGCTCAGCTCTGTTGCGTCTTCCGTGGCAGCGGCTCAATAAAGTCTATTCTCTCTCTCTTTTCATTCACTTATCGTGTCCGGACATTCCAAGCGGCGGGGCCTCCAAGGAAGCGGAATACTCCAAGTTCGGCAGCACTGCTGTTTACTGTGAGTGAAGAGGTAGAACACACCGCTACGTACAGAATCGGGGTTGGTGAAAGACGCGGGGAGAAACAGACATTTAGAAGTCAACACAAACACATTCATGAAGGCCGGAAGCCGTTGAGCGTCCGGTTAACGGCTTCCGCTTCATGAATGGATGGCTTCCGCTTCCTGGATTAAGCATCCGCTTCATGAACGCTTAACGTCCGCTTGGCGGCAGCCATTAAGCGTCTGCCGTTAAGCCGTTAAGGAAGAGATGCGCGGCCCGCGGCGTCGCTTTGTTTGAGACGGTGCCGCCGGACCACCCGGTGTCGCCGCACTGGCTCAAAGAAAATAAATGGCTCAGCCACAGCCTACAGGCGCGGGCCCTGCGTCCGCCCAGTGGACGGCGAAGCCGAATCCCACTGAATCGCGGGTCCAAACACTCAGAAAATTCACGCATCTCCACGAAGCGAATCATGACGAGTGGGCGACGGACTGGGGATCGTTCTTACCGTAAATCACCCGTGAGAATGCTTACTGCTGCTAGAAGGATTTCCAATCCAGTACAATACAATTCAATTTAATCCAATCCAATCCAAATCGAATTCAATCCACTCCAATCCATTACTATTCAATTCAATGCTCTTCGCGCATGCGCTGCACGGCTCTTCAGAAGCACTCTCCCTCTCTCTCGCTCTCTCTTTAAACTTCTGTGAAGCTTTTATTTTGTTCTTGTTAACCTTTTGTGAACTATTTTGTTGATAGATGTTTCGATTTACAAGGTGTTGTGCGTCTCTCTCTCTCTCTCTCTCTCTCTCTCTCTCTCTCTCTCTCTCTCTCTCTCTCTCTCTCTCTCTCTCTCTCTACCCTTTTGTGAACCCTCCATTCACAGATGTTTCGATTTATACGCTGCTGTGCCGTGAGCACGGACGCCGACGGACAAGCTGCCCGCCGACGAAAGGCGGCAAGATTTGTTGAGCTCAGATGCTGTATTCAAGGTCCGCATAGCTCCATTTTCGTCAGTGTTTCTCCCACCATCGTTCCTTCGCCGAAAGTAGGAGCGCGCGGGACGCACACGTTTCCATGGCGGGGTTAAACTGGTTAAACTGCGGATCCTCCCATCCGGTTACGACAGCCCGGAGCGAACTATTTTAGATGCAGAGCATCTGATTCACTCGCCTTGTCCCTCCGGCGTCGTCGTCGGCGGCGTTGTCCGCCCCTCCCCATTCTCCTCGCCGCGCCAGCTGCGCTCTCCGCCGCTCACCCCCTCTCCTCTCCGATAGCGAACACTCTCTCGCGAGGGGCATTGAATTGGATTCGATTGGATTGGCTTGGATTGGATTTATTTGGATTGGATTGGATTCAAGTGGATTGTGTTGGATTGTGTTGCGTCATAGCCGCGGCTCCCCTCTCCGATAGCGAACACTCTCTCGCGAGGGGCATTGGATTGGATTCGATTGGATTGGATTAAAGTGGATTGTGTTGGAATGTGTTGCGTCATAGCCGTGGCACGTTGCGTCATAGCCGCGGCAGGGGGTTCACGGCACGTTTTACGCGATGGGAGAATCAACCTAACGGAAACAACAGCGGAACCCCCTATGCGTCGCATCTACACAGGGGTTCCCGCGAGGGGAGGTGGACATTTTTTCCTATGGAAGTCACCCAGACCCAAAGAGAACAGGATTCGCTCTTTGTAGACGGCTGTAAGTGTGTTGCAACGCCGTAACAAGCATGGGACCGCCGTTTGGCGCTGCCAGAAGTACAGGGTGTTGCGGCGATAACTGGAACACTTTAAAAATTTTTCCTGAGCGATCCGCCGCTCTGTTCGCGCTCAAACTTCACACAAAGGTCGCATTTTGTGGTCTATTTTGTTTGACACCGGGAACAACAACGGTACTTACCTGTTTATTCTGAAAATAAATAAAAACGATTTTCGCCTATGGGAAAAATGGCCGCTGATTTGGACGTGCGAGCCAGCGAAAGTTGATGTTGGAACGACGGAACCACCTGCAGAGTGAAACGCATGCTTGGGATTCACGTACGGAACCAAATGGTGCAGCAGACGATCAGAAAATGCACCTAGAAATGAGCTAACAGACGATCAGAAAACCCGGTTTTCGCGCTCGCACGTCCAAATCGCCGCCATTTTCCCATAGGCGAAAATCGTTTTTATTTATTTTCAGAATAAACAGGTAACTACCGTTGTTGTTCCCGGTGTCAAACAAAATAGACCACAAAATGCGACCTTTGTGTGAAGTTTGAGCGCGAACAAAGCGGCCGATCGCTCAGGAAAAATTTTTAAAGTATTCCAGTTATCGTCGCAACACACTGTATAAATCTCTGAACTGCGCTGTGACAGTCGGGACGGAAAAAGGGCGCGTGCACCTCGAAAGCGCTTGTTCATCACTATTTTAGATGCAGAGCATCTGATTCACTCGCCTTGTCCCTCCGGCGTCGTCGTCGTCGTCGGCGTTGTCCGCCCCTCCCCCATTCTCCTCGCCGCGCCAGCTGCGCTCTCCGCCGCTCACCCCTTCTCCTCTCCGATAGCGAACGCTCTCTCGCGAGGGGCATTGAATTGGATTCGATTGACGTGGCTTGGCTTGGCTTGGATTTGGATTGGATTAAAGTGGATTTCGCAAGCCGTTTGCGTCCCGCGCGTGCAAGTTTGAAACGCAGTATATTGCATTTAGCACTCTCTTTTATGCGTACTATAGGTGACATTAGGTGACATTATTTTTACGTTGTCGAAAATTTGAGTGTCATTAAAACCATATGTATCCATAAGTAGGCTTAAACCATAAGTAGGCTTCACCATATACGTCCACAAGTAGGCTTCACAACTACACGTCATGCGTCGGCAAAGTACTCGAGCACGTGCTGATGAACCGATGGAAGAGATACCTAGAGGACAACGAGCTCTACCCCCACACCATGATCGGATTCCGGGAAAAGCTGAGTACACAAGACGCCATGCTCCTCCTGAAGCGAGACATTTTGGATCGCCCGCCGGGGTGCAGGGACACCTAGCTGCGCTGTGCTGGGCCTAGATCTCCAAAGCGCATTCGACAAGATACACCACAAGGCCATCCTGGAGCAAGTATCGGCACTCCACATGGGAACGCGAGCATTCGCCTACATAAAGGACTTCCTAACAGAACGCACCGTTACCATCCACGCCGGCGACATCGAGCTCGCCCCCAAGACCCTCGGCTCTGAAGGCACTCCCCAAGGCTCGGTTATCTCGCCGCTCTTGTTCAACTTGGTCATGATACGGGTAGCCACGGCCCTGCACACTGTTCCCGACATCCGGCACACCATATATGCCGATGACATCACCATTTGGACAAGAGGCGGCAGCGACGGTCAGACCGAAAATGCACTTCAGCAAGCAATAGAGGCGGTCGAGTTCAGCCTCGAGGGCACAGGACTCAAGTG
Source organism: Haemaphysalis longicornis (assembly GCF_048455015.1). NCBI lineage: Eukaryota > Metazoa > Arthropoda > Arachnida > Ixodida > Ixodidae > Haemaphysalis > Haemaphysalis longicornis. Next base: position 46,221,288 of record NW_027526225.1, on the reverse strand, counting down.
CTCTCCTGCGAAGTCTGAGCTGCTTATCCTACCACCAGGACCAAACCGGAAAGATGGCAACGCCGCAGCCAACATAGCACTACATACACGCGACGGCGGAAGCATACCCCAAGTCCCTAAAATCCGCGTCCTCGGCATGCACATCGAAGCGCACAGACGCAACGGATTCACAGTCAACAAGCTCCTCACCAAGATCACCGCGGCCACGCAGCTGATCCGCCGGGTCTCATCGAGACACGCCGGCATGAAAGAAGCACATGTACTGAGACTCCTGCAGTCTTTCGCTATCAGCCACGTCGCCTACATAGCCCCGTACCACAACTGGAGCAAGGCCGAGCGTGAGAAAATTGACGCGGCAATACGCAAAGCCTACCGAACAGCGATCGGCCTCTACCAGCACTCACGCACAGACCGGCTTCTCGACCTCGGCGTCCACAACACTCTGGCAGAAATAGCAGAAGCCCGTCCCAGATAGCCCGGCTGTCGACCACGCGCTCTGGACGACACATCCTGCAACAAGTGAATATCAGGCCCCGCAACCAGCCCGCCGAGGGCACGACCACCCTATCCGAACCCATGCTCAGACTCCTCCGAGTCCGCCCACTTCCCAAGAATACGAACCCGGAACACCATCCAGAACGCCGGCTGGCTAGAGCCCGATCGCTAGCCTCCACGTACGCCGCGGATAACACCGCATACTACGTCGACGCGGCGGAAGACCGCGCCCGGCCCAACTACTACACGGCAGTCGCAATCGCAGCATCCGATGGAACAATCCGCACGGCCGGCAGCTTCAAGGCCACGGACTCGCATCACGCAGAAGAGCTCGCGATCGCCCTCGCCGCGACCGACCCTCGATGTAGAACAATACTCAGCGACTCACGAACAGCGATCCTCCGCTTTGCGAACAACACAACAAGCACCAGTACGGCCCGCTTCCTCCACAGGACGGGCCAAACCCGCCAGCACCCGATCTTTATCAGTTGGTATCCTGCACACGTGGGACCGCTCGACCCGGAGGGGCGGATCCGTAACCGGAACGAGGAGGCTGACCGCGCAGCGCGAGGACTTACGTAACGCGCGACGCACACCAGCCAACACTCGGACCGCAATCGGAACAGCCAACTGCGAGCCGAAGAGAGCGAACCAGTACCACTGGAGACGTACGGAGACATCCTGAGATGGTACCGCCACAACAGGCAGCGACTCCCTGCCCCACACCCGCAACTAACGCGCCGCGAAGGCGTGCTATACCGCCAGCTACAGACGGACTCAATCCTGACACCCGTGCTCGCCAGATACATCTGCCCAACGCTATACAACACCGACAGTTGCATCATCTGCAAGACTGCCCCCGCTACGACAGCGCACATCCTCAACGATTGCACTCACCTACAAACACACTCTGAAGCACAAGAATTGCCACCAAAAGTGCGTGAAGCCATCACCTCCTCAGACTACAACACACAACTCCAGGCCGTCCGGCAGGTGGAGGAGCCCTGACCCGACAGCGGGAAGGACCTGCGGTGGCGCAAACCATAACGGGCTCGACCCGCCCGGGATCGGGGCCGACCGTACGGCCTAATTCACTCTGCCGGACACGCAATAAAGTTTCTCTCTCTCTCTCTCTACACACAAGTGAATTGCTCAAAAGACATGTCTGCCTCCTTTTTCAGCTTCCTCCCAATCCTTTTCTTAGGCGGAATTTTTTCCGGCATGAACAGCTGGGCCACCAGACATTTTTTTTTTTTCATTCAGAGTGGGCATTTAAAACCCCAATTCAGTTTACCAGCAGCAGCCAGTGCATGCAGCACAAAAGTGATTTTAGCGTTCAGGCAGCACTATTGCACCAGTGTTAATTGCTCTTTCCATCCTCAGGCTCGTAGAAACATTTCAATTTGATCAAAATACTATATGGGTGCAGTGTGGAATATGTGGGGTTCGGGCGTAGGCCACCATGCAAGCTCCAGGCGTGTCAGCCACGTGGGCCCCCGCACCTACGGCAGCCCAGCGAGATTCGCCGATACTACGAGAACACAGTTCAGTAGTGCCGAATAGCCGTTTACTTGGGAACTCCCAAAGCATGCGAGCACAAAACTCGACGCCGTTCACGAATCCCGCCGTCCTGGTCGTGATTGCGTACGGGAGGCAGGCACTCACGGCGCGCAACAATCCCTATTTGAGATGCATGGTCCGCCGCGCTGCTCCGCCTATCTCACCCAGACCGGACCTCCAATCAGGCTCTCCCTCTGTCTTCCTCGCACACATGTTCGCGCAGCCAGCACGCCTGCGGACCGGTGGTGCCGTCTCTCGGGTGCGCGACGAACCAGCGGAGCGCCGGACCGGTTTCAACGCAACGCGTCTCTCCCCGAAGCGCGCACCGGCTCGGGATCACGGGTCGCGGTTCTCCATGATTCCCGCAACAGCTACCCGGGCTTGTGCTCACACAAATGGCGAGACATGACACTGTCATGTCTGGACATCCAGGCGACTGGACTAGCAGCGCTAGCACCAGTAATGTGCCCTATTTTGGTGAAACACTGCAGGTATATATACAAATTTCAGCCCAAATGAGAACCTCTTTCCTGCAGCAATCAAGGACACTCCTAATGATGTGATTATACTTAAAATTGTCAAAAGGGTTATTTCACTATCATTATCATTTTCCTTTTGTGTCAGTTGGTATGACTTGGCACATATCCAAGTTAGCATTGACACGCAAAGTGGACATTGACTGAGGACATACTTTGCTGCTCCCTTTATTACCAATTCCCATATCAGCATGTTTGTAAGTCAAAGGCCACAACACGTACATTCACTAGAGGTCACCAAGCTGTGATGGTGTTGGGGGACGAGTGCTTCAATCACAACCCATGGGCGGCCCCTGGCTTGAATTTTACCCAAGACCCAAATTTACCGAACCTTTTTTTTTTCCAGCTAAATTAACCGTGATCTATCCTTTGAGCTGTCAGGGTTTTCGTGTACCACGTGTGACGTTTAGGCCTAACGTGGAACGGTGGAGCCAAGCGAGCAAATCAGCCAGGCAGGCGCCTGTGGCGAGACCTCTTTATTCTGGCTCAGCCATCATCGAACTGTTGCGTCAGAACTCAGCTCCGATGGTGGCGCCATCTGTGGGTGACCTCATGAAAGTGGGACGTTCATACGAACAGGATGGTAGCGCCATCTGTTGACACTTGCATTAAGTAGCAGCCGAGCACGACCGCCATGTCGCCAAATTTCAGATCTACTGAGCTAACTCATTTCAGAGCTTGGGATTGGCCTGCAACGTTTGAATTGCACAATACCTTTGGGAAATTCTAAGCTCTTGTCCACATGACTGTTTCTGTCCAAAATTTGTATCCCCGAGGTAATCGGCTAGCTGGGTTATCACAGAGTACAGATTTCGTAAGAATTCCAAGAATTCCTAGGCCACGTACACTTTTGGGCACACACTTAACTCTTGGAAGCCACTAAAAAAATTCTACACCAGAAAGCTGGCCATGCATTTTTCTTTGTTACTGCCATAAAATGTTTCAGTTGCATTTGAGAGATAACATTCTCCATTTATTTCTGTGCATCCTGAAAGTGTTGGCCTGGCCTAAGAACATCTGGAAAAAACTGTGCGGAAGAACTCAAAATCACGCTGACATCACAAAACATTGGAAGGACGTTACTAGATGCCTGGAACAATTGGCGCACGAAAGAACACAAATCGCGACGTAAGGTGTAATAATTACTTTATTAGCTCTAACAGATGGTATAAATAGAAAATAAAAACGTTATTGCAAGGACACGGAGTATATTCACCGGCACGTAAAAAGCACAGGGGCAAAAGAGAGCGCCACAGCGTTTTGCAAAAGCTGGCGCATTGCATATGAGAGAAGAATTTGCATAATGAAGCAAGGCACGATGTCGGCACGTGCTACGACGAGAACAAAAGCATCTTGCCCGTTGCCAAAGTTGCCTGAGACATAAGCGAGAGAGACGGCAAATAGGAGGCCACACGTAAACATGCATTAAATGCAATGTCGTCACATTAGGTCACCACCGTTCCAGTTCACCTTCCAAGCTACGATATTGGCAAATGATGGCGTTGTCCATCATGGTAAAACAAAAAGTTAAAACAAAAAGTTATTTCATGAACAGTAGGCTGATAGTCTAGAATTTTGATTAAGGAGACATGCATTTTAGCTTTACACACCTAAAAATTCGCATCATAAAGTCTGGGTCATAGCAATGTGAAAAAAATTTGTCATAGCACTGTCCATAAAGAGCAAGTTTTAGTAATCTCGCATTGAAGATACGAGAGCCTTGAAATGTTCATAAAGAGCAAGTTTTAGTAATCTCGCATTGAAGATACGAGAACCTTGAAATGGCTTCTCAAAAGATTGGGTCACCGCAATGCTTTAACGTAACCCAGCTCTGCCAGTCATCGAAACAAGCCTGTTTTCAGAGTTCTGCGTAGTCATCTACGAAATGCAACTTTCACAAGTTTTCGCCACCATTGCAAAAACTGTCTTCATGCAGCCTTTGAGACTGCATAAAAAACACACAGGTGAGTTACCTTTGTTAAAAGAAAGTACAGCACACACAATGAGAATTTTCGCCAAGCAAAAATAACATCCGTACAGCATAAGATCCGAACAAAATGGCGCGTCGCACTGGATGCTTACTGCCTCTAGTGGCGCGAAACGGCTCATCCCGGCTCCAAATGGCTTCGGCGCTGCCTTAGGAGGCACAGACGAGAATGCAAAGAAAGGTTACGTCGAAAAAGATAGCGTGCTGGTTATTCGTGATATTTTTATTGCTGCAAGTCCTTAAATAGCAACACTTTCTGCCTCTTCAGGAGCATTCTAAGCCATATAAAAACTTGTTTGCAAAGCCAAGGAATGCCACTACCACCACTAAGGAAGAAATGTGCTAACGAGTACCAGTACCAAAGGATAAAAAAGAAAAGATCTAAAACACGGAGAGACTTCCCCCACAACTGCTCAAAATTGGCCCTACAAGACACCAGAAACACTGCTACCTAATGCCAACGTGTTGTTATAACTGGCACTAGAGCCTCAAATTGTAAGAACGTTTCTTGAGGGGTTGTTAACTTGGCAGTGATGAGGCCTAAGACACCTAGGAAAAAGACTTGCAAAAAACAAAAATGCGGACAACGCTTCAGCAGTTGCCATTTCACACCACTAGATGCAGATTTGCGCGAGGTAACAACCAAACAGCATGAAAACGAGTACGTGTTCAAATGTAAAAAGCCTCAACAAAGGAAAAACAACTAATAAAGATTGAAAAATTTTATGGCACAACCATGTGTGTGAGGAAGAAGAATTCCACAGTTCCTTCTTAAAAACAGCACAACATACAGCACAAACATTTAAAACGCACAAATAAAGCAAGCTTGTTTCTAGAAAAAGATAAAAAATCTACAGCGCGTCAAAAGGCAGTAGTTTCGCGACAAACTGCACAAGTATTAGCGAAGCTTTAATAATACGTAAAACTAACAATACGGACGATACAAGTCTTTAAAGCAAGCACTATTGATAAGATAACTATGCTTGCTACAGCAAGAAACACCAGCGATAAGATATAACAGGTTTAGTTAGTGAAGAGATCAACATAAAATGCGGCGAAATATTGCGGGAGAGAATTGTCAGACAGCTTCTTTACTGTGCGGCTTTCACCACTGCAGGCACCAGTGTGGCACAGTTAGGTGACCGTTACTTCGGGTAAAAAAATACAAAAAGCAAGAAATTATTTCTTTCCTTCTATCTGACTCTAAACATTAACTTAGCTAACACCTTAAAATAGTGTGCGTGGTATGTCACAGGTGCCGGAACAGCTCTTCCAGTTTATTACAAGAATAGAAAATTGCTAATATTCCTATAAGAGCCTTCAAATCTCATGTTGTTTACGATGGAAGACTCCTTCGCAGTTGGTTAAAGGAGCCATGAAGAGAAAATACAACTTCGTGTAATTTGAAAGAACTAGGATTCAGTATCTCACTCAGCTCCACTACAGCCACAAAAGATGTTTTTTTAACGAAAAAAAAAAGCAAGAAGTATTTAAAAACTTTCAAATTTTGCGCCACAGTGACGAGTTATGAGCAAGAATGATGTTATACGGGCCAACAATAAAACAATTTTCAGTGCGTTAACTGCACGTTAGCATTCAAGTGATGCGGTCAAATGGTACTAGAGGCCCCATTACAGACGTCCAGTCATGTGTCGTCGCGACAGTTCAGTTAGGCGGCCGCCAATCGCACAAACAAGGTTCCGTGACGTCATAGAAAAGTTGCGGGAAATTGGCTAGGGGGTCGCGAGTGCTTCGCACGTTTTCTTTAATATCTCCGTTATTTGTTCGAAGATTGCGATGATATTGGTATCATTGTCATCGGGACTAAGCAGTCTTTCTAATAAACTCAACTTGTGTTTTGTCTTCATGGCTCCTTTAAGTAAGGCATTAGCATTACAGACTCTATTGCTGGAATAAAGGCTTTCGCGTTGCACATTTCCGATAACTAAGCCTAACCAAGTGACAAATTTCACAGAAGTGGTGACCCCATTAAACTGTCCAATCACCCACGCTATTCTATGACAATTTCCGTAGTGTGTGAATTATAATCTCGCTATACGGGAAATCAGCCGATTTCTTGATGTATTTATTAAACTTAAAACGCTGCTACACTAAGGTGCTAACACTTTTATTTTCACAGCACACCAAGCCAATGCAGCAATGAACGTAAATTGCTCAGAAGCTTGTATACCCTGTCAGCCAAATGTCGTCCGAGGTGAGAGGGTTTAACGTCAAAAACGTCGTCCGCAGGCCCCATTTTAAAAGTGTACGGCACCAGGTTATCGTTTAGTGCGAATAAAATGAATCCACTGAACAAAACACAATCGCTGAAGAGAGTAATTTCTTTGCCAACGAACTTTGAGCTTACAAAAAGGGAACTCTTCCTTTAGCTTAATGTTTTTTGCTGAGTCGTCGTGACATTGGCCATAACAATATGCAAAAAGAAACCCCCCAACTTCTTTCTACGAGTGTGTAAAACGCGAGAGATGGTTTTAGAACAAGGTTGTCACAATGAGAAATACAACAGAGTCACTTCAGATAACAATTCTCACAAAGGAAGAACTTAACGAACGTACAGCCAGACAAGAAACAAGTCACGTGAGCCCAACAACTTGCGTAACAAAGGAAGAACTTGCTAACGATAGAGACAATATAGAAATAGGTGCTACAACGAAGTCAAAGTTAAGAGGCCTGTTCAAGGCTGACCCCAGGCACCTCAATTTTCTTACAGTATTTTTTCTTTAAGGATTCTGCCTTTTTTGACACCAAGCAATAAGGAACACCAGCCGGCTTCATTAAAATCTATTCAAATGATCTCCTAATGTATTAAAATACCTTTTAACAAACACTCGCTTCATGTGTTACAGCATAATCTTTCCTGAGCACTCTCCCCATGGCAGCAGTTATTCTTCGCCAGTTTAGGGTACAATGTTGGCTGGATTATTCACCGATAATAACATATGGCTCTTCGGCAATACATAGCACATTTTCATACATGTGAGCTCAGAGGGAGGTTCTAGGGCTCATAAATTCGTATGCGATTTTGTTGTGCAAGATGCCCTTATCGCTCCCCTGCTATGATGTCAGTGCTCGACCTCCATTTTTTAAATTCAAACTCCCAGGTATGTTGCCTTCTTGTGTGAATAAACATCAGTTGATAGTCAACGCCTGTTTTGTCCTGTTGCCTGTGTATATGTCTGTGCCATGTCGAGAGTTATTCAACAATGAAGTCTTATCAACTAACGCGGCTCACTTTACTACCTCAAACTCGTTTCTGAACACAGTTTGACTCATTAGTATTTCTTTTTTGTCAGACGTTCCCTTCACTTGAATCCAGCATTGCTCGTTTGAGCAATTCTCAGTGCAATTAACACAGCTTGGCTCTAGCTCTGGTGTTGTCAGAGACCGAAAGTGGACGCCCGGCTGGCATGACGCACATTTGAGCTTCCCACCCAAGGCCCTGATCGCATCGAGTCGTTGCGTGCTACAGGACATTCTCCAAACCCTCATAGGCTCCGGAATTTGATCTCGATTGCAGTGAACATGTTAAATTTTTTTTATTTACTATCTAGAGCACCATCTTTGTTTGACTGACAATGGCAAAAATTGCTATTTCTATCAGGAATTTTTGTTTTACTTTAGGCGCAGCCGATAATTCGTTAGTAACTGTAACACATCGCAATGATTCTCTAGCTTGTTTTTAGAGCTCATGTTTTGCAACGCCTGGTCATAATAGTTGCCACGAGTTGGAATACAAGGCATGTGCTTTCAAACATACACCAGTTCTCATCTAGTTTTCCTGTGCCTTTCCCAACTTAATGTCAAGAACGATGCCTTCTAACAAAACAAGCAAAAGTAATCCAACCAGTGTCAACCCCATTGTGTGGAACAGCAACTGATGAAGCCAGATGCGACTCCCAGCCCTGACAAAAGGCGGCTTGCGAGCCAATGGTGCACACCAGAAAGCCGGCCGTCGGAGGGGAGGTTGGGAGCAGAGGTATTCCTCAAGGCCTAATACTGGTACCAGGGCTGTTTGCGGATCCAGCGGACGCGGAGTCCAGAGTCCGTGCGGATCTTGATGGAGGCAGCCTCGCAGGCACGCACGGTTTCCTTGACAGATTGCATCAGGTTCTGGGCGTTGCCGACCAACATGTCTGTCGCCTCCTGGTCTTCCTCTGTGCCTGTGTGCGCGCGCAAGTGCACCCAAAGTTCGAGTCAGCGACGTTCAAACACCTGGATATCCTTTATTTTTTTAGTTTTTCGTTTTAAGCCCTTTTTTATTTTGCGTTTTATTTTCCCTCCTCGTTCACAGTCATAGCACAAAATGCGAAGCCAGGCTTACCGAACAAACACTAAAGCCTCTGCCGACTGTACTATGCTTTGCAGCAGAACTACTACTTTAATCAATTAGGAAATGAGGGAGCATGTAAAAGCTAGTTTTGCTACCACCAGACAGCTATTGCTTTACAACCTATGGCATCACTTACTGCGAAACATTTTGGTAATCCTTGCTAAAACGCCAGTAATAAAGAATCGCGAAATACGTGCTTGCCAACATTTTAATAGAAAAGATAGCCAGTTGCAACCAGTTCAAGAATGGCCACTGCTACAGTCACGATTTGTGATGTTGACGACGTCCCCAAAAGTGTGATGGAAACAAGAGATAAAGTAGTAGTATTGCTTGAAATTCTAACTTGTCAGCAAAAAGGACTTGTCTCATCATTAAACAAACAATAAACTATAAGAAATGCCCAATTTTTGCAATAAAAATGTCAGCTTGCCAAACTTTTTGTCTGCTTTTTAAGTAAATGTGCTTCGCACTATAATATTTTACTGGCAAGGCACCGGGTTCTTCAAAGTTTTACCCTATCCCACACTGCATTTTCTGGAGGTATTTAGGTGAATAGAATGATAGGAAACGGGAAAATAAACTCGGAGGATAACAAAAACTGTATGGATCATCAAAACGAAATGCGAAAATTCAATGCAGAGATCCATTAATCAAGTGCAAAGCCCATGCTCTGCAAGAGAGAAGCAGCAGCGTTCGAGTGACGACAAAAGCCAGGCATTTTGCATGACAGAAGTGATCGAAGTCGAAGTCATGTGGACATGCATATGTGCAAGTGCAAATAACAACGCAAGGTGCAAAAAAAGAGCAAAAAAAAAATGTGTACCCTTCCCACAAATATGCTGCAAATAGCAACATGCTGCAATGTGTTTCGTCAGCTTTGAAGCAAGGACAAAATCTTTACTTACTCCATTTTCTTACTGTTTTTTTTTAAGTGAGAAAGAAAGACGAACACAATAATAAGCAAAGAAAGGCCTTGAAGCTTAACACTTTCATGACGACTTCAAAAAATGACTACAGCGGAAACAAATGTTCAGCTTTAACAAAAACAAAGTACCAGAGAAGAAAAGCCACGCTATAAAGTAAAGTGGCCAAGAAAGTGAAAACCTGGGTTTTTTTTTTGTTCCTCATAAAAAAGAACACAGATCTATCGACAATTGCACAATTATTACTACTGCATGTGCAAAACAATATTTACAATGCAAAATGATGGATGGAAATGTCATTCAGTAAGATATTACAGAAGCTTATGAATGAGGTATACTGGCATCATTGGGCGTACATCAAAAATATTTCGGGAAATTCTTTTTCTACCTTTCCATCGGTGTTTAGCGCAAAGTTGTTTCACTTCTGTCGCAGCCTAAACAAATCTAATTTAGAGAAGTTTTCTAACACACACACACTGCTAACAAAATAATCGAGTCAACTAGGCAAAACATTTGGCTATTGCGTTCTGGGCATTGAAACTATGAGTGTTTGACAGTTACCTGCATCAACCGCCTCTCTTACTGCTGTAGTAATGTAACAAAAAAGTTACATTCTATTGAAGACAAAAAGCCATATATATAGAGGTTTTTTTGCTGTTTTGTTTTAGCATTTGTGCAATCTCCTTGAATATTCATTAACCTGTGTGCATACAAGGTTTGGTAGCTACAAGATGAAGAAACACTAACCGTTCCATGAATTCGCCCAAACCTTCTGCATTGATTTGTCCTTCCTAAAAATGACCCGAACATTCCCCATATACTTCTTATAGCTGTTACGAACAATGCCGTAATTTCGTGCGTATAACCCGCACCAAAAATGCGAAAATTTCAGCGGCAAAGTAGGGCTGTGGATAATAAGCGGGGTTTTTATTTAGTGCAGCTTCATGGAAATGCGCATTGTGCCGTGAAGATGACCTTGTGCACAACAGTGAGGAATGCGGCTCAAGTGCGGCTCTGGCAAGTGCAGTGAGACTGAGTGATTTGTGACTTTCGCCTTGCAGTCAATGTATTCTACTCGCTAAATATACACTTTTCCTCTCTGCATAGTATGAGATGTGTTGCTTGAGCAGTAGCTTTGGTGCAACCTTTCCTGTATCAAACGTGCTGGCAATAATATGCGAGGATTTTTTCTTTCTTTTCCGGCGGGCTGAAAGTGGGGGTGCGGATTATATGCAGGGGCGGGGTATACGCGCGAAAATACGGCATTTTCTATCAGCTCCAACGATCCATTTATTGAAACATTAGAGGTTTGGTTTTAGAACAAATGTATTTACATGGCCACAGGCATGTCACCGAAGGAGGTTTTAAGTGTCCGCCCAATGTGCTCACTCAAACCCAACCTGGCAACATTGTTTTTCTCAGTTCGCAAGTACAGAAGAAACTTCCAGGAAAAGCTATAACTCCATTTTCAGTGCTACCGCACTACCAAATGCAGCAAAAGTAGCGAAATCATTCGCAGTATGAACTACACATTGAAGCTGGCTGCCTTCGCTACCGATCTCAACTCAAGCCAACTATCAATTTCTTAGGTGTTTTCCCATGTAGTTAGCAGCTGACAGGTTCGCTTGCTTGTTCGCGCTGGTCGGGCCCCTCTGCCATGTGCCTATTTACTTTTTATGTGAAAAAAAAGTTGAGGAAATTTTTCAGGGGGATTTAAAATGCTGCCGCTACACCAGGGCCGTAGTAGAGGGTGCTGGATAAATTTCGAACACCTGGAGATTTTTATTAAATTGGAGCAAATTGTGAGAGGGAAAGACAAGCGGAAGTTATTAACTGCTAAACAAGGCATCCCTTGTCATTGTTCAAAAGTGGCAGCGACGAAGATGGCAATCCTTCCGTTAAAACGAAAATCTATTCAGCTTTTAGCGTCTCCTTTCAGCCGTCATCACCTGCTAAGAATGCTAAACCTTCGCAGTTTCCTTAGCATGGAAAATGATAACTAAACACTGGACGGCGTGTTTAGCAAGCCACTTGACAAGCCTGACACAACTACATAATTTTAACAAACAAATTCATGGCTGCTTTTGCCCACAAACCCTTCAGCCAATGTTCGACCCACATTTCGCAATGCTACCAGCAACGAACAATGTGTCAAAAGGTGATACTACCTTCAGCGGTGTGATAACTGGTTGTTTTAGTCGGCTGAACAAGAAGCGACACTAACAAAGTGCATAGATAAATAAAAGCTTCGGCAAGTTATAGTCACTGGTCATGTCACTGTTCTGCTGCTCATAACCTTATGGTTTACATCCCTTGCCAGCGCATTTGCACACTGATGGAAAAAGTTGCGGAAAAACTGCGTGCTGACGCACCTTAATCCATGAATGTGAACATCTTCGACAGAACTCTGTCTGGTTGGGTTAAACATAAGAGGCAAATACACCAACCAAGGGCGTTTATTCAAAGCGGTCCCAACGTTTCGGAGCCAACTTGGCTCCTTCATCAGGGGTGACTATGTACGACAAGAAGCAGCGGTTATATCCATGTGTCGCACACCTCAGAGATAGAAAATTTCCACCATCCCGAAAGTAGAGCAGGAATGGTTTTTGTTAAAGCACACAGCAAGAAGTGTTTTCAAGGTCGACATAGGCCTCGATTCCTTTCGTCAAAACAAGTGGCCTGAAGTTGGAAGTGTGTTTCCTTAGCTTGCATTGCTTTGCAGCTCCATAAAAACGCCGTTAAAATGGTACGTACGGAAGTATTAACTTATTATTGAAGGTTAGGTGTGATTAGAAACCTCAAAACACACCAGGCATGTGCATACACATAGGCTCGAAGGGCACAACACAAGACAAAGATGCAATCACTGCAAACACACATACACACGCAGACACACACACACACGCACACACACAAATGTGATGTTCAGACACCTAGAGACACAAAAAACTAAGAGGAAAGACACTGTTACTGTGAATTTGAGCATCCCCATGACTTGATTTCTCTCTGTTACAGGTATACGTCTGCAAGGCAGTTACTACCGAGATGAAGCACCTCGCTTAGCGTAAAGCAGGTTGAACGAAATGTGCGAGTACTTCGTAGAGCTTGCAAATGCTTTCCTGTGTTCTCCTATCGCAGCCTCTGTCATTGCAATGTGAACAAATACCTGTATAACGGCCGGACTCGTACGAAGCTGTGCCGACGGCAATCTCAAGCACCATGTAACGCACAATGTTCCTTGTGAAAATTACCAACCCATTTAAAAATGGTTGCGTTACATGTAAAGAACTCAGCCCTAATCCAAACCGAGATGCTTTTGCTGTCGACCCCAAGGCCCCACCCCATCTTTCTGTGTAATGTTACACCTCCGTAACACAGGCCACCAACTACACATACCGTTGCCATGGTGAATCCACTATTGAAAACCACCAGCCAAACTTTCCACCCAAACGTCCTACGATGATGAGCTCTATAGTCGTTTAAATTTCCCGTACAAAAAGAGTATCAACCTTTCACAGCTGTTAGTCTACCCAACTGTTGCGTCATCATACCAGCGCTTTTGGCCAAACTTTCAAACACACACGCTACGAACAAGGCACCACGGCACGCAAGTTGAGTGCCCAAAAACAAGCGTGCATCAAACTGAGCAACGTGCGAATTTTCGTGTCTTTTTTTACCGCAGATAATCTCGCTCCCATCGGGCGTCGGGATGGGCTCTGTGGGGAACAATTGTCAAAACTCAACAACAGAAGAGAGAGAGAGAGAGAGAGAGACTCTGGTTATTTTTTTACTTTCATCACAGTAAAGTAACTGGTTGGTCTAGCCAGTAGAACAGATAGTAGAGCGAAACACAAAACACAGAAAACACAAAAACAAGAAGGAGATGTGTAGCGTATGACACACTGCGAAATCGCAAAGACAAACAAATCAGGATGCTCTGAGACTTATTACTCCGTCTTTGATTTGTTGCAATCTTTCGTGTCCTGTGCCGCATACAGCTCTTTACCTCGCTCTGTTCTTCCAACATGCCTCCAAATCAAAACTCCCACAACTGAAGGCTCAGAACCTCATGCACAGAGCCGGAGAAGATGTGCTAGCACTCAAACATTGCAGCAAGTGACTGCTGGGGGATTCTCAGTTGACCACTAAAAAAATCCTACTCCGTAAAACGCACAGTGCGTGAGCGACACCAGTATAAATGTTCTCCGTTTGGCAGGTACGATTGTGGCTAAACTTCAACTGCAGCAACACACCCTCTAACCTTCTTGAGACGTCAAATTGCTTTTTCGCAGAAATCAACTAACCGCTTATTCAGCAATTAAATAAATAAGAAATATGCGAACGGCATTACCACGACACCAGATTAACTGATCGTTAACGAATGTGCTGTTGCCTGATATTATACCTGCCCCTGCCATCTTACTGAGCTTGCAGTGAAGTTGCGTGTGCATGCCTTACACAGCAGAATTGGAGATTTGGGTTTCACAGCATACTTTTATTTTTAACCACACCGCATCGCCTCGCTTGGGCACAAAATTTCTGAGCCCCGTCAGTAAAAACGTGTCAAGAACTCACAAATTATGGCATTCAAAAAAAAGAAAGAGGGGGGCGACTTCTCACCTTGGGCACCGAGCATGGTGGCCTTGACGGTGGACAGTATTCTCAGCTGGGTGCCAATCGTGGGGATGCGCTCGCACACTTGCAGAATGTTCTGCAATTTCAAAGGAGAAAAATTTTGTTACAGGAGCCATGAAGATAAAATGCAAGTTTGGAAGACAAAATGCAAAAGACTGCCTCGTCCCATTAACAATTATGCCAATTTTATCACGAACTTCTAACAAGTAATTGAGATATTAACCCTTTCTGGCCCGGACCTTTTACCCTCTCGCGAGAAGAACCACGAAATTTCACCTTGAACTCCTGCCACTACTCTACGTCATTGTAGCACGCAATTTGAAATTTTTTTGAATATTTCTTACGCTTTTTCTTTTAGTTAAGAGCCACTATCGTCACTGGAATGGAGCTGAGCGAGTCATTGAAGGCTAGTGCTTTCAAACTGAACAAAGTTTTATTTCACCTTTATGGCTCCTTTAAGGGGCCATGCAGACAAAATACAAGCCTGGTTCATTAAAAAAAATTGCCTCGTGAGAATCATACTGACGCCACTTTTAACGTAGACTTTGCTCAAAGAAGCTATATAATTAGGAAAAAGGGAATGGCCATGCAACCCACTAGCTCATCTCCCGCAACAGAACCTATGATGCCATACGCCCCGTTGTACGATTGGCTGAGGCCGGCAAAAGCAAACGCAAATTAGGCAGGGCTTACAAGCTTCCCGAACGAGCTATTTGCGCTTATATTTAGGGCACATTCTTTTTATAGCAGTAAGAATGGTGGGGTAAACAGTGTAAGTTACGAAAGTGCACGTGCCGATGCGTACAGCAGTTGGTACTGTGTGCACTATGCTTGTTTTAGCTGCCCAGCAGTGCGGCGCTTTGGGGTTGTCTCACACGACACTGGCCAATTGGCATCTTACGTAACCACATTTGTCGAGCGAACACCATGTGCAATGAAACAATTATTTCAGACTTTAACAAAAACAAACCCGGAGCAAATACGGTAAAAAAAAAAAAGCAAAAGCAAAAAACAGCCCGGTGGAGTATGGTGGCACCATCTAATAGGACTGACAGTAAACAAGGCTCCACTGAGTGCTGCAGACTGAACTGCGCACTTGAAGTTCGCTTGATGTCCATGTGATGTCACGGCAGACATCACAAAAACACACGTTTTGGCAGAACAATCAAAATTTTGACATAAATCGAATAATTTCTCAGTGAATAAAGCATCGCTTGCTTCCGGACAAGCGCTGGGGGCACTATAAAACACGAAATCTTTCGAATAAAACAAATTTGTACTTTATGACATTATTTTAGTATAAAAACAAACCTGGCCTTATTACAGACTCAAAATTCCACGCCTCAGCCTATTCCACAAAGTGCACCATCACGATGCACAACGTGATAAATTAATCCTCTCTCCTTCGTAGCTTTCCTATCACACTGATCACGCTCATAAAGTAGGCTTCGATTAATGTTACACTAGAACATTCACTGTACATCACGAGACTGGGACCATCTTCCTGCAGGAATTGTATCGATAACTCATAACCATCTTTTTCACGACGCGCTGGCTAACAATGTATAAAGAGGTGAATTTATTTTTGCATAACAAACTGACTGCTGAATTGTGTCTGCATTGTACACACACTGTAACCACTCTCGTCTGCAATGCTTTCTGGCCCTGAGGGTAAATAAACAAACAAATAAATATGTGCCTAGTAAAATTCAGTTGAGGCCTAGCGTTTCCTTCGTCCCATCTTTCAGTGCTAATTGAATGTCCTCAAATACCAACTTGGCCCCCCAAAGGCCATGCCCCCCTTGGGTTTGTGACGAAAGCAAACAAGCCTTCCTTCCTCGCACGAGTGGCATAGCGTGACTCGGAGCGCAACACTCACCGTCCGTATTCGCTTGTCGGTGCACATGCGAGCCAGCTCCTTGGCGAGGCGCGTGACTTCCTCCGACGCCTCGGCAATCTGCTTGGCACACGCAATCAGGTCCTTCTTGGTGCCCCCTTCACCCCTGGGTCACGTGACAAAGGATGGACATTGTCTGCAGTTAGTTATGCACTGCCGCAAGGGCAATTAGCAAAACTTGTTGCGGAGCGCATTGGTGCACAATTAAAGAAAGGGGAAAACGTGGTGCAAACTATACGTGAACGAAGGAGGGAAGATACGACAGATACAGGCGCCATTATCTGTCGTATCTTCTCTCCTTCGCCCACGTCTAGTTAGCACCACTTTTTCTTCTTTCTGTAAGGACAATTAGGCTGGCATGAAAGCCAAATGCTACTCCTGTGCAAAGTACAGTCAGTACTGTTAGTCGAGAGGTTTATAGCAATTAAGAACGGGGCCGGTTTCTGCAGAGGAGTGCGTCATCTTTCTGAGTGCAGTCAAAGTGAGTCGTAATTTTTGTTGCGTCATTCCGCTCGTCACATAGTTAGCAATCAACGCAATGCCTGTCGTACTTGACACTAAACCACATTCTTCTTATTCCAGGTTTATGCAACTTTAGCACTATCGAATGGAAAAGAAATTCCTCACGGCGCTTAAGTGTGCCTACTTGCTTTGGAGACGAAAGCATTGGTCCCGCAGGGCGATACTTAACAAAGACCTCTTCGCTGCTTCACCATGTTTGCATCTGTTTCTTCGCTTCCATTTCATCACCTATTGGTGCCAATTACTTTTACAGACACAATGTCCCTTCTGGGCCCCTGCATTTGATTCCTAAAGACCCACATTTACCTGATTTTCTTTTCAACTCGATTACTTTATATCTGCTCTAAAGAGAACAAATATAAATGGCCAACTGCGTAAAGACGCAGTTGGCCATCTTGTCAGCTGACTTAAGTCACGCCAGATTTTCGACACATTGAGTCACCTAGCACTTCGACATTAAAAGAACCTGCAGGCCTCTCGTTTGCAAAGTAGGCCGAATGCATAAAAGGCCTACTTTGCCTGTAAAATAATAACAAAAAAATAACAAAAAAAAACACTGAAATAAATGAAGCAATAAAATTCTGCTTCTCCTCAGCAATTTCGTGCCTGCCTTGTTTTTTTGCTGCACCTATGTTAACCCTTTCACTGCCGGGTTTATTTTTTTTTTCACTGCACCTCACCCCCTGCCAGGTATTTTTTTTTTTTCCTGTTAGTTGTGTGGAAATTTTATGGTAGTAATGCACCATGATACTCCTTCATCTGAGTCATAATTCATCAGGAGTTCTTGAATTTCTTCGTCTGTCAAAGCGCGGACGCACGTGGTGCGCTGACTTGCCATGGCTGCTGTGCTCTGCCGAGACGAAGCGACGCGGGTGTAAAAACGTGCACTCCATCTGTTGACTAAAATTTAATTTTCAAGTTCTATGTGTTTAGGTGACCTCTCCACAGATGGCGGGACATGAACACAATTTTTTTTCGCAAGAGTTCTCTCGGGAGTGGCAGGGAGCGAGTTTAAAAAAAGCAACACGAGTATACTCGGGAGTAGCAGGGGGTGCGTGTGGGTGGTTTCACAGCTGCCACCCATGGCTCGTTGCTGCTAAACTACGGTGCTTTGCATAGACTAAACACTGAAGATGTCGGTGAGAATTTTATGTCAGCAGTCACAAATTGCGTGCACTGCCGTTTGCTTTAGTGTCCCTTTTTTTTTTTTTTTTGTATGTACCAACTCCTGCAATGTCCCGGCAACAGGACAGCAGTACAGTTGACTCTCAACAATTCGAAGTCGATTAATTTGAATCTCCAGTTAGCTGGAAATTCAAATGTGCTGGTCCCGGCAGTTTTGCATGCAATCCAATGGAACAAGTTGCCCGATAGTTTCAAGCTAGAACCCGGTTAATCGGTTAATTGGAAGTTATTTCGAAAAAACATGAAGGAAGCTCACACTAATGCGTAGGACTCGAAGGTAGCGAAGCTGTACTCTATCTTTACGACCATCACGACAGTTTAAGTCCACGATTGCAGCCGATTTGCTTCTCCTTCGCTGCCGCAACGACCTTTACTCCACCACTGTAGCTATAAGTGGGAGCTTCTTTAATTTTCGTGAAAGTGGTAATCATTGTAAATCGCCTTGCGGGGGCGTACGCTACAACGTGTCTTTCCTGTTCCGAGCGAGTGTTGCCACGATTACGGCGAACACTGGAGTTCTTTTTGACCAATCTTGGCCAATCTCCCTAAGTCGATATGCTTGGCCTGACAAACGTGAGCAGAAGACGCTGGGATGTCGTAGCGAGAAGCACACACACGAGCGCTAGGCCTTTTCTTGTTTCGTGGTTTTGTTCACTGCCGGGCGGACACTGTGAGGCCCGCGCTCGTGTGCACGCACTCATGTGCGCGCACTCGGCACATTCTTGGCATTTTTAACTGCGGACATAAAAAATTATGATTTGCTAACCAGCTTCGCTGCTAATGAGCAAACAAAGAAAGCGCTCACCTGACCAGCTGGCTGAGGCGAGCCATGAGGATGGCCATCCTCTTGGCGGCGGCGATGATCTCGTTGTCCTTGCTGGACCACTGGCGCACTTCCTGGTGCAAGCCGTGGGCCGCTATCTGCAGGGACAGGTTGGTGCGAGTGAGAGCTGCTCAAGTTCTAGTAACGGCAGGGGGAGAGGAATTTGCGGACACTTTCACACGTAAGGCGCTACTGACCAATGATAAGGATGCGCTATTGATCTGGCAGCTGGCTAGATAAAACGAATCAACTGACAATACCTCTTCCCGTTTCAGTCTCTGTGTTGAGCCACAGAATCCACCAGTCCTACACTCATTGCCCTGCACAGCACTGCACTGACTGATGACGCCACCACTTTAGGCTAGGACATCACTATCGCACTTGTGATGTCACGTCACTCGTTAATCTGCTTCAGCCTCCTGGCCCGTAACAGACACTTTTCAAGCCAGGGGCCGCATGGCATCCTTGCAATGTTCTCGAGCTGGCCTTTTTGCCTGCACTACTCCATCAGGTCTCGTAACAGACAGGGCTATGTCGTTATCGTACAAACTAGGACATGTAGTTATACTGCAACGAGGCGGTATAGGCAAAATGATATATTTACGCTACTTACGGGAGGGAACACACCACAAGAGCTGGCACTAGCATCATGCTCACAACCAACCTGTTCCTCCAGCTATCCGCTCATCATCGTCACCAATCAGGGTCCAAACCGTTTAAATATCATCCTTTGCATACCCTTCAGTTTAAAGTCAGTTTTCACCACGGTGCTTGCTTTGCCGCAAGGCGTTTGAAAGTGGCCGCTCATAACTGTGCCACATTGAAAGACTGCAGTGTGTGTGGCACACTGCTAAGGCAGCAAGCGCCAAGAAGACTTCAAGAAAGGGGAAAGCGGTTGTGCCGATGCCCGAAAACCCACCATGATTGGCTGGTTCGGCTGCGGGGGTGGGAAGCGCTCCTCGAACTCGTCGTCCGTCTCGCACGGCGGTGGCGGCCTGGGTGGGGCCCTGTCTCCCGAGCCCGGCAGCGGTGGCCTCGGTGGGGCCTCCTCTGCAGCCACGCACGCGATTACAACACATCACGCGATTGTCCAACGTAAACAAACATTTTCCCCGTCCTGGCAATATTCCTGGTTAGCTCACACATGCACCTAGTGCGTCCCACAAGCTAGGCCATCACATTCATTTCCAGCTAGACTCGAACTGTAGTGAATACAGGCTGTTACAGTGATGAATGCGCATCTTTAAAAAACTTTTTTCTGAGCAAACACTTCTTCATTCGTGCATAAACTTTACATAAAGGTCTCAATTTGTGGTCTACATTCTTTAACTTGAAGAACGGCAATGGCAGTTACCTGCTTGTTCAAAAAATAAATAACAATGTTGTGAAAGCCTATGAAAGCCTATGTGAAAGCCAGCAGCCATATTGAACAGTCATGACCAGATAGGAACAGCAACGCCGCTGGGTTATTCAGAAGTAAACAAACGATTTTCGATTTGCTGCCAAAATTATCTTCTTTCATCTGCGAATCAGCATCTTGCGTTTCGTTCTGGATACCCCAGGTTGTGCCACCGTCCCGAACTAGTCATAGCTGTTCCAAGATGGCCGCCGGCTTTAGCACGGGCGAACATTGTTTTTATCTAATTTCTGAATAAACAGAGAAGTGCCATCACTGTTCTTGATGTTGTACAAAATATACCACAAAATGTGACCTTTGTGAGAAGTTTGAGCAAGATCGGAGAAGCGGTTCACTCAGACAATGTCTTTAAAGGCGGTCATGTCTGATCGCAACACCCTGCAGTTGTTTGCAGAAATGTAACCACACCGCACTGCAGAGGTAAAAGCATCAAGTAGACCTTGTTTCAAGCTAGGCGATTCAAAATTTGGCACAGCACCTCATGCGGTTTGCACCCCTCTTAACCTAACTTAAGCTAATAGGCATAGGCATGTAAATCTTTAAAGCTCAGCCTTGCAATTTTTTACAAAAGTCTATCTACCAGATGGCTGCTACGCAGAATCTTACCAAAAGAAAAGGTTGCTTCTCAATGCCAATTATATAGATTTAGTTTTAGTTTCGATTGCAGCTACTATAACTGTACACGTCTCAAACACCACGCCAACATAAAACAAAATATTCTTTCACGAACATGCTGTGAGAGATAAGAAACAAAATTGATACATCAACATGCACTGTAGGCCCAAGGAGTAATGACAGTTTTAAAAATGAAAGAATGAAAAAAAAAAAAAACATCCACAGAAAAATGGAATACATATACAGTGATAGATTGTAAGCAAAATGCACCAGGACATAAAGCATGCGAACGTACGTATGTTCCAAGATAATGAAACAATGCTATTGATGTGCATTCACAGGTTTTAGCATAACTGGTGTAATCTGTTGCTGAAACGCGACGCAAGCTCTGGGTCAAAACAGGCAGTATACAAAGCCAAGACAAGCCGAAATCCGCCACTGCAGCTTGAGCTAGACAACTCTAAGCCGCAATATGGTCCAATCAAAACACAGGCATCAAAAATGCATCCATGCTTGTATGCACGTGCAGAGGATCTCTCACAAAAGTCAAATAAAGCCCAGGACCAACTTAAAGTCATCCGAAGCCAAGCCAGGGCCAATCCTGAGGCACGCACTTTGGAGGAAGCAAACACTAGTAATGAGAAAACCTGCTGATAGACAGGCGAAGTAGGAAGACCAACTCTCGAGTCAAGGAAAGAAAAAGCACGGCAAACCCAAACCAAACAGCACTCAAAGTCCGACTCCGGAGTCAAAGTTCAAAGCCAAGCCAATCCAAACGGGGTCAACGTGCCTTCAAATCTGTGACAGGGAGAGAGAGGTTAAAAAAAATTGTAGAGAAACTCGTTCCCAGGCTTCCGTGGAGCAAGGGTGTGAGGGAAAGCGGTCGGCAAGGCCACTCTGAACGGAAGGAGGAATGGGCAAAACTCGATTCCACGCTGCTTTCTTTGCCCACCTTGGTAGGCATGTTGTTCCTGCTTTTGCCGAGGAATGATGGTCTTCTGAATCGGCGGTTCCACCACCACCACCTCTGTTCGAGCGAGGGCAAACCAGGCCAACCAGTTGAGACGGGGTCAACACATTGACGAAGTGACGGCTACACACACCACACGAGCACTCCAAAGCAACACTTGTGCTACGACAGCACACCATACTGCAGGGCTCTGGAGATTGATCTAGAATTTCCCACAGCTGCAAAATTGGTGGCTGAAATTCAGCCCACTCATCGTATTTTAAAAACTAATTGTGTAGCTCAAAAAAAAAAGGAACTATCACGGAAAGAGATATACACCAACGTATGGGCGGTTGAGTGTGTGCTGTCTTGTTTATTTGACGAGAAGTTTTTCTGTAGTTAAAAGGTACCCCTTCAAAACAAGTTGGAAGTTTGACATAAAGCCTTCCATGGCTTACTTTTTTGTTGAATGCCCTAGTAAATCAAATTAAAAATAAGAGGAAAGTCAAGTGCTGTTAAATGCATTGCAGAATTCTGACTAGGAACTCATTTATTATAACAAAAGAAATGGCACAGGATCAAGAGAAGATAAACTTTGGTGTGCACTTGTAACGAGATTGGAAACAATTGCTCCGGTAGCTAGCAAGTAGGGCAGATGTACAGGTGCCGCCAAAAGTAAGTGGAACATGGTCTCGTAAATATTCAGGAATTTCTTCTTCCGGAGACTGCCTGGCTGCATTGTGGTGCGTTTAAAGGAGTCCTACCTAATCAAAAAAGCTTCCTATAAACTGGTAATGGCTGTCATAGAGCCAGTAAGACAAATATTTTGTGATATTCGCAAATGCTTGTTCCAATTACTTATGACGGCATCTGTACAGCCACTACTCCAGAGCCGTCTATCCCATAAAGCCACAACAAAACAAATGCAAAATTAAAAGCAGAATGCACAGGTCAACACAAGAGACTGCTTTCATGTTTTTTTTTTCTTTTCCACGAATAAATGAGGCTTGTAAAGGGTCTGAGTAAAACCATTGAAGCGTTATGGTCGATGCCAACTGCAGAGAGGTCAAAGGTCACAAGCATATCTTAGAGGCATGGCGGATGAGTTTTTTCCCACACAATTGGGAGGCCAAAGTTAAGTGGAACACAGCACTCCGAGGTCAATTAGATGAAAAAAGCACGCAACGTTCAGTTTAGAAGAGGCAGTAAAGGGAAGGGACTTAGCTGTTTAAGCCAGCAACTGCAAATAGCCAATTGTTCCAAAGCAAAGAACATGTTACCAAAGGAGTTTGAATCTGCACCTCCCAGTCGTACTATTTCTTAATGCCACCTGTTGAGATGCTGGCCCTTTAATAAATTGCACGGTCTTCGATCCCATTTAAATTGTGGTCACTAGAACCTGAAACCAGGTTCAGGGCTACAAGGTCAACTGCCGAATTTTCCAACACCCCGATCAAAATTTTACATTCCCGTGAGTGTCACCGTTAGACCTGCTTCTGGAACAGCTTCCTAGGGCTGGTTCATTTCAAAACTGCTTGGCTTTTACATTCGGCTTAACTTTACGATGCACTGTGACAAAAAAAGTAAAGCGGGCAGTATTGTGAAAACTGACTTTGTGCGATGAAGTAGACTGGATATTGAGCAGACATGGGCACGACAACACCCACATTTGCTGCTGTTATGTAAAGCAATGATGACTTTGAGTTGCGACAATGGCAGTGCCTTCTCTACAGGCCTGGACACACCGAAAGGCTCTGCTGCCCACAGCAGAAGCGGCAAGCAGTTGTAGCTCCGATCGCCAAATTTCAGCGTCTCTAACATCGCAGCTACACCTATCACACAGCTGTATTGAATGGGGTTAGGTACTAGTCTCGCCAAACTGCTGCTCTGAAAGTGTCTTCAAAGCCCATTTTGAAACCAACTCCAAAGTAAGGCTTGTAGCTACAACAAACTTCGAAACCTCTCGTAGTTAAAAAAAAAAAAAGGAAGACTGAATTTTAACTTGTAGCAAGATGCAAGAAGCGTGTGAACTACCCCAGGAGTGCTGTTTTGCAAGGATTGTTTCAAGGCATGGTGTAGAATGCAGTAAGCAAAGAACATGGTGTCGCCAGTACACAGCCGTTTGCACTGTCACTTGAATTCATCCTATTGCTATATCCCTATCCCTTTGACAGAGTCACCGAGGAGACAGAAATGCAAGTTTGCATTTAACCACAGGACGCCTTCTCCTGAAAATACACCCCGAACAACTTAGTCCATGAAGTACCCAGCATTTACACCCTAATCTCACTGGTTAGAAAGCACAGCATTTTTTATTGTTGTTAGTGTCAACCCATTTGTCTGCCCCAGCTGGCAAGTATCTTAATGAGTGAAGCGTTAACTGCTGTGCTACCAACAGATAATAAACGTTCAAGCGAAGATAAAGGCAGAAGCCTCGAACCCATAACATACACTTCATCAAAGCTTATTCGCTCCCAAGGTGCAATCGAAAACGTCCATGCAACGCCGGCCAATGTTTAGGCGTCAGGGGGGTGTTACGTAGACCGTGTCGATCGGTGGGAGCAAAGCGCATTCTTTGCCATTCGCCGACAGTCGTCAAGACTGGGCGGTCAATCAGCACAGCAGCAGGCCAGACCAATGCACGAATGGCGGCTACCTCGCTTGGGAGGCGGCTGGCGCTTTTCCGGTGGCGGCAGGTCAAACTTGACGTCAAACATTTCGTTAAAGTCGGGCATTCTGACCTCCTGCGTCCGTGGCTTGGCTGGAGAAGAAGACCCACCATGGCGCACACAAATGGATGGAGACATAGTATTTCATACAGCCCATCAACACGAATAAAGTGCGGCAACCACAAATCCCGATTCGGCCGAGACAATCCAAAGCCAGAGGGTCCTTGCTCCTTCGTTTCGTTCCTATCAAGAGCATTGTGCGTGCTTCATACGAATGCTCAAAAAGAGAATTTTGTTCGAATCAAATTTGAAGAGTGTTGAGAGTTTGGTTGCATGACATAACAGAGAATGAGGCTTCAAAGTAAATGCGCATGGCTGTAACGAGACCTGAACACGAACTGAGTAATCCATGAAACTGGTTTATGAACCTTGAATTGCGTTTCGCGGCTCAAAGGCAGCATGCTGAAAAAGTACCAAACACAAGTGATGTCTGGGAAGTCCCAGATTTTTGTGTGCTGAGTTAATTAAGAAGTTGTTTACACATCACCATTAAGCAGCGCTTCAGGACACAGACGATAGAAAAAGGACACACGACGCGCTAGTAATATCTAGGGGAGTGCGACTAGTGATTTTCACTTTCAAGGAGAATATAAACCAAATACTGAGCAATTTCGAATATAGGAAACTGAAATTTAGAACATATTAACGTAGAAAACTGGGCGCATTGGCACATGGTCCAGAAAAAAAAAGACAGGGACAGAGACAAGACAACATCTCACATATAACATAGCCACTCGGGTTTGGCGGTGGCAACGGCGACGGCGTCGTAATGGAGTGAGTGAAAGCAGGCAGAAAACAGCGAA
The DNA here is from genome assembly GCF_048455015.1 of Haemaphysalis longicornis. Taxonomy (NCBI): domain Eukaryota; kingdom Metazoa; phylum Arthropoda; class Arachnida; order Ixodida; family Ixodidae; genus Haemaphysalis; species Haemaphysalis longicornis. The sequence continues at coordinate 46,195,861 of NW_027526225.1, read as the reverse complement.
GGAAAATGTGGCGAGAGTTTGAAGGTGAGGGCAATATGTTGTGCCTGCACGAGACACGTGTGGCAAAATTGTGAGGGGAAGGGCGGCACGCGCTGCTATGGCGTCATCTCTCTGCCTCCCCCTCACACTTTTGGAAGACACTATTGCTTCAAGCGTGGCCCATCCAAACCAAGTGACATTTTCACGGGAGTTTCAAATGCAATTTGCAACAACATGGTCGCCGGTAGCGGCGACATGCTGCGAGACAACAGCACAGGAGCGCACCACCGCGGCGCACGTTTTCGGTGAAAATAAGCGTCGTGAACATATGAAAAGTTACAGATAGCTGGTGTTGTGCTTATTTAGTTGTGAAACAAATGTTCAAACCCAGCCCCAATGAGCGGAAATTTTCGTTCGAGCGAAAGCAAGCCAGACAAATGGTTCGTTGTGGCGGAGACTTTGTTGCATTGACTTCTATGGCTACCTGATGGAGAATCGGAAATACTATTTCATTGAAGCGGAGTTCGTTCTAGCGGGGTTCGACTGTAGTGCTTTTTGATTTGAAATTGAATACATTCTAAGAGTGCTATTCTATTTAGAGCCAAAACGAATGTTGTGTATAAACTTTTAACCTTATAAACTTGAGACGAATATTGTGTATAAACTTATAACCTTATAAACTTGAGACGAATGTTCCGACCAAATGACAGAGCCGGTGGTGGGGACAATCCACCACAATACCGGTTGAGACTCACAGGTGGGAGAAGAGTGGAAAGAGGCACTCCTCCATCGCTGCTGGGGTGCAAAGGCACGGGTTGGTGGTACGACAAGGAGACCGGAACTACTGCGCCGTCAGTCTGCTTCCGCCTAGGTTTGAGTCGCAACGTTGATGTCCCGGCAGCGTCACCCCTTCGTTGACCTTCTTGCCATCTCTTCCTGGCACTCTTTCCTCATTCTCTGCTCCTCCCTTTTTTGCGTTCATCTCTTCACTTAAATTGTCTCCACGTGTCGTCGATGAACTCCTAGCCTTATCCCCCTTACCTACGATGGCTGCATCAATCTCCCATTTCAAGCTGCTTCCACTTTTACAACGGGGTGCTACGTGATTGGCCCGTGTTTAAGCGGCAGATTCATATTCCAGGTTATCTCCGCGTCATTTTCATGTCATTTTCACGCACCCCCTTTAAGGGTATTGCCCCTCACTCACGGCAATTACAAGCGTAGAAAAAGATCAATTTGCGAACCATTCAATGAGAAAACCGGCGACACGGGGCCTGTGACAGTACAAAGCTGGGCTTTCTCATCTAGAAAGCGTTGATGGGGCAGCTTAAGCGCCACCACGTTATCAGGATGCGGAAAAGATAAGCACGAGGGCGGAGTTGGCTCAATGTCAAGAAAATAAGAGGCACTGTGCAAAAGCAGCTCTCTCTTTCTGTTTAGCCGCAGGTCACCAGAGAAAGCCCAGAGAAAGTCACCAGGAAAGCCCCTTGTCAGGTGTTGGGAGCACTGGTGCAGGTTTTCGAACTTCGAATTACTTTGAAAATTTGTTCGAAATCTTCTAGTGCTATTTCATTTGTAGCCAAGTCAAATATTGCACTATTCCCTTCAATAATGGAAGGTTTCGAATATTTGCGCACCCCTTATAATATTGCATATCCCAATAACATCGTGATAATAATGTTCCAGTATACAGTACCCGACCGTTTTTTTTTTCGGACTCCGAAAATTCGGACTTGCGGGATATTCCGGACTTTCCCGAGGAACCGCCAGTTGTCCCATTGGAGTAATAATTAACGGATTTTTTGGTCTGCTTTTTTATTCTGACTATTTTTTGTTCCCCACCAGGTGTGAAAAATCGGTCGGCTACTGTAATATCCCGAATGATATCACAGCGTCGCCGTGTGTCCCGTTCTATCGTCCGTGTCCTCAAGTGCTGTTTAACGATGAACTTAAACCAACTAGCCCAACTGTCGATTCCGCTGTTTGCACCTCACTGACATTAATTGTTTCCATGAGTTTATGTTTTTGTTAGTTCCTTTTCCAAGCTTTCCGGTGGTACTGTACTTGCTGCTCCTTTCTCCTCTACTGTTCCTCAAAGCCAAAACATCAATAACTCTTGTCCACCCGGTTATTTTCGTGATAACCCACCTCGACCCCGCAATGAGGCTCAGGATGTCTGCTCAACCTACCTCTCCCGTTCAAAACAGAGCAAAACAAGAACAGCGAACTTCCGAACGGTGACGTAGCACTCACATTAGTGTAGGCGCATTCACAATCGCAGCATGTTGGCCTTATACCAAGCAGCAAGTTTACAGAACCCAAACACATACACAGAGTGAAAAAAAAGTAGAAGTTTCGACATTTGCTGCGCATCCTTCTATTCGAGCAAAACACAATGCTACAAAAGTAGGTACACAGTGCAATTCGAGACATACGCAAAGAAGAACATTTCTCTGTCCTTTTGTTTCATCTTCGTGCCTGAGAACAATAAATATCTTTGACACAGGGCAGCGACCTGACATAGCTCGTTTGACGGTCTTCCTGCGTTACATTTTAAAACTGCCACAGCAATAGATGTGCAAAAGTGCAAATGGTGCGCAAAAACACAATGGAGAGATGATAAAACAAACGGACACGGATGAGCACCGTATTTGCACGATTCTAACGCGCCCTCGATTGTAACGCACACGTAAATTTCCCAACGGAAATTTGAGAAAATAATTTGAAGCCGGTTCTACTGCGCACACTAAAAGACGCAAAACCATGTACTAGCTCGCGGAAGACATTTTATTTGATGCACACAACTGTGGCAGCAAAATCCCTTGTGCACCATAAAACTGCTTATCCAGCTCCCGCTTGCATTAAAACTAGGGGTGTGCGAATATCAATTTTTTAATTTCGAAGCGAATACGAATAATGAAAACAAAGTTCGAATCAAATCGAATATTTTTCGAATATTTTTCGAATACGAATACTTATTGTTTTTTGTAAAATTAAAGTTTTCACCATCTAGAAACACAAAAACTGCCCAACAAATCCCATAAAGTAAAATTAGGAATTGCACAGTACCATTGCACTCAACAGGTTAAGGTCTGCACTCACTTAAACGTTATCATGAAGAAAGGTTAACTGCTCGACATGTTCGGGGAGCAGTGAGCTCCTGCTCGTCACGACTCTACCAGATACTGAAAACAGCCACTCACTTGAGACACTAGTGGCCGGCATCCGTACACATTACCGCGCGCTGATACAGTAAAATCTCGATGATACTGTAATTGCGGGACCGCGAAAAATATTCGTATCATCCGAAATTCGTATGAACCAACACAGACCAAAAAATTGAGCGCTGAAAAAAGTTTTCGTTTATTTCGTTTCTTGCTTTTGCATTAGGAAATTCTTGATTTTTTTCTGCTTTTCCCCCATGTCGCAAAGCAGTCCTTTCTGGAGCACGGAAAGCTTCGCGCTCATCTCCTCACTCGCGATGTCCAAGTGGCCCAAGCTCGCACACGCCGCAACAGTCGAGCGTGAACCGCATGGTGCGTTTCTGCACGCGATATCGCTCACCTCGGCTTTGCGCACGCTGTATTTTCACGCCCGCATCGATGATTTCGCACCCGCGCCTACCTCGGTCAGAAAATGACGCATGACACGCGCGGCAGAATGGAGGAGCCTGACGACTTTCGAAGCGATCGAGACAGCCGGCTTGGCTCCGCCGGAGATGGTTAGGCTTAGACCCCCACAAATATTTCATGGGCGCTTTCACTAGCGGTGGGGATGATGTTTTTATAGTACCGTTTTCGCATGCATTATCAGCTCCTTTAACGCACAAGCAACTTCGTGTCTCCCTTGAGCCTTATTTTAAAGAGTGGTTAGAAGCGGGCGCTCCAGTTCCCGCACCACTTCACGGCCGGAGCAGACGTCATGTTGCCGCCACCGGCCGCGCTGCGTGCAGCGTGCGGGTGGTTTCGCTGGTTTCGCGGTGGTGTCAGCGTGCGTGGGGCGTGCGCGGCGCGTTTTCGCGAGCAGAAAACAACAGCCCGGCCATTTCTGGAGAAAGAGTGACAAACAGGGGAGAGAGAGCCGTCATTTGCTCGATCGGCAGTCGGGTGGCCTCGCAGGTCCGTTCGTACGCCGAAATTTTTCACATTGCAAACAATGCAATTTCGCCGAAACTTCTCGGAAATTCGTATCACCCAGAATCGTATCATCGAGATTCCACTGTAACCACGAATAAACACCGATACAGTCTGCGAAAGCACGTATCATTCGCCGTGTATATGCTTCGCGACTTTGCTATTGAGACACGTCCTGAATTTTTTTTTTTTTCGTTTTGGATGGTTCGAATATTTCGAACAATACAAGTGCCGTTCGAATCGAATACCAAAAAATTCGAATCAAATATTCGAAGTTTCGAATATTCGCACACCCCTAATTAAAACTAAAGTGGCAGCACTGAAAGCTGATTTCGGTTTTGAGCCCCATTGTAACGCACTCGCAAATTTCAATGCTCGTTTTAGTGGGAAAAGGTACGCGTTAGAATCGTGCAAATACGGTAAGTGTTTTTTTCTCCCGAAAAGATATACATAAAGTAATCACAATAATAACAACAAAATGAAGAATTTCGGGGCAAAGATTGGACTTGGGCCACACAAGACAGGTGCAGTTGGACGTCAATGGGGGAGGCTTTTGACCTGCAGTGGACCTAAATAGGCTGGTGGTGGTGGTGGTGATGATGATCATGAATATCAACACAACCCATCAAACCAAACACACCACAGAGACAGCCACATAATCTAGAGTGCTGCACAAGTCCGGCCCACGGGCTGGGCCACCCAAAGCATTTATCGGCAGGGCCAGGCCGGGCTCAGGCTTGAACTGACGGGCCTGCCATGGCCGCTAATATTATTTCTGATGAGAAGTGTAGAAAGGAGCATTAAAAGGAAGGTGCTGAGTTCACTTCCTTGTGATTCTTGATGTTAGCTGTACGCACTGCTTTAAAAACGTGTTTTGCTGGATCTGATAGCCACTGTAGTGTGATTTCATTGGCATTTCTTGAACTGCATCAACATTCCATATTTTGGTGCATAACGTACCAAAGATACGGTAACAAAGAATGCCCTAGCAGGGAAGGGATTAATTCGAGCAACTTGGACCTCTGCACCTATGTCTGCGTACACGCGTGTTTCAGACGTCGCAACCGTCGAAATGCGGCTGTCTTGGCCGGGAATCGAGCTTGCGTGCTGGAGAAACAGCACCACTGAGCAAAAACATTCCAGTGCACATACGCACCTACTTGAGGATTGAAACGCGGCACCTGAAGCGGCCGAGACGACCACGTGACGTTGCCGGAAATCTCGTCATCAAAGGTGACGGTGTGTCCGACGTAAGAATACGAGCTATTATTACGCCAGTGTGACGTGAACTGAAGGTGGTGGAAGCTAAAGTACGTGCATTAATCAACCCTACATTTTTGCATTTCAATCCACGACCTGCTGTACAGGCTAGAAGCTCCATCTGACTCCCCGCTACGAAGGCACTCATCCAAATATAATAAAGAAATTTTCTCCAACGTCTGAGCCCAGGCCCGGTCACGCACACGTGGGCCCTCCCTAGGCTTAAAAATAAACAAACAAGCCAGGGCTGGGCCCAGGCCTTAAAATCAGGCCCGTGGTGTGCTCTACCATGTACTCGAATCTCACGACACAACCCGACCAATGCTACAGCTTGCCCGATCTCTTTTCGAGTCTTCGTTGTGCCGTTCTGCCTCCTTTGTAGCAACCGCGAGCATGTCCACTCTGAATTGGCAATAGAGCTCAAACAAGGCGACAGAGTATGAACAAGAAGTGGTGTACGTGGCATTACCATTGGCCTGGAGACCCATGAGGTGGGGGAGGAGTTCCTCTTCGGGCGTCACCGTCACGGCCTGCCGCACTTGGCCCACCGCGTTGATCAGCTGCAGAGGAGGAAGAGGAGGAGGAAGAGGGACAGGGAAGAGTGGTGGGATGAAGCGGTTGTGTTTGGTTTAACTTCAATTATGCACTGTGAACTAACTCAGCGGGAGTTCACTGAGTGGGAATGCACTGAGTGGGAGTTTACTGAGTGGGAGTTTACTGAGTGGGAGTTTGCCCAGTGCAATTCACTCAGCGAGATTCACTCAGTGGGAAGGAAGGAAGGAACAGCACAGGAAAGGCAGGTAGGTTAAAACCAGGATACTGTCCGGTTGGCTACCCTACTGAGTGGGAGTTTACTCAGTGGGAGTGCATCGTGAACTCCCACTAAGGTGAGCCAGAGTTACTCGACATACACCAGTTGAAAACCTCCCTATAGCCCCCTCCCCCCAACTTCCACCCCATATATCAAAAGCCGGGCCACAGGTGGCACTCTGAGCGGGATGCAAACAGGGCCAAGCATGGAGCAAGATCTACACTAGGTGATCTAGTGTTGATAGTTGATCTAGTGTAGTTGACTAGCCTGCCATCTGTCGACAGAAAGTTGAGGTACTCATCTGCTTGCACCTGCTACTGTAAGTCTTAAAAGAAAAACCGCGGAAGCATAAGGAACATTACCGAATCTAATGTGTCCTAATTTGAGAACAAAGCTTCGTTTTATTAAAATGCGATGTTAAATAAATGTTCAGCAAAGTTAAAGTTGTGTCCACCAGGTGCCGTGCCAATACACCTGCCCCTCAGTTGTAACAAAGCAGAGCACATGGCCCGAATTCTGAAGCAAAGTTTCACACCCAACGTGTATTGAAGGACTCTGAGGTGAACTAGAAAGATGCTGAAAAGTTCCTCGGCTTATCATGGTTCGACAAAGCGGAAACGGAGGCTAGTTGGCATTTTACATCAAGCAGAAAATGAAGTGCTACTGAACAGAAACGACGATGGAAGACGGGTAACGAAACGAAACATGCAAATCTTTTTGAAAACCGCTTCTGTGCCTTTCATTTTGTTACCCCTCCCTTCCGCTGTCCTTGGTGTTTGCTAACGCTTCATTTTCTGCTCAACTTGAGAGAATCATTCTTTTCCTGTGCCGCATCTTTTTGAATTGCACTGGCGTCGCACTGCGGAAGTCGTGCTCACGCAACCCAATGTGTAAGTGCATATTGGTTATCAAAAGCAAGGCTTCAAAGGATGTTGTACTTACTGCACTCTTTGCTTTAAGCACTGAATGTGCTACATTGCCAGGATGGTGAAGTGTATGACCAGTTTTGGTCTGGGTTCACGTTTTTGTTTGCGAAGGTCTTGATACACACAAATCAAGCTATTGCCATTGCAAGCCCACATTGTAACAAACCACTCATGAATAACCAGTTGACAGCCAAGGGTGACACCAAGACTGCTAGATACTGAATGTGTTGTAACAACGTTGCTTGCGAGAGTGACCCTTCTAGAGGAGGCAGCAATGAACACCAGTTAATTCCTTTGCCAGTAAACCCGCTGCAGACAGAAAAGTCTAGATAGCCCCTTTAGAGACTAAAGCACCCTGAAAAGACGCACCATATTTGACTAGTCGAAATAAAGTGCTGTGAGCATATTTGGCTGCATATTTTACGCTACTTCAACTCCAACCTAAAGCGTTCTACAGCACTCCGACGCTTTGTGTTGGAGCACTTCGAAGCTCTGGTGAACACCAGGTCACGCGATGTCACAACAGAACACCTCGTGGAACCAGCAAGACTGACACAAAGCAAGAACGTGCTCATCACAAGCTTAGCACATAGATTCCACTCTGCAAACCACTCCAATGTGCATCATGTTCTGTACTGTGCTGTGCTACGCTACACATGCTATGCTGGTAAGCTGCCTTCAAGGTCATAAATCGTGAAAGCAAAGGAGTCCAGTGTTTGCATCCACATGCAAGAAATGGCCCCAGTACCTACTTGCACATGGCCAAACTGAAAGCAGATCGTTCAGGGTCAGCTAAATTGTTTCATTGTGGTATTATTTCACCATTTTGAGCAGTGTTTTGGGTGCTTAGGCAGTGCAACAGAAGAGCATTGTAAGCACTGAGGACTGCACTGCTCTCGGTGACCACTGTGTCCAATGAATGTGCGCAGCTTGCAATAAACTCTTGTTTGAACTACTAGCTGGATTCAGTGTCTGATCGCACGTCTGTGACAACGCCACAGCGCTCAAGATGCCACTATTACAAGAGAGGTCCAAGTTCACTTCAAGTTTTTGGTCCACTTTGAACAAGACCTGGGTATTTGGCTTGTGTGCTCTGCCTCTGCCTAAGACTGGGGGCTGCCATCGGAGCCTAGTGCTCCAGTTCAGGGGATCGGAGCGATCAGATGAATGCACCATAAAAACATTGCTGTTGTACATATTGAAAAACATGAAGATTGCTGCACTGACCTGGAACGCAAAAAGAAGGGGGGAATTTCAAGGTTCTAAAACCATCACGCAAATTAACATCGTTAAGTCACACATCCACAAAAGCACAAAGGACAAGGGGAAGAAAAACCTAAGTAAAGAAAGCAAAAGGTTTGCTCCCATTTTACACTTGGAAGTGTTCTTAAATGCACTCCGAGCTCCGCATCCCTACTTGCACAACGCAAAAACACACCTCCGGCCTCTTTTCAGCAGCAGCCGCAGGGACTCTGCAGTCCACTGCAATGTGCCTCACAAGTCCGTACACTGGAATGGGAGTCACGGTTGAGTCCCTTGTTACCATAGCAACCGCCACTGCTGCCTCGTATCCGTCGCAGATTATCGATAAATGCGAGCCAGCTGTTACATCCACTTTGTGTCTCTCCCTTCCCTCCTTCCGCACTATGTACTTTCCCACTGTACATATTAAAGGTGATGTGAAGGCAAAACACAAATTAGTTTAATTAAAAAGACTGATTAGTCCCGGCGACAATGACACCAATTTCTTTGTGAATAACCCAGACAAAGCAGTGCTGACTCCCCACCCATTTTTCGGCTATGTTTCTCAGCTGTCACGGAACCTTGTTTGTGCAATTTGGCGAGTGCCAACCGACACCAAGAAACATGACCGCTAGGTGGTTGTAGCGGACCCGCAGTTACCTTTGGTCATGCAGTTAATTAACACCCTTATAACCATGTTTTTAGTACTGGCTACAATTTTGTCACTGCAGCACAATGTCTGCAAGTTTTTTTATATTATTTGCATTTTTCTGGCAAAAAAAACAAACACATCATTCATGGCTAGAGTAGAGCTAAGTAGGTTACCAAACGATAGCTTCTTTCAAATCAAACATGGCTGTATTTTGTCTTCGTGGCCTCTTTAACAGAAGTGGCGTGAAGGACAACCTTGGCTCGTGCCTCATCTCTTAGAGGGAACCAGAGGGTACCCCTCCCCCCAACTCACCGCCTTGTTGGCCTCCCTCCAGCGGGACTGCGCCACGGGATCCGAGATGCGGGTGGCCACCTGCTTGGCCTGTTGGATCATGGGCGTCACCGCTGGAAAGAGAAACCCACACACCATGCTTGAGGCTCCGACTCCGAACACAGGGCACTGCTCGTCAATCCTCAGTGCGAGCTTTCACTGCGGCACTCCGAGATCAACTACCCATTTGAAGCCCAATGCCAAAAAATGAAGGAATCTCACACTAACGTGCAAGACTAGAAGGTAGCGAAGCTGTAGACAACGTTCACAACCATCACGATGGTTTAAGTACACGATTGCAGCCGATTTGCTTCTTCTTCACTGCCACAACGACCTCTACCCCATCATTGCTGACATAGTGTGAGCGGCCTTCATTTTTTTGGAAGTGAGAACAATGTACACTCAGTGTTTAATCGGCTTTTGAAGTAGAGGAAGACAAGGTTTAGTGCAGACTCAGCTACACTGGATGTTAGCGGTGGCTTGGTTTCTGCCTTGTACATGTGGAATTACATTTTTAACTGTATGCAAGCCTTGTAGCAATTCATTGACTAGGAACACAATGAACATGACGTGACGTAATTCCTTCACACAAACACTCTTCCATTAGCATCTTGAGCTTCTCAATTTTTTGCATTCCTGCTGCAAGGAGCAAGCTGGTGGGGCACGTTGTACGTTTGATGTGCTTTTTGCTCATTCCTGGCCAAACAAACACTAGACGTGCGCATATTCATAGCCTTTTTTTTTTTTGTAACCTTCAATCGAATAGCACACTATTTTTATTTCCTTCATTCAGAATTTTACCATGCAAAATTTCTGAGGGATTCACCGCCAACAAACAGTGGCGGGTGGTAGCCTGCTGTGATGTGTTACGGGCAGAGGTGACGTGATACGGGCGAGCAGTAAAAGCATCATCATCAGTGCATTAACATTAGCACTCAAGTGATACGATCAACTGTACTAGAGGCCCCACTATATAGAATTGGCCCGTCACGTTTCCTGGTGGTGGCTTAGATTAGTGGCCGCCAATCACACAAATAAGGTTGTGTGACGTCGTAGAAAGTGGCCAGGGTGTCAGCACTGCTTCACCTGCATGTTCCTTGATACTGACATTACTTGTTTGAGGTTCGCAATAAAATCGGTACCACTGTTATTGGGACAACAAAGCCATGTTTTCAATGAACCAAGCTCGTACTCTGTCTCTGCGGCTTCTTTGAGCGTTCAGGCAACCAAACGGTCCACGTTGGGGCCCTGCCAAAAGGAAGAGCGCACTCAACTGCCTTGGAGGCTGTCGGCGGCCTGGTTGACACGGCCGATGAAGATGGGGTCCTCCGAGTTGTCCGACTCCTGCTTGGCCACCATGAGCACGCGGTTGGCGAGGCGCGCAATGCTCGACGTGTTGTCCACCATCTGCTGCGGCAGCTGCCGCGCCATGGCGTCCTCACACATCTCCGTGTGGCGCAGGATCATGTCCTCTGCAAGGAGGAGGACAAGGACAGGGGCAGGGCAGGACAGCAGTCCGTCATTACGTCGGCCCACCACCCCGCTTCAAGTGCTGCGAAATGATTTACACCCATTTTTTTTTATATAACTACACTGTAAGATGATTTAGACCCTTTGTGTTTATAACTACACTGTAAAATGATTTACACCCTTTGTGTCTATAACTACACTGTAAAAGTATTTACACTTTTTGTGACTAACTAACAGCCTTACACACCATCAAAAGACAGGAAAACAGCCTCTGGAGGGTTGCAATTAACGATAAACCATCCTCTAAAATATTTTTTTTTTTTTGTGAACCATCTTTTAAGTGAGGCTTACGTGCCTAGGGTTCCATGCATTTTTTAAGGCCAATAACAAAAACTCCCGAGGCTTCAAAGTCTTTGAAGCACAAGGCGATAAAAAAAACAAATGTCTCACTGTGCGTGCCATTGCCACAATGTCACTACCAAAGTCGTACACGATGAAAAACATGAATTTAGATGTCAATCTTGCGTGTCTCATGTGCATGTCAATGTGCACGTCTCATGGATGTGCGTTTTGAGTAGACATATACCGTATTTACTCGCATAATGCTCGCACCCCTAATGTGAGCTGCCAAAACTTGGACGTTTTGTTTTTTTGCGCAATCCTCGCACCCCCCAAATAGCAACGGTGAAAGCCATCTGCTCATGAAACTTGCGTGATGCACGAGCTCACCACCACACCATTCCCATTCGGCAGATAGCGCGGTGTTCCCTGGCATGCCAGGCACACGGCAGCCTAGCGTTATCTTTCAAACACTACTCCCACTGTCGTTCGGCCAGTTTCGCATGGCGCACTACTAGGCAGCGTTCGCACAGCTCGCAGTCATGCCTTCGTTGGAGGGGCAGCAGTCAGTCTAATCAGTTGCTGAGAGTTCGCTCTCCGCCATTTCGAGAAGCTTTTCATCGCTTTGTTCGGTGCAGGGCTCGTGTCGCTTTGCCATGGGGCGGTATGCCAGTCATACAGCCACTTTCAAGATGACAGCTATCAAATACGCTATAGAGGACGGCAACCGCGCCGCAAGCAGGCACTTCGGCGTCAACGAGTTTAACGTTGCGCTACTGTAGACGGCAGCCCGAGGAACTGAAGGCGACCAACAAGAAGCGCAAAGTTAAAGAAGCGGCTGGCAAGATAAGGAGACCGTCGATGGAGCCGCTGTGCAGCTGGACATCTGAAGCGTGGGGAATGATCGCTGCAGACGTCATCACCAAGAGCTTCAAGAAGACAGGCGTATCGAATGCCCTGGATGCGAATGAAGACCACTTGGGATGGGATGGAGACGAGGCCTCTTAAGCAGACGTGGAATCCAGAGGTGACGACGAGTCAAAGACCAGCGATGTTAGCAGCAATGACTCTGAACATTAAAACTGTTCCCACTCAGGTTCCCCCCTACCAAACGTGGGATGGTAAACTAGGGCGGTGGCTGGCCGCAATGAATAAAGTTTTGTGCTCCGTGCCTATGTCGGCCTTGTACCTTTATTACGAAGGGAAGTCCTGCTCACAAATGTCTTGGTTATGTAAAATACCTATTCAAACCTTTACTCAGCTCATTTTTAGCGCTTGAAATTTTTTCCCCGCATAATTATTGCACCCCCTAAATTCACACATATTTTTTCGTAAAAAAAAGTGCGAGGATTACGCGTGTAAATGCGGAAGTACATTTGTCAACAGGCCATTGTCAGTTATACATTTATACAATTATACAGGCAATTATAAATTTCTCAATGTATAATTTAGGGATGGGCGAATATAGATTTTGAGGTTCGAAGCGAATTCGAAGCGAATAGTGATTTGGCCGAATAATTTCGAATCAAATAGTTCGAATAGTGCACATTGCAAATCACAAAGACAAATGAGCAACTTGTGACCTGACTAATGTACACATTTTTTTCTAATAATTAGAACTCACGTAGGCACAGCATTGTGTAAAACTATTACCAGTTCAACATTTATTGCAAAATCTTACACACAGCTTTCCTTTGCTGTATTCACAAGTTTTCATGAAGAAATGCCTGTTGCGCCACATGCTCTAGGTGCAGCAGTTTAAGCGCCGCCTAGAAACTCGCAGAGTTAAGCGCCGCCTAGAAGCTTCGCTAAAAAAAGAAGTATTGTAGCCACTAGTATCCTCGGCCGTAGCCAAGCAAAGCGCAAGTGGCTGGCCGCCATTTTGAATAGGCTCGCTTAGTGCGGCGTACTGCCGCGCTGTGCGAGCCTATTCAAAATGGCGGCATGCCTATTCAAAATGGCGGCCTGTACAAGTCTGCTGGCTTGGTACCGCTATGTTCGGAGCGGTGTCGTTTCAGTGCCGCCTTTTTTTTTTTTAACTTAAGTGTGCTGGCGGCCGAGAGCTTCGTCGAACCTCTAGGCAAGGACTCGGCAGTGCTGGCACTGATAATAGAAATGTCCGCGTCGGTGGGTCTTGAGCAAAGCCTGGGGTAACTCTCGGAAAGCTTGACCGAAAAGCTTGGCTTTTAGCTGCCTATTCAGGAGCATCGAATAATTCGAAAATATCGAATACCTGCATTCGAATCGAAGCGAATAACGAATAGAGAGCTATTCGATCGAATATTCGACAATACCGAATATTCGCCCATCCCTAGTATAATTGCCAACGGGCACTGTTGTCCTCAGGATCAGTAGAGTTAAAATAAAAGTGTATGCGTGTGTGTCTTCTTTAGGGATGACTGCTGTGTTATTAGTAAGTAAATGTTCAGCCAAGTTCAGTTTTTGTTCCCTATGCGTTAGTGCCAGTACACCTGCCCCTCAGCTTCAATAACGCAGGGGTTCTCACACGGCCCTGATTCCGAAGTGGAGCTTTGCAGCTGGTGTATACTACAGTTGAACCCCTTTATAAGAGACACGTACCGGGGAGCAGTTTCTGTCTCTTATATGAGATGTCTCTTATAAGCAGGGAACCATGTTTTCACTTACTAATCAGATCCTAGTTCAATGTTGGCATCGTATGACTAAAATAAGCTCAAAAGAACGCTACAGCATGTTTCAAAAGATTCATTCTAATTTGTGTTTGGCCCCGAAAATTTATGAAACAGTTCTGAATCTTTGTTTGCTTTATGACTGTATTTACACTGTTTTTTACAACCGATTCTACAAGCTTCTTTTCCTTTCCTCGTTTGTGGAAGATGAATCGTAGATGAGTTCACAAGCCTGATAAATAGTCAGAGAGCACAGCTTCTTACGCTGTGTGCTCAGGCTATTCATTACGCTAGCAGGACCCAACATCTGCGATGCTTCTTGATTGGGAGCTACGTAAGTGGGAGAGCCCGCATGTGCGATCGCGCTCCATCCAATGGATGGCAGTGAACTTCAATCACTTCTGTAAGTTGCATTTCCATTGGCAGGGCTTCTCATCGTCATTTCATAGCTGACTGAACCACTTTGTGTTTGCTGAAGTTATAATTAATAGCGACTGCAGGCGTCTGTCGTCCACCAGTGTTTCCACAATGGAAGCAACTGTAATTAGTGACTAGTGGCACTGCATCTGAAGTTAAAATGTCTGTTACAAGTGAGATTATCGATTAAAGTTCAGGGATGTCTTGTCCCTTATAACCAACTGTCTTCTACATCCGATGTCTGTTATAAAAGAGGTCAATTTAATGGGAAAGATAGGGCAGCCAGCCATGTGGGTGAATAGTGTCTCTTATACCCATTTGTCTCTTACATCCATGTCTCTTATAACGAGGTTCAACTGTATATTGAAGAACTCACCGGTGACCTTGACGAAGCTGGCGGTGTCGGTGGCCTCGTCGGCCAGGTTCCGCATGTGCATCATGCTCTCCGAGTACTGCTTGTGCAGGTTCTCAAAGTGCTCGTCCGCCGCCTGGTCCCCGGAACAAGGGTTAGAAAAGAAGAGAAAAGATGAAAATTCCTGGGGCCCACAACCAGAAGACAAAAAGCTGAACGCATCTTTCCGGTAGAAGCACTACAGGGGAAGGGTCAAAACTTAAAAGCTTAAAGGGACCCTGCAACACTCTTCGTGCAGTGCAAGCAAACCTGCACGACGTTTAGATTAGACTTCCAGAAACACCCGAGCCAAATATTACACGTGCGCGTGAAGCGGTAAGTGCGCAAATCGCCATGAAAGACGCGAAAAAACCAACTGCGCTCTCTTCAATTCTCCTCATTATGCACCCCTGGCATGGCCTCTGCGACGTCAATCGGGCCATGGCTGTCCTGGCTGTCCTATTGGCTGTCGCTGGTCAACTTCGCGGCTAAATTCTGGCATTTCCTGTGACGATCAGCCGTCGTCGGCGCTGTGTATGAACCTCTTCTATGTCTGAACCTGTCCGCATGCTTTTGGTGTTTCTTTTGTTTTGAGTGCGCGCGGAGTTTCAGTGACGAACTAAATATTCCACTTTCAACGAGCCCACTCGACAACAAACATTTATTGCTCCAAAAATGCCCTACCAGCCTGAGCGCTTGCTTGCGAGCAGGCCGCCATGCCTGCTTTTGTGTGGCACCACACCGGAAATAGACCCGTCCACGTTGCGGGGAAAAGGACGAAACTCCCCGGCCTGTGGCATATCGAAGGCCGCCGAACAGAACGCCGCACGCCGCCGCCCTCTCCGGGAGAGAGCGCGCAGCTTTCGTCGCGTTGTCCACGGTTGAGTTGAGAGGGAACATTTATGCGCGATTTTTCATCGCGCGTAGTTTCGGTGAGAGTGAACGGATTTTCATAATTCTTGCGGGAGGAGATTGCTGGGGCAATAGACTTCACGCCAAAATACATTCCGAGTAGTCGATGGAAAGTGTTGCAGGGTCCCTTTAAGGGACAAAACTTAAAAGCTTAACTAAAAGTTTAAACGTCAGAAGCCTAAAAACTAACTGCGTTCATTGGTCAATGATATATGTACTGCTTCCTCCCCCCCTTTAATGCCAAACTGGCACTGTGGGTACTGTGATAAAGAAATAAATAAACACAGTGTACCAACACTGAGTTTAAACAATGGGACACTTTGGTCAACTATATTGGCTGAAAAAAAAAAAAAGTGCTTCTGGTTGTCTACTTCGCCACTAAGCTCCCAGAAGCAAATGTAGCTCGGTCTAACAACATACAGGGCTTAGGAGCACAGGAGCAACTCATATTACTCCAAAGTGGTTGAGCTTAAACTAAAAAGTCATGAAGGCCTGGCAACAACCAGGCCCATTACCCAAGGTAGTCAATGGAACATGTTTTTAGTTTGCAGTGACAGTGGAATAGATACAGCCTGGTCACAAAATGACCAGAAGGACACAACAGTAAGAAAACCAAAGCCATCTATCAAAGTTTTCAACGACTGAAAAAGAACTGCAGTGTAGTCACAAACACAGCGTTACACCCTTGCGAGTTGAAATCTACAAAGATGCCAGTGCTTTTGAATAATGCTGGGAACAGTTCTGCACCCTGGGATCCCGTGTATCTACTGCTTTTATCTTGGATGCCACATGCTATCCCTTATTTAGCTTCCCAACTTTCCGGAAGAGCAGCCCGTCAAATCAGAAACGTTGAGGCCCCCCGACATTTCACACATTTCAATGCTTTGGGACGACCACCGGAGATAACTTGACCACCTTAAAGTCGAATCAGGTCTCTAAGCATGCAATCAAGATGCTGCCCCAGTATACCTTGTTGTCGGGGTAGGTCATCCGGATGCGACCGGCGTTCACCAGCTGCGGTGTCAAGCTTTCCACCTGGGACACAAGAAAAGAAGCGAAGAAAAATAAATAAATAAAGACCTTGTTATAAGTACTAACAGCCTTAAAATGATGGAAGCAATGATGGATTTAGTAGCGACAAAAAATATGTTTATCGGAGCGAGCGACACTAGTACTTCATCTAGCATTTCATCAGCTAGCACGTTATCTAGATGCAAGAGTATGTAGCTAAAATACGCTTTCGCCAAACATAGCCACAGCAGTGCATCGAAGACTGGCAAGAAGCCACTACCACAGGACTTGCTAGCATGATAAATGCAACTGCTAATTTCAGCACTAAGCACCAGGCAGACAAAAAAGATTGCTCAGGACGCTTAAGTCTGCTCGTGCGCTTTGAATGTGAAAGTGTTATGGATTACCCGGGTGCTACTTATTAAAGCTTCTTCTTTACTGCTATATAGCATGTGTGTCATGCCTGCGCCCATGAAGCTACCATATACAGATCCACAGCTTTCAGTATGGAGTTCCAAATGTTCTGTGGTATAGTAAGCAAAGAGGACAAAGAAGGGAAAGCAAAGAAACAGACACAAACACAATGTAGCCTATTTGTGAATCGCGCCACAGAGCCACAAGCAAAGGTGTGCGCTCATTTTATTCTGCCTACAGTTGAGCTTAGCTAGGTGGTAGTTTGGTGGATTTTTTCCCCCCTTTGGATACATACAACACCGGCATGTAGGGCCTTTGCCTTAAGATGACTGAAAGATGAATGACCACCGACCATAAAAATACGGATTTGGGTACGATCTTTGGTGCCCAGTACTGGGGTTTCGCGGCAGTGAAGGCGAAAATGGCGGTATGTGCATAGCCAAGCGAGTAAACGAGCCAGCAAAGGCAGAAAAAGAAAACGGAGAAAAACTGTCTGGAGAAAGTGTGAGGGGGAGTGCGGCACGCGCTGCTCAGGCCTCATCTCCCAGCGGGTCCCCACCGCTTAGTATTTCTCACTGTCTCCCCCTCACACTTTTGCCATGCATCACGCTGAAGAGCGCCCTCCCCCTCGCACTTTTGCCAGGCGCTCATTCAAACCACGTGACATCTGCATGGGAGGTTCAAACATGATTTGCAACAACATGCTCGGCAGCAGCAAAGCGCTGCAAGATGACGCCAGAGTAGTGCGCGCCGCCGTGCGTTTGCTGATCATGTGATCACTTCCCAAGATGCAGCAGATATGCGCTATGACCGAGAAGACTGCAGTTCTTGCTGTGCACAAATTTCTCAGTAGAAAGTATAGTAATCGTCACTGCATTTTTTTCCTTTTGTTTCTTCTACTAGCCAGTACGTTCGAGACATCATGAAACCAGTGCGGTTTGACAGGATTGACTTCTTCAAAAAACATGGAGCGTTTGAACCTACCTGGGCGGCTGACGACAAGAGTGCCTCGGCGAGCTTCTTGTTGGACGCTCCCCCGAGAGCGACGTTGCGTGCAGTCCTAGCAGCCTTCTGCGAGAACTCGGTCAGGTTGCGCGCCTTGTCCTGGAAGTTGGCTTCACGATTGGGCGTGCCTGTTATGTGGGAAAGAATTCGCCCAACCTTCACTGCCGCTGCATTAAAACAAGGAGAACGAAGCCAGCACTGTTGAAAAATAGCGAGTGAGCTGCCTTTGAGGTTGCTGTCATCACTGATCTCACCGCTCACAATTGGCAACACCCTTCCATCACAGTGTACAGAGTAGTTCACATAGCGTTCAAAAGGGCACTCTGCCCCCGTGCAACATCATCATCATTCAGAATGAACAGACAACTCTTGCAGTACCCTACTCGCAGTGGAAGGCAGAATGAAAGTTTTTTTTTCACTGCTTGCCTTCGACGTGGGAGATCTGTCGCAAAAGGTTGCAACTGTTTTAACCTTCTTCAGTGAAGTTAGTAGCGCCACTTTGATCACGATCTTTCCTGACCATCATCAACAAAAAAAAATTACAAAAAGACTCCGACCGCTTGTATGACTAAGCTTATAATCAGGCATCAAAAAGAACATGCCTGTGTTTGGTTAGTCCGAGGTATCTATTTCATTTTCTTGACTGAGCTTGAAATGATGTTAGTTTTTCTACGCCATGATTTGTATTCTGTTTATCCTGCCTGAGCGGACGATGCATTTGCAAGAATACAGATCAGACCTCACCTTCTGGAGCATGGACGGCCTCGGTGAACAGCTTCAGTGGGGTGGTGATGTCAATGAAGTCTTCGACCACCTGACAAACGAATCAGTCAATCAACCAATCAGTCAAACAATTTTACTCAACTTTCAGCATCGCAGCTTTTCAGTGCTAGATAGCAACATTCACTCCTAAGAGGCATCTCCTCTCCTCCCCCATGCCCTGTTCATTTAGGGGCAAAGCCCCTTAGAGGCTCGGGCTGTCGGAGTCTCCTGTCATCTCATGTAGTCATGGCATTAAAACACCAGGACACTCGCACTAGAATGTAGTGCGTACTATAAGAACACACCAGAACACACATTTTTCCACCACCTCGTCGTAGAAAGTTTCATCTTTGTGGGCAAAAACACGTACTAAAAAAAACACAGCAAGACACTCACTTTTCAAAGCCTCGCGCTACAACGTTTCGTCTTTGTGGGCAAAAATGCGTACAAAAAAAAACACACCAAGACACTCACTTTTCAAAGCCTTGCGCTAGAACATAACGCATACTAAAAGAACAAAACGGGACGCTCGTTTTCCACAATCTTGTGCTAGAATGTTTCATCTTTGTGAGCAAAAACGCGTACTAAAAAAACACACCCAGACACTAGAACGCTTCGTGCTTCAAAGACACGAGACTTTTACAGCAAAGCTGCATACCTGTACCCTGCAACAGTTTCAACCCCGTATGCAAAAACGCTAAGGCGCCAAAGCTCAAGACGCCGAGCGCTCAGCATCGAAGTCGCATTATGGATGATGTGGCATCTGTGAACATTGGGTCCTCCCCCCCCCATGTGTTCCAAGGTAAATATTATGTTTGCAGGTTGTCTTTGAAGGCTAGGCAGCATCTAGGCCCACTAGCCGAGCGTAAGCGACAAGCCCGCCCAGACAACTAGAAACATTTCATACCCTCCGCCTCGAAATTCCGTCTCGAAATTGGTTTCAAACGCCGGGTTTTCTCCCGTAAAGCATTGCTGCTGCGTGTGACACGAAGACAACTTACGGCCAGTCTGTCTCTCATTTAATTGCTTAAATCCGATTCAATGCAAGAGAGGGCGCCACCGCCTCAGCAAGCACGCGATTGCTCCTTTTACCGGCGCTTCTTCGGTGTCCAATCAGCATGCGCTGTGTGGCAAGTGAGAGGCTTACAATCTTTACAACCACAAACACCGCTTCTACACACTTGTCACTTGTGATCCACAGATAATTAATGCGGATCAGCAGTCAAGAGGACGTTCAATCAATAACAAGCGCTCATTACCCTGTTGACGAGGGCTTTCTGGATCTTGTGCTTCAGTTCGAGCAGCTTGGAAGAGATCAGTCGCGCTGTCTGTTGAGCCTCAGGGGAGTTGCCCTGCAACAGTGTCAAGACGCCAAGATCATCAAGTCAAAATATGAGGGTCCACAGAGTACACCATTACTCAGCAGAATTGTTTCAGACTGACAAACAGGTCAATAATGTTTGAAATTTTCAAAGCCAAGTAAACTAGAATGAATTTTGACTCCAGTTCACAATCGCGCCTTTTCCAATGGTTGTGTGCTTATACATCGCTGCATTTTTTTTTTTATGTATTAACCCATCAGCGTATAACGTTACACCGTGGAAGCAATAATTATATAGCACATCATTAAAATCAGATAGGATGATGATGATGATCCTCTTTAAACACCCTATGTTCGTTCAATTCACTTTTCAACCATTTTTCTACTGCTGGTTCTGGTCCTGTCCTCTGGGCATGGCAAAACACTGCCACTCACATCTTTTCGAAGCATACAGCCATTTGCAGGAAACGCCTCGTGTGGTTTGCGCTTAACAGGCGAATTTCAACACAACACAGTAAATCATGAATATTGTGAGCATTCAGGATAATAATTGGTTATAGATTACGGGGTTGAATTCGCAGAAGCTGCACCTGGGTCTACGAGGCCCCTTCGGAGTCCTTCAGACCACCTGGGGATCTTGAACGTGTGCCGAAATCTCGACACACAAGGGTGTATTCGCTTTTTACCTCCATCAGAAAAGCAGCCACTGCGGTGGGATCCTTAGGCTCAGCAGCACGTCATAGCCACTGTGGTGGGTGCAAGCAGGAAACGCCTCATGGAGTTCATGCTTGACATCAACCGCAAATTTCAATGCAACGCAGTAAATCACGCATGTTTCTGACTTTGTTACACTGAGGTTCTACAGTCAATCCCGACTATATATCGAACCCGTTTACATTGAACTATCCTTTATATCAAACTATTTCTGGACACGGTACATTTACAATAAGAATATACGTACAGCAAAAATTACTCCCACCTCCCCTCGCGGGAACCCCTGTGTAGATGCGATGCATAGGGGGTTCCGTTGTTGTTTCCGTTAGGTTGATTCTCCCATCGCGTGAAACGTGCCGTGAACCCCCTGCCGCGGCTATGATGCAACGTGGCGCGGCTATGACGCAACACAATCCAACACAATCCACTTTATTCCAATCCAATCCAAATCCAATCCAATCCAATGACCTTCACGAGAGAGTGTTCGCTATCGGACAGGAGAGGGGTGTGGA
The DNA here is from genome assembly GCF_048455015.1 of Haemaphysalis longicornis. Lineage (NCBI taxonomy): Eukaryota > Metazoa > Arthropoda > Arachnida > Ixodida > Ixodidae > Haemaphysalis > Haemaphysalis longicornis. Next base: position 46,174,612 of record NW_027526225.1, on the reverse strand, counting down.
CAGACAACAACAACGCCGTATGGAGGGACAAGGCGAGTGAATGAGATGCAGTCGCATCTAAAAGTACGCTTACATTGAACAAAAATACCAGCAACGACCTATATATCGAACACCAAATGCCGCAGAAGTGCCCCCCCACAAGCTGGCTTTGCCTCGGGGCGGAGGAGAAGTTCTGCCGGCACGCCCCTCAAAGTGGTTTAGCCCGGTTGCTCATGGGCAGCGGGCGACTCTTTCTTCTCCCTCACCTCACACTCCCCATCATGGCCACACCATCGCATCGATTAGGGCGAGCCGTCGACCCCCCCCTCTTACAAAAAATGATCCCTGCCCACCTGCCATGCTTGTTTAGGGGCGAAGCACGTTAGGAGCTCGCTTTGTCCATGGCTTGTCCATTTGCGTCCGTGTACATAGTGTTGCGCATGCACGAGGAGCATTGCATTGCATTACATTGCATTGCTTTGCATTGGATTGGATTGGATTTGAATTGTATATACTGTAGACACGCATTGTCACTCATTTACATGCGCGAGTGGGCAATGCCACGGGTGATTTACGATAAGAACGATTCCCAGTGCTTTGTCATGATTTTCTTTATTCTTTGTGTTTGCGTCGTTCCCGCTTTGTGGGCTTTTTCAGAAGTGTAGCTGCGGTGGCTAGTGCTAGTGTCACCAAATAAAGGCATATTTAGTGGCTCTAGCTAGCTAAAAGTGGCCAAATTTGGCTTTTGCCGTGAGGCTGCCAATCGTAGATCGAGTCGAACTTGGTGAGAAGTCGGACGTTCTGTCAGGAACAACATTCCTGAGAACACCTTGTCAAAATAGGTTCTGGGCAGAGGTTAGTAAAGAAACCACCTGAAATTGCTTCAAATCTTCCGGCTTGTGCATGCTGGTGATAACTGAAAATCCTGAGGAGTGCAATTATAAGCCACTGCCGGCGTTGCCGAAGAGTGGAGCGAGTTGCCGGAATTTCCGGACGCTGTTGCCAGATCAACGGTTGGCGAGTTTGTGAGTGGGGATGATGGCGTCACGACCACGGGAGAATTTGGAAGACTACATTGCCAACATCGTACCGAGCACAAGTGAAAGCAGGCGCAACGAAGAAAACAAAGACGATCCTCTGCCCACAACCTCCAAAGTGATTGGTGCAACGCACTAGTCTGGCACTTCTTCGAAAATATGAAAGTTTGCCACCTCAGCTGCTGCAATCCTTTAGACAATGTAGAGAAAAGTGGGTGCTGTCTCGGGTACCAAGGTTGTTCAACCAAAAGATGCAGGACTATGTCGTGCGAAAGTAAGGCAGTTTCATCAATAAAGTGTTTTTACAAATGCTGTGCGCTCTTATGACGTCCAATTCCTTAGCTTGCTTATATCGAATTATCCCCTATATCGAACTGATGGGTGTTTTTTTGAGTTCAATATAACCGGGCTTGACTGTACTGTTTTCGCACTAGCCTCTCCCCCAGTACCTTGCCAGCGTTTGCCAATGGATATAGGCTAATCATAAATGCTCACTGCCAATGCTTGTGGGAGCGACTTCTCCCCACCATACCCCTTCACGAGAGAGGGGGACGAGACGCTCAGGCTTTTCCTAAAGATCCACTAATAGATTTTTAATTATTTTTTCCAACACTTGCGCCCTCACAAACCAAAACACAAGCGTCACCTCCTATGCACTCATCAAACTAGAACCGTGTGTGAAGAAAAAGGGAAAAGACGGCGTGCCAAGGGGGGAATGATCACCATCATGAGCTACTGGAGAAAGAACAGATTATTAAAAAGCATCCTTAGCAGAGCCATGGCCTTGGGTCTTGTTTTTATTTATTTTAAAAACTTTTATTCAGTATCAATCCCGAAGGGGGGGGCCCAAGTGCATGTGCCGTCTGATACCTCACCAGGCTTTCGCAACGTTTGCATTTACGTTCAAATTGACCTGGGCAGAGTTTACTAAGTAGCAGCCAATTTGGGTAGGTTCCAACCTGTAACTTGTGCCAGACTGCCTCTTCCTTTTTGCCGAGTTTGCAATCCACGTCTGGGTATTCCTTTTTTGCTGATACACAGTATTGTGTTAATTCTAAAATTGACACAGAAACGTGGACGGCGCGTACCTGCCCCCGTCGGCAGAGGTCCTTGAGCTTGCGAGTGAGCGAGTCGATCTCGTTGCACAGCTGCACGATCTCTGCCCGCTGCGGCATCGGGCAGCTCTCGGCCGTGCGGCGCCCTTCCTCCACCGTCAACTGGATGGCGTGCTCCCCTGCAAAGCACGGAAACAACCCGCAGAGATCAGAGGCGCCAAAGATGACACTGGACGAGGCTTTGTGTTCACTCGTCGCACCAAGGCTGAGCGCAGCTCCAAACTATTGAGCAGCATCTGGACTTATACGAGCAATCGGTGCCTATGCAAGGGGCTGCAACACATAAATGAGCTACCCCCCCCCAATTTTTTTTTCTCAGGCAAATGGCTTTTCTTTTCATGCTCAAACTCTATGCAAAGGTCACACTTTGTGGTCCATTTTCAACGGCACACAAATATTTGAAACGTTTTAATACTGAAGCGAATAATGCACTACTCGGTCCGGCTCTGAATCGAATAGCGCTATTCAAACACGTTGAAAAGCTGTAAAGTGTGTATTTCGAAGTTCAAAAACGCGAAGGAATGGTTGTTTCGACAAACTGGGGTACAAAATAAAACCATGCCACATTCAAAACAAGAAATTTCCCACTAAGAATGCCCAAAAGAAGATATTTTTCTGACAGGTTTCACCTTGGTGGGCAGTGGGTGTATCGTACTTTGAGTGCCTCTGATCAACTGCTTCCAACAGACTCCAGCTTGCTCCGCTAGCGGCGGCAGGCTATCCCGCAACGCAACAGTGATGTGCGGGTAAAAAGGCAAGGTGAAGGTGATCAGCTGCTTGGCATTGGGCCAACTTCACTGTACCGAGATCCTGATATCGTGACCACACTCGAGCTGTCCCGGTCAACGCACTCTAGATAAGAAAGCCCAGCTCTGTACTGACACAGTCCCCAACTCCGCGGTTTTCTAATCGAATGATGTGTAAAGTTTCTTTCTTTTTTTCCCACCGCGTAATGCTTGCTTTTTGTCTAAACAGAACATAGGAAAAAGGATAAACTTATCTCTGAACTCCTAGGCAGTGAGATAAAGCTCTCTTGATAAGCAGGCACTGCCAATGCAGCACTCAAGAAGCCAGTTCACCCATCGTGCATGTTTCTTATCATCCACTTGCCCCAATTTAGGAATCAACTCTTTCTGATATGTTTATATCAGGCATAAAATTTCTTCCACGGAACACATATTTAGTATTCTTGTGTTTTCAGTGCGAGTGTGTTTTGGAAGAAAAAAAGAAACTGGCGCAGCTAGCACTAGTGGTTCAGGGCTGCAGAAGCAGCAGAGCCGGCGGCCGCTCTCCCTATGTCAAAGGCCCAGCTGTTGCACCTTACGTTTATTGCCGAACTTGTCGCTGAAAGTTCTTCATGACTGGCAGGTTCGGATCGTTTCATCCGCCGCATTTCAGATCTCTCCCAAAGTGGAACGTGTTACCGCTAGAACTTGCGGTAACCAGCTTCATCAACTCGGCGTCTAAAGCGCGAACTGGGCGTCGGTGCTTCCCACTTCAGGTGCGAACTCACGTGAACTGGCAAGGAGAACAGCACGATAGATCACACCACTAATGCTGGGCAGAGTGTTCTGAAAGGTTGAGCGGCGGCGGCGCACACGATGACGTCATAGGTAGGTCAGGCTTGGCTCCGTCTATGCGGCTGGGTGAAGGTCGGGCAGGGTAGGGGAGTGGGAATACTCGAACATTCGAATACAAATCAAACAGTATTGCCGCAAATAATTCGATTCGCGAATCAAATATCTACTATTCAATTTTTCAAATAGTTGAGTGGAGTTTCCGAATGTTCCCTGGCTTTGCGAAAGCAAGAGACGTCGACACACGCTAACGCACTGCTGCTACACCGTCTGCTCGGCAAGTTTTATCCTACTTGCACTTTCAACGAGCGTGCCTTGCGGTGGCTGTACATTTTATCTGGCTGCACAAAGTAATCTGCGATTGCGTCGATACGATCTTTTTTTCGAGCCGTCGCCGTCGACTCTGGCCACCATTTTGAATTCTGTGACCGGATGCTTACATGTTAGGGCAGCTTCGGTAAAGTCCACTGCCGTTTTGACAGCGCTTCCTTTAATTTGAAATCAAAAGCGGTTCTGGCTGTTTCTAATGCAGTTTGTGTATGGTTACTGCGTGTTTACTTGTTATTTAGACCACAGTGGATAGTGCGGGCTTGTCTACAGAGACTGTAGCGCGAGCTTTCCTACCGCTACGCACTGTTCACGCTGCACGCCGCCCATATGCTTCCGAAGAGGTGCCTTATCGTGGTCTATAATTGTGGTTGTGCTATGTTTTCGCATCCTATTGTTCATGCCTCCAAAGTGCTCGCTTCTAACGAGGCGCGCTGTGTCGTCGTCGCCTATGATTGCAGTACAGCAACTCCAGTGCAAGTTTTCTTTTCTTTTTTTATGCGTATCGTGTCCACTCCAGATTCCTGGAGTACCGCCGACGCGAGTTGAAAGTGTGTTCTCCGGGTTTGAAAAAGAACGTCATGTCTCCCGAACATGCGAAGTAGCATGTGCTGTTGCACAAAAAAGCTATGAAAAATCAATGCCTGCAAAAAAAAAAAAAAGATACTCGATATTCGATTCGATATTCGGCTTTTTTTTCCAAATTAGATTCGGTATTCGAGTTGAAAGTTACTATTCAGCATTCGCACACTCCTAGTGCCGAGTGGCACACAATGGAAAAGTTCAGCGAATCGTAATTTCTCCTGTCCGTAGTTAAAAATACCAACAAAATGCCTAGTGCGCACGTGAAAGCGTGCCTTGCGGCGACTGCCTGGCAGTTTACAAAAAAAAAAAAAAAAAATGCCGAGCGCTGGTGATGAGCCCAGCGCTCGTCACGAGCCCAGTGACGAGCCCAGCGTCCCCGGCGCACATTTGTCAAGCCAACAAAACCCACTTACAGAAGTTAGCCAAAATTCGCCAAAAGAAAAAAGAAACTCCATCGTTCATCATAATCGTGGCAACACTTGCTCTGAACGAGAAAGACACGTCACAGCGTTTGCCCCTCCAAGGTGGTGTCCAGTGATTATCACTTCCAAATAAATGAAGGCAGCTCACATTACAGCAATACTGATGGAGTAAAGGTCGTTGCGGCAGCGCGAAGAAGCTAATCGGCTGCAATCGTGGACTTAAACCGTCGTGATGGTCATGAGGGTTGCGTACAGCTTCGCTACCTTAGAGTCTTACGCGTTAGTGTGAGCTTCCTTCATTTTTTTCTTGGGTTTCTTTCTTTTTTTTTTTTTTTGCGAATGCCAACGGACCAAGGTTAAGCTTAAACAGCCCTGCTGTTAAAATTTAGGTATCGTTTGTCCAGGGAAAGGTGCTCGCAGTCGATGCGGACCCACCGAGTCCGCGGTCCGAGACGCCGGGGTTGACGAGCCACTTCAGCGCCTGCTCCACGCGACCTCCGACGGTGTGTGCCAGCTGCTGGATGCCGCTGCGTTCCACGTTGGTGATGGCCTGGCTCACCAGGTTGTTCAGCTCGCGCAGCTTCAGACCCACTCCGCGCGCCAGTGACTGCGCCTGCGGCGACGCGCCCTGCGACAAGGAGCCAACACAGACCAGCACTGCGATGAAGCCCCGCCATCTTGATCATCACGGTGGTAGCGACGCTGTAGGTGTTAGCGCGCTGTTCATCACACTGTGGTGGCACTGCATACTCATGTTTGATCCAAAATTTAGTCCTACGCTCTGAGGCTACACTTCCGCTATGAGGCACACCTTAGTGGAGCACTCAGAATTGAGTTCAACCACCTTGGGGTCCTTAATGTGCACTGAAATACAGTGGAAACTCGATGATACGATTCTGGGTGATACGGATTTCGGGATGGTACAAATTTATAAGAACTCCTGGCGAGATTGCATTGTTTGCAATGGGAAAATTTTTGGCTGTTACGAACGCACTTGCACGGCCAGGCAGATGATACGAGTCGGCGAGGCACCCGACTGCGGAGCGAGCAAGCAACGGCGACGTACGGGCTCTCTCCCCACTCTTTGTCGCTATTTCTCCAGGCAATGGCCGGGCTGTTGTTTTTTGCTCGTGAAAATGAGCCGCACACACCACAGCCCGTGCTTTTCAAAGAGTACACTCTTAGTAATTTTCCCTTGTTCCTGTAACCAATAGCTCAACTTACTGTTGCACGGTAATTTACTGCCATCAAAGCCGGCAGTGCAAAAAAAGAAAAAACAAACAGCCTATGGAAACCATACTGCCCGTACTAATTTTGCACGTTTTGTATGCGTATCACTCACGATCGTGTTTTTTTTTAGCCCAGTTGAACTCTAAAATTAGCTTTTCTGTCGAGGTACAAGAATGAAACTGCGCAGCAGCAGCGGCAACAAAACACGGTGGGTGAACATGGAAACTTTCAACTGCCTTACAATACTGCCGTGTATAGATCGGCTGAACTCCTTCCAGTTCGAGAGGCATTCGAAATTTCGAAGGCCTATTTACTGAAATGTCCTTTCAAACACTCGTGTAGGAGGGCTTAAAGGAGCTATGAAGACAAAATACAAGTTGGGTTTATTAGAAAGACTGCTTAGTCCCGATAACAATGATGCCAATATCATCGCAATCTTCGAAACAAATAATGGAGATATTAAAGAAAACGTGTGAAGCAGTCGCGACCCCCTAGCCACTTTCCCGCAACTTTTCTATGACGTCACGGAACCTTGTTTGTGTGATTGGCGGCCGCCTAACTGACCTGTCGCGACTACACATGACTGGACGTCTGTAATGGGACCTTTAGTTCCATTTGACCGCATCACTTGAATGCTAACGTGCTGTTAGGGCACTGAAAATTATGTCTTATTGTTGGCCCGTATGACGTCATTCTTGCTCATAACACGTCACTGTGGCGAAAAATTTGAAAGTTTTTAAATGCTTCTTTCTTTTTTTTTCGTTAAAGAAACATCTTTTGTGGCTGTAATGGAGCAGAGTGAGATACTGAATCCTAGTTCTTTCAAATTAAACGAAGTTGTATTTTCTCTTCATGGCTCCTTTAAGACGGCTTCCAGCAGCTAGAGAAAGTCCATGCATGGCTCACCTTGCCTTCCTGGCGGAGTTCACACAGGGCGTTGGTCATGGACTCGAGGTCCCCACACAGCTTCCGGATGGCGTCGCCGTCGGCCGGCAGAGACCGGTCGGCCACCCGCTTGGCGTACTCGAGAATGTGGCGCAGCGACTTCTCGCCCACACCGCCGGTCACCGCGGTCGGGTCCTCCAGCCAGTCATGCGCAGACTGGATCTTACCCGATATGGCATTCTGGAATGCAAAGAAGCGTTTGTATGTTCTTCCTTTTGTTCTAACTAGCGATGTGCGAATATTTAAAGTTTTGCAATATTTGATTCGGCTCTGAATTAGAAAGCATTAGGCGAAAACTTTGCATATTTTCAAAGTATGTTTTGGAGCTCAAAAACATGAAGCTACAGTTATTTCAATTGACTAGGTACATATAATTATTCTTTGTTAAAGACGAGAAATACATGCCAGAAAACATGTGAAAAGTATATTCTTCACAACGAATTTGAACTAGTTAAGCGATGGATGTACAGTGGAATCTTGACGATACGATTCTGAGTGATACGAATGTTGATGATAATAAAGAGGCAGCTTGCACGGGCACGGGCATAGCCCACTCCTCGCAGTCGTGGCAGTGACAGGGGGATGAAACTTTGCCATTTTTCTGTCCTGCGAATGCAGCGATCCTAATGTTTGGGGGCTGTACTACATACGAGCGTAAATGAACGTTGCTGTTGCGTTTCATATTTATTACCAGGTCATTTATCAACTCTGGAGTTTATATTATGCAAGTGAACCTGAAAGTTGCAGTTCGAGATTGTGAAAATATTAGCGCCACCCGGAGTGGAAAACGGGAACCTACATTTTTCTACCTCGCACCCCTGTAAAGGGGCGTTTCTTGTCACGCGCACAGGTATGCTACGGTCTACGGTGTTTTATAGGCTGTTTTTACTACTGTAAAGTGTGTTTTATACAAACAGACACATGAATGGATTAGCGCCGTCATCACAAACCGTTCTATAGTGAGTGGTGTTAAAATTCTTCACGCCACGCTGGCATAAAATTCTTTCGGATCCCGGTGGACGAAAGGTACGATCTGCGTGTTATTCGCTTTGTTTTTCTACGCTTGCACGACATAGCAGGATGCAGTCGCAGCATTAGCTTCATAATTCAATTGAGCATACACGTGTATTATTCATTTATTACATTCCGTTTGTCTCCTTTGCGTCTTGAATTGTAGATGACATGCGCGGCAGAGCATTCGGCCATTAATCCAATGACTACCTTAGGTACACACGTTTGTTTATACATGCATTTTTAATTTAATGCGTTTCGATCGCGTGTTCCGCATTTTGGCGCAAGTGAATGCACGGTATGCAGCAAAACGTATTTGTAGCAACATATACAATAACTAATAGAACAGTGTGAGATTATCCGCACTCTTTTTATTACCTTTTGATTGGCTACATCGAAGTTGTTTTCAAAGCATGCGTTTTGTTGTTGTTGTTGTTGTTCAATGTCATGGCTGTTGTTATTATTATTATTACCGTTATTATTATCAGCCTATCTATGTCCACAGCTGGAGGAAGGCATCTCATAGACTTTTGGCTCAGAGGGAGGGTCCATAGGTTCATAGCATGTGTTGTTAGCACTATGTTAATTTAGTGACTGCATAAATTATTTACACATGTGAGTTTAGACAGACACTATCAAAATTTATTGCGTTTCAATTGTGTGCTTTGCGTTTTGGCTTAATGTGAATGCACGGCTTATAGCAGAAGGAATTTGTACCAATAAATATACAAAGCAAAAACTGTATGTGCTTATAATAATTAGCCTAATTATAGTAACTATACAATACTTATAATTTATAATTTACACTCCAATTCCATGCTTGGAGTTCCAGTTTTAAAGTACATTTACATATACTCACAAGAAACGCAGTTACAGCAATAAGCCGATAAATCATTAGACTATGCAGGCTTAACCTGTGCTAGTAATTTATTACAGGTTTTTCAATAAGGTTTTTATTACAGGTTTACTGCAGGGCCTGAGAAATACCAGAAGAATACGCAGTGCACGATAGTATATATGCATGAATCCTGGTGTGGGATGGCTGCTTTTGTCTGCCGATATATATTTTGGATTAAGAGCAAAGGTGGGTCGTTGCCACCGAACATTATGATCGCGCAAATAGAAACGTGTATCCGCGTCTCTTAATAACAACGGTAGATTTTAAATTAAATTTGCCTTCCCAATTGGTGCTGTCACAAGCCGTCACATAGCAAGATCAAATTAAGAAAGATTCACAATATATCAGATAACGTTCATCTATACTCAAAACTATCTATGTGTGGCTGAAATAAGAAATAAAGCTAGTATTCATTCTAACCCAACTACTACACACGTGCATGTTGATGTTCGAGATCTCGCGTTTGGCTCCAGTATGCGAGAAGGCAGGACCTGGCTCATTTACCACCTCGTCAGATCTACAGCAGCTACCGGCTGTGTCCTGTGCCCATTTCACCAGCAGGGACTACTCGGGCCTTGGAGAGACAAGGCACTGGACAAATATGCACCGGCTGGATACCTAGTTATTAGCATGCGGCTATGTGCCCTACACTTCTGCATGTGACTAAAAGCGTAAAATATCCACCTTGTGTTTTTACTGTACGAATGGTACATTTAGGCAATAAAACATTAAAAAACCCTGCCCTTTATTCTTTTGCACAACAGGAAGTGGGTTGCACGCTCGCCATCTGAATATCTTCCACTCGCGCAAGTTTCCTTGCGTATGCATCCCAATAAAATTTGGCACTAAATCGCCCCCCCTCCCTCTCCCCCCCCCCCCCCCAGCCAACGCACAGCTTTTCAGTCCTCATGGTGTAAGAAGTCGCAGTTGCTTGCGAGCAGCAGATCTGGCCTGAATGTTGTTCATTAACGAAAACGTAAGGTACCATGGCATTCTTCACCCTCCTACCCAATCATGGTGGATTCTAAATTATTTAGCAATGCCTTTCAAAATTGCTAAATAGCACCTCAAGGCAATGCAGCTGGGATATTTTCATCCGCGCAATTTGCGTGACAGTTGCGAACTTTTGGAGATCCCTTTTTTTATTTCTAATTGACTAGATTTACGTCGCAGGTAGTAATATTACTTATTCTCTCTTTCCTCCTCATTTTCCATAGAAGCTGTCTGGGTGCGACGGTTCACTTCATAGATGAACAGTCCGTAAAAAGATCCGCAGCGCTCGCGTGCCGACGGCTCCCAGGTCGCCACACCTACGACGTCATCGCGACAACGCTCCATGCAGTAGCAGTACTTGTGGAGTACAAGATCCTGCTCAAGGCATGCGTCATCACGGAGAACGGTTCAAACTTTCTGAAAGCCTTTATGTAAGTTACAGGGCTGCTCCTGTTTTAAATCTACTTGTCTGCAATGAAGTTTGAAAATTTTAATATTTCACTTCTTCTCAAAAGGAACTAAATTAAGCTGCAGTATAAACGTTAAACGTGACTTCAGCAATGCTTCTTTCTGATCGCAATAAACCATTGAGTTTCGCATGCATCACTTATGAAACCTCGCTGACTGGAGAGAGTTTCACGCGAAACTTTGGATTGCACTAAATTTTTGCATACCTAGGTTTATTTTCTAACTGTACAATGGACGACGAAACCTAAATAAATAGTTCTAGTGGTATTTTATTGTTTTTTTGCTAGACAAAGACCCGAGATAAGATAAGGCAAGACGCGATGCAGGCGCAACACACAAAATTCACGCATTGTGTCACTCAGCATCCTTTTGAAAAAGACTCAAAATTGTGTTTTATTGGGACATTTTCAGTTTTAAAGCATATTATTGTGTTGTGTACTTGCTTCTGTTAAAAGTGCACTACAGGTGTATGTCTGCCAGGGTGGTCATCGAGTTTATCGTTTCTTTTAAAGCAAAGCTTTAGTGCTGGCACTGATGGCGTCGGCAACGCGAAAATGCCGGGTGAGGTGAAAGGAAAAAAAAATTGCTCCCCAGGGCCAGAATTAAACCTGGGTCCCCCGCGTTATGAAGCCGGCGTCTATCCGATTGCTCCATTTTGACATGGTCGAAGCAGTTTGGAAAACTCAGATGGCAAAACAAAAGAATCCACCACAGAAAGTTTTGCGTTCAACCATCGTCGTCGTTGATGGAGGGGTGCACAATTTTTTAAATCGATATTAACCTTCACTCCCGTGTGGTCTTTCACCAACAGCTTTCTTAAAATGTCATTATTAAGCGCTAGCTTTGTCCTTATTGATATTCTTTTCCTAGGGGTTTGCGCTTTTATTTCATAGGCTTTATTCATCTGGCCCACCAGATGGTATTGATGCTGCATAAAAAAAGTTCAACCACAAGTTCCTGCTTTCGTGCCAAGTTTTTTTTGTTGGGAATTTCCACTTGTGGCGCAGGATTTTTGGAGAAACCAGTGGACATGGTGAAGACGTCGCAAAAAGCATCACAAAGCTGCTACACAGTGGCTTGAATAACTCATCTCACAAGATCCACTTGCCACGGCAGAGGAGGTGGGCCACCCACACTTTGAACCTCGTCGCTTCAGTAGATGCCGAAAATACCTGCACCAACGTGGAGTGCAGCGAAATGGCGAGGACGGTTTTTTGTAAACTGAAAATTGTTTGGAGAAAACAAGCCCAATCTGTGCAGGCAGCCGAAGCCATAAAGACTGCCTTGGGAAGACAGCTCCTAGTGCCGAACGCAACACGATAGAATTATTTCTTCAACGCTGTGAAGTTCATCTATGAAGTTTTGAAAGGAAGGGTGGACGCAACATTCGACGCACTTTCGTTGCCACGATTGCAGCAAGAGGAGTATCGCTTCATTGACGAATACTGCGAGGTATATTTCGATTACTTCGTTACCATTAAGCAGTGCGTTTATTGTATTTTTTTTATTTTTCCAGGCAATGTACGCTGTGGCAAAGGTGCTGGACATCTTGCAAGGCGAGCAATATAAGTACATGGGCGTCCTACAGCCAACGCTTCACTCCCTGCTGCGCTACCAGCGGTCCCTCCCGCCACTAAAGTACTGCACCCCCCTTGCGAGCACCCTTCAGGAGGCAGTCACGAAGTGGTGAGCAAAATCCTGCTCCATCTCATCGCATAATCCCGCAGGGATGCACATGTGTGTGTACCAAAGATTGTCCGTTTTTATATATAACTTGTACGTCGAAGCAAAATCTTTCCAGCAGTGCGGTACATTGTTCCTGTAACCTCTGTCAGCGCAGGTTTTCTCAAGCCCTGGAGGATACCAGTCTTGCCCTGGCAGGGGCTGCCCATCCCAAGTTCAAGCTCTCCTGGATGGTAGAAGAGCGGAGAGCGGCAACACTGCACCTTCTGAAGGAAGAGTGCCGTGCGCTGGAAGCATCTTCCACTGAAAATCCACCAACTGTTGACGGAAACGACGAAGACAACAAATTCTTCCAGCTGCCTCAAGCCTCTGGCTTATCCACCGAGGCGCAACAGTGGGTGAACAATCCAGGAACAAACCTGAGCGAGCTGTCGAAGTTCCCCAAGATAAAGAAGATCTTCGTACAGTGGAATATGGGGATGCCATCCAGTGCACCCATTAGCACGGCGCTACGTATTCGCCATCAAGAGAGGGAGGCTGTGATGCCACCTTTGAAATACAACTAATTCTATGTTACAATGGTGCTTGCAAATAAATTTCTGACAGCGAGAGTGCAGCAACAAAAAAATAAAGTTCCTTATGATGGATAGAAAACTTCCGTAATAAATTTACGGAAGTTTTCAGCAATAAATTTACGGAACTTCCGTAATAAATTTACGGAATAAATTCACAAATTTTCTTCTAACGTCAGAACTGTCTTGGTCCACACTTTGCTTGGCAGAAAAGCCCAACAAGTGGTCATTAATGCTGGTGTGCAAATATTCTGAACACTTAAACATCGGAGTGAACAATACGTTGCTCAGTTCAGCTTAAAATCGAACGGCACTGTTGAAAACTCTGAAGGTGTTCTCGAGGGGCGCAGCAACGCCCTTCCTCCCCCCCCTCACCTGAGCCTTCTTCATGACGGTGAGGTTGTCGGCGTCCCACTCCTCCTCGTCGTAGGTGGTGAGCTGGAGGACGCGGATGATCTCGTTGATCTCCTCCGTCATGCGGAGCGCCAGGTAGTTGCGGTTCTCCGCCGCCTCCTCCACACCTTTGCCCGCTGCACATGGCAACGGGCGGCAGAAGAACAAGAATCGCTCAACTCCCTCATCACGCATCCCACATCTTTCCGCCCAAGGAGAACTGAAGGACAGGCAAAAGGGGGCAACCTTCCACGAGAGAAAAGAAACAAGCCGGAGCAAATTCTTTCCGAGCTTAGTTACATACATGACAAATAAGAAGATACTTCCAGCTTTCAACGTAGCTATGCTCTTGAAGAATGCAAAGTTCTTGTGGTGAATATTACTGTACTGCACAGAAAGCAATGCCACCTCAAGCTATCGCAGCACATCATCTACTTGGTCAGTGCTAGCAGATACAGGAAACACAAAGCTCAGTAAACTTCAACTTACCACCGAGTTTAGATTACTGAATAAAAAACATTCTGCTTGCGAAAGAAACTACTTGCAGCGAGGACTTGCCTACTACAACAAAGCCTTGCGTGCTATGGCAAAACAGACGTCGTGTTGCATTAGCTGTAGTTGATTTGTGCTGCATCAAGATTGTGACTATACTGTCCCATAGTATTCTGTGAGTAGCACTCTCTTATCATTTTACGTAAATTTGGCCCCTGATGTCGCTATACCACAGTGAAAACAAAGTGCGCTCTGTGTATACTTCTATACATATTTACTGATAAATGGAAATTTGAGAAACCACATGGCAAATACTGTAATTTACGCATAGCATTACTTTAAAACTTCCTATTCAATTTACACTGGAGTATTTTCTCAGATTCATGCACATTCATGAGCCCCTCTTAGACAAGATCTCATTTCCGCTCTGACTGACACTGAAACACATAAAAGCTGCCTTTTAATTTTTTTTTTAGATTCGACCAATTTCTGAAGAATCCACAGTTTCCCAAGCGCTAGAGCAATATACACCATCAAAACAGTGGCCCACATCACTCAAGAGCCAAGAATATAGGGATTACGGAGCACTGGGACTTAAACGTACACTAGGAGAGTATAAAATGACTAATAACTTCAGAAATGGGAAAATGTGAGAAAACTAGAATACTGAAAAAATTGGGAGTACTGGAATAGCAAAAGCTTGATGTGGGCGAGTTGGTACATTATTCTAAAAAAACATTACTTGGCGCTAAAACAGGGACGAAGAATAAACATGTAACAGACAACACAGTGCTGAAACACAGTACTGGAAGTACCGGAAACGGAACTGCGGAAAAACTAGAAATACTGAGAAAATTGGGAATTGTAGAAGTACTCAAAAGCTTATCATACTTAGAAAACTAGGATTATTGGGGAAATTCTGAGTCCCGGAAGTACCAGGAAACCAGGAATTGTGGGAAAACTGAAATACTGAGAAAATTGGGAATACTGGGAACACTGGAAGTACTGTGAAGCTGGGAATATTGCGTAAACTAGGAATGTTGGGGAAACAGGGAGTACTGGAAGTGCCCTGGAACTGGTAATTGTGAGAAAACTAGAAATACCATGAAAATTCGGAATACTGGGGAAACTGGGAATGCTGGAAATACTGGGAAGATGGGAATACAATTAAACTTGTTACAAGAGACACTCAAGGGACCCGGAAAATGTGTCTCTTGTAACCAAAGTCTCTTGTATGCAATGTTGACAACATGGCGAACATTGAAAAACCAACCAAGATGCTTTCATTCAAATGTTTCTTATAACAGTGTCTCTTGTAATGATGTTTTACTGTACTGAGTAAAGTAGGAATAGTTTGGAAATGGGGAGTGATTGAAGTACCAGGGAAATTGAAGTAGTGGGTAAACTGCAAATACAGTTGAACCTCGATATAACGAACCTCGATTTAACGAAATTCGCGATATAACGAATTTTTTCAAGTTTCCTAACAAAATTTTGCTAAATGCATGTATTTTTGTCTCGATTTTACGAAGTAATTTTGTGTGGCGCTTTCGATTTAACGAAGTCACGGCAAGAAAGGAAGAACGAAATTCCGGTCGAGGCACGTTTTATTTTGCCTCTCAGGCCCTACATTGAAAAAATTCAGAACTCAAATTGACTCTTGAAGGCTAAAATGAAAGAAAAGCGGTGAAATCTACGGTTAACAACAATTAAAAGCGAAGAACGAAGCTGCACAAACCGCTAGCGGTCATAGACGGTTTAATAGTGCACCCACTATTTTGACGTCTCCATCGTTGCCTACGCCAGCGCCCTCTATGCTTAGGCTACCGAAGCCTACTTCAAGCTTTTTTTTTTCTACGCGTCATTGCTCACAGTGCTGCTGCGCTAGGTTGTGCTCGCTGATAACCAAATTAATATTTTGTTCGTGCATCGTTAGGTGAGTCTTGTAAGCAGCATGAGCACTCCAAGAGAAAGAAAAGTGTTCCGAACAAGAGCCTGAGGAAGCTCGGTGAAACTGACAGCCACCGAAGTGTGATGGATGCCATCGATGTTCTGCGGAGGCACGCAGGTGCACACGAATGTTTAAGACCTTGTTAGCGCTGTCAGCATACGAGCGTCACGTAAAGCCCGCCCTGGTCAAGAAACGCCAAGCACTGCTTACGGACTTCTTCACTACGGCTTGAACATCGAGTGCTGGTGGCAATAAATTGCTCTCTTTGAACGTGGTCATCTTCGTTTCACCAGCGTTCATTAGACAGCTGCGGTGCGGAGAAATCAGTTACGTAAGGGCTCAGTGGGCATAAAAGTAATTGCTTAATCGAATTTGGCCGGAAGATTTTTAATGTAAGCTTTCCGCTTTCCGGATCACGTAAGCGCTGCTCCACACAGTGAAGCGGTCCGCGTGTACTCCGCTCAACTCGCAATCATGGTTTTATCTCGAGTGTTGTGGTTGAATCACGCGCCCATACTGCGGAGCCCTTGTACATGAAAAAAGTCTTTCGAAAGTTTCATAGCAGCCTTCCGCTATTGGCCCGCCGCGCCTAAGCCTACCACTGAATGGACGAAAAGAGGCGTAACTTCGAACGAGCACCTCGGCGGGGTGAAGTTCACGGGACATGGACGCGGGTTCAATTGACTAACAGCGGCATTTAATAGTGACCGAAATGAAAAAAGAAAAAGTGGAAACCTAGTCTGCTATCATATTTAATGAGGCGTTGCGGAAAAAGCACCGGTTTTACGATGACACATGAACTACCGTCGGCTATCCAAATTCCATTGCCCAAGTGTTGAAACTCTTAATTCACACAATTTTCGCGGCCAGTTTTAGTACAAATTTCGCTTTAATTGGAGAGGTAACTACATAGCAGTTGTTGCCTGGCGAGGGCCAAAGTGTTAAAACCCCAATAACTGGTTAAATGAACTGTAAAATCGAAACCTCGATTTTACGAAATTCTCGATTTAACGAAATTTGCGGCCCCAAGTACGACTTCGTTATATCGAGGTTTAACTGTATTGAAAAAATGGGGAATTGGGAAATTGGTAATACAGGAAGTACCAGGGAACTGGGAATACTAGGGAAATAGGGAATATGGGAGTACCATTGAGGTGGTAATACTGTGTCAACTAGGAATGTTGGGAAATGAAGGGTACTGATGAACTCGCAATTGTGGGAAAAGTATAAATACCAAGAAAATGGGGAATATTGCATACGTTGAGAATATTGGAAGCGCTGGTAATGCTAGGTAAACTAGGGAAATTTGGAGTAATGGAAGTGCTGGGAAATGGGGAATCATTGGTGAAATTGCAGTACTGGAAGGCTTGGAGAACTGGGAACTGAGAATACTGGATAAATTGGGAATGGTGGAAGTACCAGGTAACTGGGGAAGGTGGGAATAGTGGAAGTATCATTGAAGTGGGAATACTGGGTAAACTTGGCATTCCAAGTCAGTGGGGAATTCTGGGGAAATGAGGAATGCTAAGGAAACTGAGAATAATAGGGAAACTAGCCACACAGGCACAGAGACGCACACTGTGCCAGGATCTGGACGAAGATCTTCATGCTGCAGATGAGGATAGGCGCCAGGACCTTGACCGAGTCGAGGCACCGCACCAGGATTTCCCGGTGAACCTGGTGCGTCAGCTCCTTCTCACGGGCATCCACGTCACGTGACACCTTCGTCAGGCACGGGCTCATGTCCTGCACCACAACAGAGCCGCCCACGGGCTCAGTTTCTGGCATCCTGTTGCAGGCAAATATTGCCTAGTTTAGGCCATGTGTACTTCATGAAAAACATAGAGTGCGTAGAACAAGGTGAAAGAAGAGCAACAGTGTGCATTGTTGCCCTTTCTTTGGTCAGACATGCACTGTGTGCTCTGCGAAAGCTGCAAACCAACTAACCCCGCTCTCAATGTTGGTCACCCACGGATATTAAACATGGGTTCCCATGGCTTGCTCTGCACGTCACTAGGGTTATATGCCCGAGCACCGCTGACGGGTCATCAGGCATCTAACCCAAATCTAACTGCGAGTCGACTGAACCCTCAGCAGTTTTCTCGTGACGCAGCGAAGTGAACTGCAGCTTTGGTTTTCATCTTTTAGCTCGCTAGTCCACCCTCCTGCCTTCACCAGAATGTGCACCGGAACATCCTATACATCACAAAAACGTACTCCAGAACTCGCGTCCGTCACCTTGTTCTCAGCACCACAATGGCTCAGCCACTCAGCCAATGCAACGCGTTGACTACCTAGTCGTGTGTGTGACACCCTTCAACAAAAATTTGGGCTTGACATCCGACAATGTGACTAGAAGTGTCAAGGGACACCTCTAGTGTCCAGGGACACTGGGACCCCACAACATTTTAACCAGTAGCTAGCATTTACTTACATGCGCATGCATGTATGCAAGTAAGCGTACCTTGTGTTCACCTCCTGTGAAATAACTATGGTTAGTACACCCCTGGAGTCCCTACAGCTTTTAAGGTAAGTCTTCAACTTGAAGCAAACTCTTTACTTCTCTTCGCAGTGAGAAAGAAATTATTTTGTTCTTGCCTTTTCGTGTGCTAATACCAGTGCTCCAAACAAGGCAAGTGCAAACAAAGCTTAACCTGAGGAAGAGGAGACAATGTGATGGGACAAAAGCGTCGCAAAACGAGCACTGCCGGATGGCCGGCTTACCTTGACGAACTGCACGAGGTCTTCCATGGACTCGATGACCTCCGAGACGGCCAGGTAGTCAAGCACTTTCTTGCACTCGCGGATGATCTTGCGCACCTCGGATTCATCGAAGCAGAGCAGCAGGGCAGACGTCCCCTGCAGGATGCCTGGGCAGGGACAAAGAACAGCGGCGGAGAATTAAGGTGTGCTATTACAGTCGACTCCTGTTAATACGAACTTCACTGGGACTGCCAAAAACTTACTTTAAATTAAACGAAATGCCATTTAACCACAGAGAACAAAAATGGACATTTGATTACTTTGAAAGCTCGCTGTTTATGAAAAAAAAAAATCAGTATCTGCTGTCTCTATCTGCTTGCACAAACTAGCTGCTGAAAGTAAATTCTGCAGACTGTAGATGCATCCGAGTGCTTCCTCTGCACTGTTCTCTGCAGCAAAAAACTGCAGCGGGAGAGATATGGAGACAAATATGGCAACAATGCTACTTGCACCTGGGGTGAGCCGGGTTTGAATGCTTAACCTTGCCACTTCATGGGCTGTGACCCTGGGTTCAACTTGATGACAGCACACACTCATTTTTTTCCACTTTAAAAATATCAAATTTATCAAGTGTTCCAATTTCCAAGAGGACTGAATAACAAATTTTAATCAACCGATATTTTGTAATTTCAACTCCCAATTACCGAGCATTTTTTTCCCATAGGGTTGCACGCAGAGCTGAAGGGACTGCAGTACCAATTCACCAACAATTCCAAATCAGTGACTACAAATTACCGGGAGCCGACTGTCCCATCTTCACACTTAGGGATAAGAAAACGGCCGTGTGGATTAGGGAACAGACTCAGCTGGAAGACATTTTGGCTCAAATAAAGTGAAGAAAATGCACATGGGCGGGAGTGTCAACAGGTGGACCATATCTGTTCAATGGAGTGGCTGCCAATAGACTGCAAACGCAATACAGGTCGGCCAAGGACTCGATAAAGGGATGAACTACTGAAATTTGGTGGGAAAGGGTGGACTCAGCTAGCACGCGATAGATGTGGCTAGAGATCTTCGGGGGAGGCCTTTCACTCTGCAGTGGACACGATGATTACGAGGAATGTGTCCTGCCCTCATGCTGGCTATTATTGCCTCTGAAAACAATATTATAATAATTATGTAATAAAGATTCATGCTTGTGATAACGAGGCTTCACTACAAATGCCTTGTTCACAACCTAATTGCAATCGTGGAAAAGGCTTCCGCAGTGAAACCAACGTGGCGCAGAACGTCTTCTGTTTGTTTTAAATTTTCGTAGTTTTAGTGTTTTATAAGTTTTGGGATTTACCGTAAAGTTCCGAAAGATCGCCCTGCTCCGAAGCCCACCCTCCTTTAGAGGCGAAAAAATCAATTTAATAAAAAAAAAACAAATATTGCCCACCCCCTAAAATCGATGGCTTTAGCGCTGATGAGTGAACAAAATAAACGCGAATCATCTATTCATGTGTTGATGCGGTCACTTATTTGTCCTTCCCGCGCTTGAACCGAAGTTAGGCCATCTCAGACTTTTTCTTGATATCTCCACAGTTTTGGTTGGTGGTGCGGCCACTTTTTTGTAGTTTTTCGCACCTGACCCGAAAGTTTGCCCATCCCGCATTTTTCAATTGATATCTCTGCAGTTTCGGTGGCCGTTCTTTTGGAACTTTACTGTAGACATTTCATTTTACGGTAAACATTTCATTTATTTGGTCAGTGTCCGTTCTTTTTCCACAACCTTTGCACGAGCAGTGGATGCCAGCACAATAGGCAAGCACTCCTGCGCAACTCCACGCTCCCCTCCCACAGGGCGACAGTACCCACCGCGTGCGCCCTCGATGAGCTTTTTGCGCGCCGGCTGCGAGAAGGGGTCAGCCTTGAGCAGCATGGAGGCCTCCTCGAGCAGCTTGGAGGACTGCTCGACCCGCTGGAGGGCCGCCGGCATGTCCTGCCGAAGGATCTGGTCGTCGCTGCTGTTGATCGTCTCTCGACCCACCTGCATGGGGGAGGGGACATGCATGCAGTCTCAAAAAACGACAACGCTACTTATGGCTCAACATGTCAGCTGCATATCGATGCAAGCATGGGTTACGCCAAACAGTTGCTAGGGCTTCATGATGCTTGTAAGCTATGGCTGGGTCTAGTGTACAGATATAACGAAATGTACATAGAGTTTTGGCTCTTCTAAAAGGAGTACACAAGATATAATGAAATGTACTAATAACTTTGGTTCTTCTAAAAGGAGTATACGAAGTATGTAGAAGTATTTAAAAAGTATATAAAGTATATAAAAAGTACGCAAAAGTACATTAAAAGTACCAAGGACACATTGTTCACGCTACAGTGAGAGCTTGGGCTCTGAAAGAGCAATGCAATACCGCCAACAAGAGATAGCTACCCCTACCAGAGCAGCATTTGAGGACTGATACAGTAGTTGAAATTCTATTTGGAATTCCATTATTTTCCTTTTCAAATGCACGCTTCTTTTTTATTTGAGCTTGCTCTCAGTGATGCCAGCCAGCCAGGCAGGTTCGTATCTCTAACGTCGCAGGGAAAGTCATAGGGAGCGCAATCTCAATCTTCCTTTCTTGGGAGACAGCCTTGCATGAGCAAACGTAGGCACTGCATGGAAGGATTCTCTAGCAATGATTCTAACTTTACTCTGTTGCTCCTTCGCACCTGTACAAACAAAGCTGAAGGCCCCACAAAGAACGGAGAGAGAGCTCCTACCTTGATGAGGTTGGAGACGGCCATGCTGACGGCCTTGACGGGCCGCTCAAGGTCAGGCATGGCGTTGCCATCCTCAGCTTCCTCGTGGAGAATCACCAGCCGGGAGACCTGGCAAGGACAGAGGCAATACCCTTGGTCAGACCTGCTTCACCTGTGTGGCTAGGTGGGCCCATCGTTCAAGAGGCACCCACACAAAGTTAAAGGCATCGTCAAAAATGCTGAGCTAGTAAACCGGGATCTGGTTTACGAGATGGCTTTTTTATTCGCCCAGTTATTAGGGCGAAAGTGTTACATGTCTTGCTGTTCCGTCGACCCTGAAAGTCCTTGGAGTCCACACCTACCAAACGTTAAACAGAAGCGCGTGCTGTAGAATACCTCACGCCTTGAAGACACACGGAGCCTCTGGATTCCTCCAGCGGGTTAAAGCAAAATGTGGTGGATGACAGCTAATTAAGCAAACTAATTACAACAATTATTTACACCCTAATTATTATGATAATTAGCTGGTTAATAAAAGCGAACAAAATTTAGATGACAAAGTGAACTTTTTTTTTTTGTGTCAAAATTTTTAGGGTCGCTGAATGAGCACAAGAAAGACACCTCGTGCTTTGCAGGGAAACATCATTGCGAGCTTTTTGTCTTCCCTACTAGCAGTGCAAAATGTACATTATTCTTTTGTAGGTGACAGTCTACAGGAGAACCAATCCTAAAATTGATAATACATATACTCCCATCCACCTGCGCAAAACATTCCCAAAACACTTTCACACTAGCCGATTAATTGGCCCTGACTCCCATGATATCTCCTTTGGTAAGCTCACTCACCGAAGACACAGACTGAAGTAGCTTGTGCCGACAGCTACAGATGTAACCGTAGCTGTCAGCACAACGTCTTGATCCGTACAACCGTCGTAGTACGGATCAACCGTATCAACCTCTATGGAAGGTTGATGCGGTTGAAGGCAATTTTATAATCTGTACATCAGGTTTTATAGGTTGTATTCACTGGCCAGGCACACATGCAGGCAACCATGCGAGTGCGCCGTCACTGGTTACATCGGGCTCCGCGGGATGGCGGTACTTGTCCGTGCTAAGCACATGAAGTGTGTTGGACGTTCAAAACTGCACCCCGCCGAACGCAAAGTAATGCCTCGACTCCAACGTGAGTGCGATTAATAACAGCTCTGTTGACACCACCGTTGAGAATCGAGTTGAAACGGAGCAGACGACGCACGCCGGTGTTTTTTTTTTTCTGCGGCGTGCAGGCGCAGTGGCACAAGCCGCGCCATATCCGTGGCGCTTCGGTTATGTCTGTGGCAGTTTCCAGAGTTGCCAAGTGAAGTAATTGACAGCTAAACTTTTCAGTGAATACCATCTATTGGTTTTTCTTAATTATATTTGTCAGTCATCATTTATAAATTATGTATAAATGTGGGCAAGCACATTTATACATAAGCACAATTAATGTGGGTAAGCACGCTCAACAGGCAAGCACATGTAGCAAGCCCCCTCAATGTTCAGGTAATCCTCTGAGCACACTCAACTATACAAACTGAACAAGCCCTTCTTTCTGCAGGTGCATTTGTGGACCACAATGCCCTTACATCTGCGCAATGTTCCCACAATCCATCCAGACACACAGGCCGATTTCCACAACTTTTTGTCAAACACCACGTTTCATTTGGCACGGTTTAAAAATCTGTGATAATGAACCTTGACTCTGCGGAGATGTACATGTTCACCAAAAAAAAATATATACTATTCCTATTGTCATAAAGACAGCTGAAATTCAGCCCTTCCAGGGCTATTTTACTGCTTTCTGGCTGTTTTCTAGTGGCTCACTCATTTATTGACAAACCCTAGCTGCGTGACACCTATTGTGATACTACACAACACTGTTCTTTTTTTCTAAGTATGTCACATGCTGTGAAAAACTTGTAAAAGATAGAAAAAAACACAGCACCGACAGTATTCTCTAGTTCCACTCAAGCTCAGCGATAGAGCCCGGTATAGCAAAATTGAAATAGTTTACTGCTGCCCGGAAGACAGTCTCTGATTACAGAAATTCAACTGCAAGCCCCAACTCAAGGCACAGAGTGCAATATCATCATCACCACCAGCCTGTATACACCCACTGCAGGGCAAAGGCCTCTCACATAGATTTCCCAATTATACCGGTCCTGTGCTAACTGCGACCAATTTGTCCCTGCCAACTTCTTGATCTCATCTGCCCATCTAACTTTCTGCCGCCCCCTGCCACGCTTGCCTTCTCTAGGGATCCACTCTGTTACCCTTTTAATAACCAACGGTTATCTTGCCTTCGCATTACATGCCCTGCCCACGTCCATTTCTTCTTAATTTCTACTAATACGTCCTTAACATGCAAGTCGATATGTTTGTGTGCAAAGCAAGGTTTGTGAAAGACCCACAAAAACCTCAATGAACAAAAAACAGTACACTACTGCTCAAAGGTTTCCTCTGGTAAACCAAAGGGGAGCTTTAAATTATTTTATTATGAAAACTTAGGAGTAAGTTGTAGTTTGTTTTTTCTTTGCAAATTCCAAGTCAGAGTCACCTAAAAAGCAGATGCAGGCCATTTCATTTTGAATAGAAGCAAACTGTACAATAAACGAACACAGAGGTGCCGTATCCCTTTGCAAGCCTTCGTGAGTGCATCCATCCCATTCCGGTGAACACAAGACAAATCCAGAGCATCCCAACGACCCCACTCTTCAGAGACTACCACTTCCAACAGACCAAGCAGGCTCATGCATTCAAAGAGAACCCGTTAAAACGCAATGCGCAGTCGCAGGGACCACAGTGACAACCGCAATAGCCCTCAGCATTTCCAAGTTCCACCCATGCTTTTCCCCCCTCAAGCAGTCCAGTACACTGAGCCAGCCCTCAGACGTCACAGCCAACCAACCAAGACCAAACGT
Organism: Haemaphysalis longicornis; assembly: GCF_048455015.1. Classification (NCBI taxonomy): domain Eukaryota; kingdom Metazoa; phylum Arthropoda; class Arachnida; order Ixodida; family Ixodidae; genus Haemaphysalis; species Haemaphysalis longicornis. Next base: position 46,150,526 of record NW_027526225.1, on the reverse strand, counting down.
CTTACGGCTTGGTATCCCGTGTTTATGCTGCTCAGAAACCGCATTTCCCTTTCAGAGCGCACAAACGTCTTTCTGCTAACGCGGCCCCGTCTTTGCGTGGGCCCTTTCCTTCCAAAGGAACTCCTCCGCTGAAAAGCCAAGCAACAGGGCATCCTGAACAGAGTTGCCGAGACCATCGGGGAAGATGTCGCTACCACCAGCCTGTTGACTTATCATCAGTTACAAGCTTCAAGATGTCTTAGAGATAACGCATAGAAAACCCATTAGAAAACCCTCGTCTGTCAATTTTTTAAGGACGACAGTCTTTCTTGGGCTACTTAAACGCGAAAATTTGGTCTGTCTGTATGTCTGTCTGTCCATCTTTAACTCAATTCAGCCACCCGGCTAAAGTGAAACAGAACGTGCACAATCAGTTTATATACCCACAGCCAAATCTAAACGTCTAAGGCCGGTGGCAATGTTCATACTTGTCAACATTGTTGAACAAGAACAAAACATTATGCAAATGTGAGCCAGAAAATCAATACGTAAGTGATATTTGCAGGGTTCCTTTATAAAATAAAAATGCATGGATGCTTGATTTTTACGATAGCAAGTGAAATACTACATCCACTGCAGAAAAAACATTCACTCTGTCACCTGCATTTGCCCGCACCACTATAGCTTCTGGCGGCATTTTAAAAAATTGAATGGCAACAGTTACGAAATGTTGCACTAGAAAGGTTCCCCATTCCGCTTGGAACCCATGTCGAGAAGGGCCACGTAGGCTATGAAGGCCACAAAGTAGGGCACCTCATTCATGCACGTATCTGCCGTACGGCAGCGCTGGCATCGAGGCAGCCGGCCTGGAGCAGTGGAACGCAGTATATTTAAACTGACTTGAGCAAACTTCTAGTGTGTTTACCTAGGGAGGAGCATGACGGGAGAGGAACAGCATGAGAGGTGAGCGGAAAGCGGAGGGAGGCATTTACTTGGCAAATTTCGACGTAAGACGATCGCCTTTTGTCGACATTCACAACTATAGGAGCAGATACGTGGCCGATTTTTTTTCTTCTGTTGTTTGACGTTTGCACTGTGAAAGCATCAAGGCAGTTTGAATAAGCCCTAACCAGTGAGATACCGTTAGGGTGCGGGCAAAAATGTTTACTCTTTTGCGATGAGGCGTTCACCATCAAACTTATTGAGGTATGAGCCAGAAAGGGAAGCGTTTTTAACTTGCTGCCTTATGGTGATTTTGTGGAGCTTATCACTATTGAGAATTTCTACTGCGGCATATTGTTTTGGTTAAATCTAGTCCTGCACCTACAATGAACGATATTTTTTAAATTGGTTATTAAAACCTGTCGCACTTGCAATAGGCCCAAGTATTGCTGCGAACACTATCACTATAATGTCAGGGATCAGCTGGTTAGTATAAATGTGCCAATGGTTTACAAACTAAACTTCTTATGCAATAGCTCCCCATTACTTGCTTAATTAAGTAAAAGTACCTTTTGCGTACCAAACTGTCTACACGCATGCCACTAAAATATCAGCTTCTTAATAAGTTCAAAAATTTCTGAAGTTATGATGAAAAATTGGGGTTGCAATTTAGTGTAATCTCAGAAATGAATATACGGAGATGGGATTACCGCTTCTACAGCCATGCCCTTTGTTAGTTTTTTTTTAGCATTTGTTACAAACAAAATTAGGTAGAAATAGGACACGACGTGTATATACCTACAACCATGCATATATTACGGGCGAAGCCCCTTACGGGATTGGACTTTCGGCGTCTCCTGTCGTCGTCGTAATTGTCGGCTCATATAGTCATGGTACTAAAAAAACACCGGGACACTTGTTTACGCCTCGCAATGGAGCGCTTTGTAACACGTACTAAAAAAAACTGAGACACTCGCGCTAGAGAGCTCCATGCTTCAAAGACAAGAAACTTTTACAGCAAAGCTGTATACCTCTACCCCCAAACGGTTGGCCAAACCGCCAAGGCGCCAAAAATACACTTACACACTGTATGCTTCGGGGCGAAGCATACAGGTTTCACATTAGTGGAGATGGCCCGGGATTTTTTCTTCTTCACCAAACGTTTAAAAGCAGCCTGTCAAATATACTCAAACCTGAACATACGCACTGTACCTGTTCAAATAATGAGTAGTAATTATTTATAATGCCGCACACCTTAAACCAACCCAGCAGAACTTTCAGCTCCCACACGCCAGCTTTTAATTCACAGGGGTAGTGGAAAACAAAAGCAGGAATTCACCCATAGCTGGATGACTCCCTCCAACAGCATCAATTCAAATTTACAACAAAATTTGAAGGTAATCTAGAGTAGGAGAAAGCTAGCCAATAGAGCCAAATTCTTCAAATTGCGCTACCATGTGAGAAATCCACTCCGGTGCTATGAGGTGCAGCATAGAGTACCAAGAGTTAATAGAGATTTGTAGCAGAGCAGAGAACCGGTTCCGGTACAGCACCCGGTAGGCGACCGGCACTACTGCGCGTGCGCAGTGTCAGAAAAACTGGTTGTGCGCATGTGCAGATGTACCGCGTACCATACCGAGACCGGTTCTCCGCTCTGCTATAACTCTCTAATTTAAACCACCTGGAGTTCTTTAAAGGGGTTGTGAAAACAAAATGTAACTTTGTCCAGTTTGAAAGTAGTAGTCTTTGGTAACTCACTCAGCTCCATTCCACTCCATTCCAGCCATGAAACATGTTTTTTTAACCGAAAAAAAAAAATGAAAGTGCTCAAAAACCTTCAAATTTTGTGTTGTGGTGACGTAATAAGCCAGGAGGGGCGTAATTAACGGCCAGCACATAAATAGTAGTATTCAATGTGTAAACTCCATATTAGCATTCAAGTAATGCGATGAAATGCAACTACATGTTTTATTACACTTGCCCAGACATGTTTCCTAACCCTGGCTTAGGTCGGCAGCCCACAATCGCACGCACAAGAAATCTGTGATGTCATTGAAAAGTCGCTGGAAAGTGGCTAGTAAGTCGCCACAGGTTCATACATTTTCTTTAATATCTCTATTATTTCTTTGACGCTTGCAATATAGTTGGTATCATTGGTTTTTCAATGAACCACAAACTTGTATTTTGTCTTCATGGCCCCTTTAATGTGCACCAAAACCACGTACACACAGGCGCTGTTGTTTTTGATCTTCACAAGAGCAAAACAAGTGACCATAATTTTCCTGACCAACTTGATTTGGTCTTTTCTTTTCCACTCCATGAGCGCTACGGAACTGCTCTTTTTTTTTTTTTGCCCCTTCTAACACTTTAAGCCATTGTCTTGCTCACAATTCTCACTGTATAACACAAACTTATGGTTTTGCTTACACTCTTTGCTAAAGTTAAAACCTGGGTCGATGACAAAGTTCCAGGTCCCCCCCAAAAAAATAAGGATATGTACACTGCATAACAGACTGACTTCAAGAAACGTTTCAAAAAAGCCGCCCTTTTCAGAAATCACTCAACCGGCATTGAGTGATTTCGTATACTTCTACCGTCGCTCATACTTGCAACAGTGATGGCACAAGGCGGTGCATTTAGGAACAACCGGCAATCCCTGCAGTCGGTACAAAGCGGAGGACTGCTTCGAAGATATTCGGTGCTTATCTCATGACCCCGGGAATTCGTATCCGAAAAAAAGTCACCGAGTGTCAAGTATGGAAAAGACATGCCTGAACTGATAACGACCTTTGCATATCCATTGTGAAATAGTGTGTCTGAGATATGCAACGTCTGCAACGTTCAAGGGGCTGTCGAGGCTGTCATCGCTTCAGCATGACGTGTCAGTGTTGAGTGCTGTGCTTAGCAAAGGCTAATGGTGGCTCCAACTCGATATGCGAGCTCTTATCACCATCAGCAATGGCAGAAGAAAGGACGCCCATAACATTCTTTGAAACCTTTACCTCCACAGTGAGACCCTGTGGGTTAAAATCAGCATAACCTGGTGTATGTAGGTGGTGCCGGCCATATAGTGAGGCAAAATGACAACCAGTGGTCCACCAGGGTGACAGAGTGGATACTGAGCAAAGGGTCAAGAAGAAGGGGAAGGCCAACAATTCGATGAAGAGATGGGTTAAGAAAAATGGTGGGAACGAGTGGACTCGAGTGGCACAGGACAAGAGGGTTGGAAGATGATGGGAGAGGCCTTTGTCTTGCAGAGGACATAAATATGATGATGATATGAGAATGGTGGTGAAGATGATGATGACCACGATGTAAAAGATGGGTGTGGCAAACAGTGGTATTTTGTGGAAGCATGAAAGCTTTGTTGCTAACACAAGACACGTGCATACAAGAGCACACGCGAAATTGAAAGTAATAACTCTAAGGATCTTCTTATAAGCGGTTGCGGCATTTGAGTTCCAAGTGAAGCCCACACAGCTGAGTGCTCATGAAGCGATTACGTTTAAAAAAGCAGCAAATGTCTGCTCGGGGCCCACAGAAGTCAATTTACCATTGGTGTAGGCACTACGTTGACAAATCTAATGCCTTTATAAAGTAAGTTGTCTTTTGCGTGGCAAATACTTTTTCTGGACACTTTTCCAGCTTATTCCCTTTTCTAAATTGCCATCGGCACAAAACATTATACTAACAAGCTAACACTTGTACATGGCAAACTGGTTTTTTGCCACGCCGATACTTTTTCTTGCATGTTTGTATGACTTATTCCTATTTCTAAATTGCAATTGCTAAATGACACTATATATTAGCTGTTTTTGCTATGCCACTATTTTTACTTTGTGCAGAGCAAAATGGTTTTCGACTGGCAGGTACACCGTGCCAGATGATGCAAGGTGCACAGGTGACAAAAAATCTCATAATAAATAAATTAAATCGACCCGCCGCGGTGGCTCAGTGGCTAAGGTGTTGCGCTGCTGAGCACGAGGTCGCGGTTTCGATTCCCGGCCGCGGTGGCCGCTTTTCTGATGGAGGCGAAAAGCAAAAACGCCCGTTTGTACGAGGTTTCGGCACACGCTAAAGATCCCCAGGTGGTCAAAATTAATCCGGAGCCCTCCACTACAGCGCGCCTCATGGCCTGCGTTGCATCGGCGCGTTAAACCCCACAATCAATCAATCAATCAATAAATTAAATCTCAGGTAATAAATCTCGTTTGTCGCCTCACACACCAACCTTCTTCGCGGTGTGACGTCACAGAGCCATGGCAGCACTGGCGGTGCTGGAGACTGGCAACAAAATAGCAAGGTCAACCAGACACATCCCGTTAATGGTGTCGGTAGGAATTATTAGAGAGTTATAGCATGGTGTAGAACTGGTTCCAGTACAGTACTAGGTAAGCAACAGGCCCCACCAGGTGTGTGCAGGCACAGGTGTGCCGACCGTGTACCAGGTGCAGTAACACGGCCGGTTCTCCTCTTTATTGCTGAATAGCAGTGGCTCGAAAAAAGCAGGCAATCAGCCAGCACAAGCCTACAGTTACCAAACATCATCTACGTCAAACAAAGAGTGGCTGTATATGAAAGCAATGTCACGCATGCACTCAAGTTTTTCGCGAGCATGACCAAGTGAAGCTGACATCCACACAGTCGTTTCTACCTGCTGCCTCTGCGTATTCTGAATCAGCATAGCTTCACGCACATGTTTCGCTGTTTTTATTCACTAGTTAAAGGGTCATGCTGGGGTATACAAATTTTGTTTAGAGCCACTTTTTCAACAGCATTGTTCAGTGAGTACAGAAGACGGCGTCAGGCGTTGCATCCCTATCTACTTTTCCCTGTGGATTATGACAAAAGGGGAATTTTGTCCTTGTTGGCGTGTAGTCAGGGGAGACCGCCTAAGGCCACGCAGTTAAGTATTCAACAAAACTCTTGGTCAGGGGGTCATATTTTGAAGCTAAAATCAGTCACAAACCAAGTCAAAAATGGAATTTGACGTCGCATAACCCATACAAGTTCCATGATCAAAAAAATGTTCGACGTTGCATAACCCAAACGGGTTCCATGTTCAAATAAATTGTTTGACGTCGCATAACCCATATGGGTTCCATGTTCAAATAAAATGTTTGACGTTGCATAACCCAAACGGTTCTATGTTCAAATAAAATGTTTGGCATTGTAACCCATAAGGTTCCATGTTCAAATACATTGTTTGACGTTGCGTAACCCATACGGGTTTCATGTTCAAATAAAATGTTTGACATTGTGTAACCTATATGGGTTCCATGTTAAAATACATTGTTTGACGTTGCATAAACCATACAGGTTCCATGTTCAAAACCATGTTTGACATTGCGTAACCCATACGAGTTCCATGTTCAAAAAAATGTTCGACGTTGCATAACCCAAACAGTTCCATGTTTAAATAAAATGTTTGGCATTGTGTAACCCATAAGGTTCCATGTTCAAATACATTGTTTGACGTTGCGTAACCCATACGGGTTTCATGTTCAAATAAAATGTTTGACGTTGCGTAACCTATATGGGTTCTATGTTCAAATACATTGTCTGACGTTGCATAAACCATACAGGTTCCATGTTCAAAAACATGTTTGACATTGCGTAACCCACACAGGTTCCATGTTCAAAAAATGTTTGATGCTGCATAACCCACACAGGTTCCATGTTCAAAAAATGTTTGACGCTGCATAACCCACATGGGTTCCATGTTCAAATAAAATGTTTGGCATTGTGTAACCCATAAGGTTCCACGTTCAAATACATTGTTTGACGTTGCGTAACCCATACGGGTTTCATGTTCAAATAAAATGTTTGACGTTGCGTAACCTATATGGGTTCTATGTTCAAATACATTGTCTGACGTTGCATAAACCATACAGGTTCCATGTTCAAAAACATGTTTGACATTGCGTAACCCACACAGGTTCCATGTTCAAAAAATGTTTGATGCTGCATAACCCACACAGGTTCCATGTTCAAAAAATGTTTGACGCTGCATAACCCACATGGGTTCCATGTTCAAATAAAATGTTTGGCATTGTGTAACCCATAAGGTTCCATGTTCAAATAAATTGTTTGACATTGCATAACCCATACGGGTTTCATGTTCAAATAAAATGTTTGACATTGTGTAACCTATATGGGTTCCATGTTCAAATAAATTGTTTGACGTTGCATAACCCATATAGGTTCCATGTTCAAAAAAATATTTGATGTGTAACCCAGACGGGTTCCATGTTCAAATAAAATGTTTGACGTTGCAAACCCACACAGGTTCCATGTTCAAAAAATGTTTGACGCTGCATAACCCAAACGGGTTTCATGTTCAAATAAAATGTTTGGCATTGTGTAACCCATAAGGTTTCATGTTCAAATGCATTGTTTGACGTTGCGTAACCCATACGGGTTTTGTGCACAAATAAAATGTTTGACATTGAGTAACCTATACGCATTCCGTGTTCAAATACATTGTTTGATGTTGCGTGACCCATACGTGTTTCATGTTCAATAAAATGTTTGACATTGTGTAACCTATACGGGTTCCATGTTCAAATGCATTGTTTGACGTTGCGTAACCCATACGGGTTTCGTGCACAAATAAAATGTTTGACATTGAGTAACCATACACATTCCATGTTCAAATACATTGTTTGACGTTGCGTAACCCATACATGTTTCATGTTCAAATAAAATGTTTGACATTGTGCAACCTATACGGGTTCCATGTTCAAATAAAATGTTTGACATTGTGTAACCCATTCGGGTTCCATGTTCAAATAAAATGTTTGAGATTGCGTAACCCATAGGGGTTTCTTGTTCGCAACTATGAACATGGAACCTGTATGAGTACCGCACCGTCAAACATTTTATTTTCTACTTGGTCAGTGACTGCGATTTTAGACTTCAAAACCTAAAGCTAGAGTAAAAAACAAAACTGATGCAAGCAAGAGGCGAGAGGCGGCATCTGTTATCACCCCAAAACATCATGCGATGACTTCACTCCCTTTCTGTCCACCGTGTTTTGAAGGATGGGGCGAAAGGTGGCTACCCAATTCTGCAGCCATGCACCTCGAGCCAACGTATTTGGCCATTGAACATCTAAATACGATTCATGACTAATGGCGCATTGCCTCGCCTCTCAACACGGGCACCATAAGCTCCCGAGAGAAGAGGGTGCGAACAAAATTTCGCGGCTCTTCCCCTGACACGATGAAAGAGCAGAAAATGAAAAGCCGCACACGCGGGGCCGTAATCCGAGACGCGCCGTTCTAAAATTGGCGCACCGGCGGCGGGCACGGAAACCGTGACCCAGCTGAGCAGATGGCGCCACCAACAGGGCCTCTCCAAAATGGCGGTTCCGCTTCGTCTGCTACGTGGCTCCGTCACTCGCACGTCTCCTGCCACCGCTTAGTAGATTCGAGTGAACCTTCACCCTTTTTTTCTGTTTGTCCACTTGGTTCTACCGTTCTTTTTTACCCACCTCTTGGCGCACCCCATCCGTCTCCGCTGTGCCTGGCGCCGCCGATAAGACGGCGACAGACGATTACCGCCGCATCCTCCTCAGTTTGGCGCAAGTTTCGGTTCGTACTGCTTGTGCAAGCAGCGCTAAAGCACCTATAACTCGAAAATTGGGTTTATGTGTTTTCACTAGTACTACACCAAAGACAAAGACTCCTTAGAACAAAGGCCTAGCCTGACGTACAGTACAAACCGTTAAAGTTCAGAGCTCCTTTTTTTTCTTCTTTTTTGTAGTGAATACAACGGGTGCAGCTAATCAATCACGTTAAACTGGCTCATGTTTGGAGAAACTAACCAGCCAAATTTAGAGTTTGCAACGTTGAGCTTTCCGTATTAGTCTATTATCCGGACGATAATGGTCCATTCCGCATTATTCCATTAGTCCATTATCCGGCGTAACTTGGTGAACAGCTCTACTTGCGTTGATTTCGGGTCACGGCACTTACACGACTGCCAGAAAAAAAGCATACTCAGTTTCTTTCCCGCATGACATCTACCAACCTTCTTTTTCCCGAAGGATGAGTTGTGCCAGGTTGCCAATACAAACAGAAATTTTAGCACGGGCCGCCGTTCCCCTCGAACCTTACATGGACCGAAAATTAAACCCGAACACTTTTGAGGCCCAGATGTTCCACCCTTACAGCCCCGTCGCCTTTCTAGAATTAAATCCCGCAGTCCCTAGCTACGTGGTTATTATAAAGCGTACTAGAAATACACAAACGGAAAGAATCAACACAGAACAAGTGCGCGCCATATTCAGGGCGCAAGAGGAACGCCTCGACAGAATTTGGCTTCTGCTCAAGCCCGACACCTACAGATTCTGTCGCGCATACGTGACGTCACGAGCTTCCAGTGTCGTTCTCTCGCACCTGTGTCGTCACTGTAACAGGTAACGGCTTTTACTTGTTTCCAATGTGGGCAGCGAAGCGATCGAACGGAATACGTCGCCCGCGCACCGAGCCCACGCATCAAGACTCTCGCAATCCGAAACGGTAGCGTCTCCCACTTCATTACTCGCACGCGTAATTAGAAATACTTCTACACTTAGGCGCTACGTATTTATCGCTTTAAAATCCATGCGGCTCAGGCTGTGGTAGTCCGGGATACTGCCGTTTCTTGAAGACGTGCACCTCCCGGGGCGCACGTTCTTCAGCGCTCACCTCAGTCGAGGCGTCACAGTGCCAAATAATAAAAGACAGGCAAACGACCGGGAGCGCTGGCTTAAAAATAACAAAAGACGGGGAGCGAAGTGGCATAAAAAAGAAAAACAAAAAAAAGGATGGCGCAGCCGACCGCGCGCACCTGTCACCAAGCGGCGCCGAAGCGTGAAGGTAGCTCCTGTTAACTTAAGGAGAAATCTATCAATTCGACAGTTCTTAAAGGTTTTAACAGGCCTTGCTGCACCTGTGTACTCTGCACAGCGCCGAAATTGTCACTAAAACCGCGTCAAGCAGCATGAAACAAGGCATCCGCCAAGGAACGTCATGAAAGTATGAAAGTCGTCTGCTGGCGCGGCGCGTTACGATAGCAGACGACATTTCCTGTCGAGGCATCGATGATGATATCATCGGACGATGAGTACCCCCATGACCACTCCTTTTACGATTCGTGGTGTTCTTATACACTGCACGAAGTTATTTTGGCGCGTAAGCTGCACTGCGTTAACCCCAAATCCATTTAAAATGAACGCAATAAAAACTGGAGTGCTAGCAATCGCACGGAAACATCGACACCACCAACAAGCATCCGCACGGAGTCGTCTGTGCAAACTCGGCGATCGTGCAGAATTACCAAACAACACGACGGAGCATATTTTTACGCAGAAGTAACCCGATCTCGGCAGTATATTTGGCACTGAATCGCAAACAAAAAGCCAGACGCCGTAAGCGTGGCTTTGCACCGCAGCGCGGCGCGTGCGATATCCGACACCGGCCAGTTATGTAATAAATCTCTTGACACTGCCGCGCCTCGCGCAATCAGCGGCCGCCGACGGTGAGCGCTGCGTCCTTGGTACGGGCCGCTTAGCACGATATCCTTCCAGTGTCATTCACACGGAGCTCTGTTTCACGTCAGACGCTGCGAACAATGGCCCGTTTGTGCAGCAGGGGCCCGGCCCCTAGGCCTTGCTCCGTGCTCTTCAGCGACCTAACGCTGCACCGCGTCTATCCGGCAGTGCATGCCTCTCCGGACGCCAGGTCTCGCGCTACATAACACTGGGCACTACTTCAAAGCACCCCCTACCTGAGCTGGCGCCACACCTGGCCGAGCGCAAATGCCACGATAACGAGCGAAGCGTGGGTCGTCTGCACACCGATTGCAGACGAGCCTCCGCAAAAACCCTCGCTTCGGAAACACGGCCAGCGCTTACCTGCTGGGCTACGGGCTCGAGGATGCTCTCGATGGTCTTCGTGTGAAACACCGGCATGTTCGGCTGCGATTATCGGCGCTGTCGCGCACCGCACAACACTGGCAGGCTACCGAAATCTGAGCACACGACGCGGACCGCTGACGAGCCGCGCAAATTATCCCCGAGGAACCGCTTCGTCGTGCGCCGAAATAATAGAGCTTTGGAGCCAAGCATAAACACACACGCCCTGCCCGCGGAAAACAAGCGACGGAGAGCGCCTATTTCGGCAAGGCCGACGGCGGCGTCCTCTGGAGGCCAGAAGCGCCAGAAGTCGCTTGCGACCGGAGACTGAAATCTCTCCGTAAACTTTTCCCTTCCGCTCGAGCCGAGAAGTAACGAGTCCGTCGCGTTATTGGCTCTCGTGTATCTTCTTCTGAGATCGAAATTTTCTTAAATGCGACCATCAGTCGTTCCTTTCGCGCCATTTCCGAGCGCACCGAAACTGCCGAAATGAAACTGAAACTTGCGGAGCGTCCTTCGGCGAAAACGAAAGTGACCCCTTTTCCCTTACACGGACCGAATCGTGGGTGCGCTGCGCTGAATAAAGCGTGCGCGCGTTCGACGTCAGTAGGTGCCGTGTCGAATGTTCGGTCGAGACTCGAAAGGGGAGAATAAACCGCCCTTGCGCGACGCGAAAAGAATTCAAACCAGTTCGCGAAACAGCACGCGCGCGCGTGCAGACGACCTTGTATTCGCAAGTAATAAAAAAAAAATCAGACAGGTATTTTTTGTTTTTATTTATGTAGCTCAAATGAGGTAGCAGCGCGTTAACAGCCACACATAGTGCTGCCAGTATGCGCCTGAAGTTGCAATTATACTTTTTTGAGCTATAATAACTGTAAGAGCTCTACGAATCAACACTCCGTACGCTGTAGATTGCCTGGTTTAGGATGGCTGATGCACAGAGTGCTAAACAATAAACTAGACCCTTTGCAATATTTTCTAAAAAAAAAACGTCGGCCCCTGCGCGCCAAAATTTCGCACAAAAATCGCGTTTCATCGAGCATTTTCTTCTAAAATACTACCGTCAACAGAAGAGCCCTGGTTTTTCAGCCGTCCATTAAAAATGTTTTCGAGCATGAAGGCATGCCAACCTTAACAGTCCCGATTTTCCCCACAGATACGTGTAAAACCGGAAAAGCTAGCCTAAACGAAAACAGGTTTTTATATTTATTCCACAGCAAAAAATACTAGCTTTGTATGCGCCCGCAGACGAAAACAGGCTTTTATTCGATCGCAAGAATGCTATAGTATATAGTCTGCGCCCATAAACAAAAACTGGTTTTTATTCGATAGCAAAAATGAGAACATTTTGGCTGCATTATTTTGGAAAAAAATAACACCAGAAAATGTGACTTCCGTGAAAATGTTGAGTACAACCAAGCCGGCCACTTCTCAAAAAAACTTCCCCGTTATGAAAAAAACAAAAACAAAAAAAAACTGTGAGCACAGGGTTAGAAAAGCGGCCTCCCAGCCTTTTTACATCCTTAACCTTCACAGAATTTTGCAGCCTTTTTTTAACAAATTGCTACTTTCTATAAGCACAAAAATAGGCTACTGTGCTTGCACTTTGAGAAATTTCCACACAAGCTGTCCACCGCAAGCAGCTAGCCAAGAAAGCAGTTCAATAACGCCAAACTCTATTTGGGGTAAAGGCTGCAGCCATTCAGTTACAGCATACCCAGTTTACAAGCAACTCCATTGCAATTAACGCAAATTACGAGGCATGCAGTGCCAGATGAAGATGTGCATTTTTCGACAGATGATTATTTCTAGTTTTAGCTTGCAGTTTTTTTGACACCAGTCAACAAATAAGCAATGCCACTTTTAAAGCCTCTTCACTGCTGTCATATGTAGTCCAGCCAAAAATCACTGCAGAAAAGCCAACTTTCCCTGACGATGATGATGATCGTGGGTAAAGAAAAATTAAAACGCACCCGTGGTAAGAATCAAACCTCGGTGCCTCGCATCATGAAGACATCTACAGACGACGTCATTTCGGCACGGTAGAAAGAAGTTTGAATTTTGAGAGGGGTGCATAACATGCACAATTAGACGGCAAATGCACCCCTCCGTCTAACGACAATGATCACTGAATGCTAGGGAAAAAGCAGGGAATGCCAATTTTAATAAAGCACTATAGAGCCCAATTGCAGTGCAGCAAACAGTCCGTTCACTTCGGGGTTTAATTTGTTTCGTGTTGGACTTGATTTTGGAAAGCTTTTCATTCCCGGGTAGTTGATTTTTAGGCTGTACTAGCGCAGGCACGAAGTTGATCACTGATCTCATGTTCAATCAGATCACAAGAGCAACACAACACGACAGGAGTTTCAAAATGTTTTTATTCCGAAGTCATAGTCACGTCACTCGATGCTCATACACGACCGCACAACTTGCCCCTTTTGTTTCAACGCGAGCACTTTAAATAGCCATTCGAATAAATAGTGATAACACAGGCCGACAGCTAATGAATGCCAAACAGCAACTGGAAACAAAAAAAAAAGGATAACAATGGTTCAACAAACATATAGCTGGTCGGGTGGGTGTGGGATGGGCATGCGCTTGCAATGAGGTATGAACAAAAAAACATTACACAACAGAGGCTTACAGGGTGGTAGCTTTTAACACAAATTTTTACACCTTCCACTTATTTTGCTTCGAACTGGGTGAACTGCACGTAACATGACTGGCTGGAATGTAATAAAGAAGCTTGTACATTGGAAACTCCTTTGCGTTGTTTTCTTATTAGGAACAAATACTTCAGGTGGTGTTAAAAAAAAGCCAACTTACAAAAATTTAAAACATCTACAATTTCCAATTCTGTCAGTTTCTAGTCGCTCAGTAAAAACTTTAAAAACCTGCCTTGTTTGCCAGTCTTTGCCACCCAAAAATATATCACGCATGCAACTTAAAACCCCCACTTAAAACTACGCACCAGGCGGTCTATGAAAAGTCAGTGTGACCTGGTTTTGAGAGAGTCTGAATGACGTACTACTATTAGGCATAAAAAAATCGGACTTTTTTTATCGGAATCACAGAAAAAATTGCGATTCATACAGCAGTTTTCTTGGAAAATAAAACTATACCAAAATGCTTGGAAAACGAACGTAGGTGCAATATCTCCCTCATCTGAAAAGACTCGCGTGTATGTGCAGCTAATGTACCAAAGTTGAAACCTATACCTGGTATGTGAAGCGTGCACAGTAGAGCTGGGGATTAATACGATTATCATTAATGCTTGCTAGAATTGCACACGCACACAGCCATTTTTGTTTTTCAGCTTGACCAAAAAACAGCGCTATCGCAACCAGGCGAAAAACTTGTGACCTCGTGCTCATTAGTGAAAGGCTTAGCCACTGCAGTTGGTCTTCCAAGCATCTGCTATATCACGGTTTCGCTGCAAAACCTTTCTCTTGTTATTTATTTAAAAGTATGCAGTTTTTGTTGGGCAACAGTGAACTTGTTTTTCTTTTGTCTTTTTGCAGTTGGACCTTTTGTCAACGGCTTTTTTGTTACGTTGCACTGCTAACAAAAGTGTTCCAAGCACAGGAAAACGACATCAAAGAATGAACAGTGACACAAAGTCACCTGTGCAAGTTTTTTGGAACTTAAGCGAAAAATTCTGACCGGCCGACTGTTTCCAAGGTTCAAGCTTCTTCACAAACCCTGCCAATGGCTAAAGCAACTTCGCCAACTTGAAATGCACACAAATGATCCTCCCGTGGAAGGGTGCAAAGTAATGCCATAAAGTAATGCGGCCATACACACACAACACACGCACGTAACACGCACTAGCAACCGAGGGCGGGGGAAAAAAGCCGTATCAAGGACAACACGCTTTACAGAGCGGCATGTCCGTAAACTCCATACGGAGGTCGTCCGTACTGCTTGCCGTAGACTTGAACAAGCGCACACCTTCAATCGTTGCCACCCGTCATATTGCTTCGCACGTGCAGTAGAATACGGATTTGCACACGCACGCGCGCATCGGGCCAGTGCTGAGTCCAGTGTCCCCAGTCGACTTCGGGCGCGGTCGTTCAAGGACTGGCACAGGCTTGCTAATGCGAGTCGTCGCACAAAACCACCACAACGCACTTTTGCAGTCAGGCAAACGTCCCGCACCGAAACCCTGCTCGTTCTTGCTTAAGTGTCCCTTGCGAGTTGCTTTGTTTTGTTTTGCTTTGTTTGTCATGTTGCATAGCGTTCGTACATACATTGCGCTTGTCTGGAAGATTCGGCGGAATCGCTCGGGGGTAAAGGGGGGAGGTGAAAAGTACGAGGCAGAGGCGCTTTCTGCAACCAAGAGTCAGAGGAGTCCGCTTTCGGCGTCGCTGTGTGGTTGGTCGTTATCGCGCAATATGCTGTACAAGATATACCTTTCCGTCGAACTACAGTGCCGGAAAGACAGAGAATTGCCACAAGTTAACACGCCCGCACACGTATGCATACACGTTCCGCACACATTTCGTCTACGATGATGATGATGATGGTGGTGGTGGTGGTGGAAGTGGCAATGTGGTTGCGAAGTGAGAAATGCACGCGCGTTTGCACCTTCCTTGCACAAGCAGCGCATATATAGCACTTGCCGAACGAAACGTCAACGAACAAAAAACGAGACACAACATCGTCAGGTGGGAAGAAAACAAACGCGCATTTGCTTGGTCCTCCATGGCTTTGCGGAACAAAAAACTGTGGAAACGGAATACGCAGAGATTGGGAGCCAACCTAGCCACTGTGTTTTTCAGGGGTTGTTCGTACGAAAGCCGCATCTCTCAACCATCGCTACAACTTGCCAGGGGCGTTTTAATGCAAAAGAGTCCACACTGCCAATGCATACCAAGCTTTAAAGTGCCAACTAATGCAAAACTAATGGTTTAGCCATCCTTAAAGGGTATCCAATCGAACCACAAACAAATACAACACCAAGTCGTAAAATTACAAGCTTGTCAAAGCGGCCATTACAGCCCATAACACAAGAAAGCTTCCAGGCTTTTTGGGTTACATTTGCCACGCCTTAAAGTTGCACTTCCGTCATTTTTAACTAAATTTTGAACCCAACACCCATCAAACGCTGGGATTTTCACCTCCCGCCAAGCAGCATCGCAGCGATAGTCGCCCTGTTCCATGAGAAAATACTGGCAGCAAAGGTTGGCTCAAAAGCGAAATAAGCTTCCCAGCGTGACAAGACGAACGATATGTAGTCACAGGTGACAAGCTTACGACACAGCCCGATCCTGACCTCTCGCGCCACCTTCATTCGCCCACCAGTAAAGGCCGTTATGTACACCCAACTCATCTGCAGAGTTCGCAAACAGGTTTGGACAGGATGTGCTTTTTTTTTAAGAACTGCATGAGATCCTTGACAAAAAAAAGAAAAACAAGAAACACACAACAAAAAGGAAAGTTAACGACTCGCGCAAGTCGAGAAGGCAATGTCATGTGGAAGCTCCGGTCCATCTTTGGCATAGCTCATCTGAGGTAGGCAACTATGGCAGTCCCGTTGACAAAAAAAAGCACACGCCCGTCCAAGCCTCGTTGAGAGACAGTCGAGACAGCTACTACAGCGACAAAGTATAACCTCGAGCCCTTGTACAGTGAAGTGTGCCGGAGGTAATTTTGCGATAGAATTTACTACAGCGGCTGCTAGCATCGAGTAAAAAATTGCATTGCCGGGGTGGCACCGACGGCCTAACACGAAAATAACAAACAAAATTGCAGGAGGCGAGAACAGCGTAGTCGGATTGCTCCAGAGCGAAGTTGTTGCAAAGTTGCGATTCAATTTTAAACTCATTCTCGGGTGAAGACATCCTAGGAGTCACAAAACTGTTGCAATGCTAAGTTGTTGGCTCAAGGCACGTTACTGGGAGCCAGTTGAATACACAGCCTGCAGTTCTTGTCCAAATATACTTCTCGCGCTGTAGAAACCTGTCCTTTTGATAGACATTAAAAGGAAAACACTTTGCTCAACAAAAAAAAAAGGGAGAAAATATAGAACGTGGCGGGAAAAAGCAAAATTGTGTGCTAACTGCCCAAGTCAAATGTTACAACTACTAGTCCGAGTGGGGAAATTTCTCGGCAAAACTGTGCAGAAGAATGATGGCCACAGCACTGAACCACAAAGTTTTGAGCGATGCAGTTTTCAATGCAGTTGCTTATTAAATGCTGAAAGTGAAACCAAACTTACAATTCTGGAGCTCTTTTACAAGTTAGGCAGCCCGGCAACACATGTACCTACACCACAGCTCTGTTCAAACAATAAGGCGTGCTGTAGTGGAAGGCTACAAATGAATTCAAACAACCTGCGGGTCTTTAACGTATCCCCCCATGCACACACCAAGATGCGATCCATGACATAATACTCTGTACCGCTGCCACGACTATTGCAATCAACACGCACGTAAGCTGATTTGCCACCAAACAAAAAAAAATAAAAGGGCGATACTACAGCACACATCCGGAAAGGTTCGCATTTGTCCCCCAAACAAATGAAATCACTCGGGCTACACATACATATGCAGAGCATGAATACCAGTACATGCAAGGAGACGGGTCATCCACGATATGTGAGCCACTGGAGAGATCATCCGAGAGGTTTAGGCCTAAACGCAAACAACTCCCGGCACAAAAACGTTACATAAAAGAAGGCTTAGCTAACTCTACTGTGGAATTTGAGCCACAAACTGAAATGACCGACTGCCTATAAACTTAATGGAGCAACAGTTTCATCAGCGTGATGCCGCAGACAGTTCAGGTCTTGGCCCCTTGCCTTGTTCCTCAGCACCTTTTCTAGCTGTGTCTGACATTTCAGAGCAAATGCCCCTTCACGTTTACCTTCAAAAAGCATGTGTCAGATTCAAAACAAAGAACCAAAAGCCGTTTACGCGTTTGAGACCTGTGGAATTCAACACCCGACAATTTCTGTGCATCAGAAGCAACGACTGCCTTCATTTTTGTGAACGCCGACTCAGGGCGGGAAGAGTAAATGCGACCAAGGGCTAAGATCAAGCTCGCCTGAAAAATGCCTCCACATCCACAATTTACAGAACTTCCAAACACTGTAACAAAACACGAGGGGATATTGGTGCGGTAAGCTTGTAGGAAGCTGCAAAACGAGCCAAGCCAAGACAATGCTGCTGACTAGGCTATCGACTACAGCCCCGCAATTTCGTGTCACAGCAGTTTTTTTGTTTCTCTCTTTCTCGTATAGTAAGTAGATACGCAAAATTCCGAAGAATAGCGCGCCGCGTTAACTTCGAACATTTCCTTATTCCATTTTTGCAATGCTCGTGCATTCGTGGGTGTCGGCATGCCGACAAAAAAGATGCATCATGTGACTAAGAAGACGAAGGAATAGAAAAAAACAGTTGCACCATTTTGCATTTCCTATGTACTTCTTAATGCGACAGCTTTTTATGGGCGCCATGAACTAAATGCCGGTAGCCAGGCGCAAAATCACAAATTTGTATTTTATGCATCAGACGGAACATAGCAGAGAGCTGTGAATGAATCAGACCCCTTAAGCGTATAGCTAGTCCCGTTTTTAGCTGAACACCGACAAACTTTTAGAGTCACCCATAAAACAGCTATGCACTTTTGGCATTGCATTAAATTCGCATCTCTGCCCAACCTCAAACTACCGACTTTCAAACTCTAAAATCGCGCGCACATAGCCCAATAAAAACACTGTCGCATTTCAGAGGAAATAATGAAGAAATTTTAAAAAATCCCTAAACAACAAAAAACATGGTAACAACTGCAAGGCACACTTCTTCCATTTACAAATGCAAATACCCTCGAGGCATAGTTAAGATGCAAAGGACAAAAGACACTGTCTTTTTTTTTTCTTTACACGAGTGGGACAAAACAAAGTGCTCACAAAAGCAAAACTAAACATTACGGGGAAAAAAAAAACGCCAAAAGATTACTAGTCACTTTGGGAATATTGCAAGGGCGAGATATGACACTATGTACAGAACGGCAAAAACCCTCCGGTCGTGAGACAAACAAAAACAACACTGCAGACAACGACAGTAAAAACCACGAAACAAAGATTGGGGGAAAATAGGGGAGAGCTCCCAAATGCGCAAATTGGAACCGCGCACGCTCGTTTCCCCTTCCAGATGCACCTGTCACCGGCAGTTTCTGGCGAGAGACCCGACTGACAAACGACCTTTCGGAACACAAGTTGAATGTGGTACACGCTCCACAAAAAAATAGGATTCCGTTGAGCTCTCTTGGGCAGAAGTTTTCTCACAGGCAAAGGTGCGACAGTTGGACTCGTTGTTCAACTTCTGCGCCACTGAGACTAAGCAGATCACATGTGATGCAGGGAATAGTTGGTGGTAAACGGAAAAGCAGATAATAACCTAACTGCCACATCCCATCTACTGTCCAACAGACCCAAAGGGCAGTACATAAAGCAAGTGTCATTCTTTAGGCTTTCAACGTATAGTGTCACACGTGCCTGGGGAAACCAACTGACCACTCACTACCCTCGAACTACCCTTTTCAAGACCACTACATCGATAGAGCCCCGCCCCTGTTGGAAATGGGATTTTTAAAAAAACGTCGGAGGATTTTCGCTAGGCCTTGTTAGGGCTAGACGAGTTTGCACAATGCCACTGTGGAACAGTAGAATTGAAAATGAGCAAATAAATGAGCAATGCTGGAATAACGTGAAAAACCCGTCGCGCTTCCACTGCTTTACAAAAGGGTTTTTTTTTCACGCTACGTTTGATCAAGAGTCAAGAGAGAAACACGTATGCACACTGCGTGGCGGCCATTTTCGTTCGAACTCACGACCCATTACGGCTGCCACGGTTTCGCATCCACGGAAACAAACAACACGATGAAAAGCGGTGGGCTAAGTGTTGTCCCTTGCGGTACGCCGGTACGAGTTAAAAACAAAAGCAGCCAGTGGCAGAAAAAAATGGGGACAGACTAACATACACACGAACGTTGCAGGACTGTAAAAACACTTCGGTGGCATCTCGTCCTTTGTTAAAAACGATCAACGTATCTAACTGGGTGAATACGCAGCTTTCACATATGATACAACATACGACAACACTGCAGCTAGCTGCGAGACACAGAAAACACACAAAACGATAAATGGCAACAAAACGCATATACAGCCATGAACAAAGCGGGGCAAACGAGAACACACAACTACAATACTGCTATCGTTTGAACAAATAAAAAAATATACAAGAGCTACATTGGAAAAAAAAGAAGCCGATCGAGTCTCTCGCCAGGCCAGCCCTTTTGTCTTTTTTTATTTTGTTTTTTTTCATTCCCAACGACCCTTCCGAAAGTCCCGCACCTTCAGTAATGGCGGTGGTTTGGCATCGTTTCTGTTTTCACCGAGGTCGAGCGGTGGAGACCACCGCCCAGCCGCGCAATATCGACGAGTGGTATTGCAATAAGCGGTGTCAACAAAAAGGGGTGGCAAGGGTGGACGATCCCACCCCCAAAGACGCAAATAAGGAAGGAAGCACTGCGGGGTAGACAGAAAGGTCGCTGTCTCCCCGGGGCGAAGAGTACCGACCGAAGACGCGGAGAGAGGATCGCGCGACGGGCGAGAGACAAGAAAGCTTGAAATGCACGAAGGTGCTCAGCCGAAGCGCTCCTTGACTAGATACATGAGCTTCTTCTTGCCCTTGTAGGCAGCCTTCATGTTGTCGACGAGCTGCGCAAACTGGACGTGCCCGTCCTGGGCGAGGAGGAAGGTGTCTCGGGCCTTGCCCAGGAACTCGATGAAGTCGCCGTAGTGCCTCGGCGAGATGTGGGCCAGCCGCGAGTGGGTGGTGTTGACGTAGGCCGCGATGGCCGCGTCGAGCAGCGGCCGCAGCGGGGGCTTGTCCAGTGCGAG
This sequence comes from Haemaphysalis longicornis, assembly GCF_048455015.1. NCBI lineage: Eukaryota > Metazoa > Arthropoda > Arachnida > Ixodida > Ixodidae > Haemaphysalis > Haemaphysalis longicornis. Next base: position 46,129,794 of record NW_027526225.1, on the reverse strand, counting down.
GGCACGCACGCATCGCCGCTTGGCATCGAGCGGCGCCGCGGACGCACCCATGCCGGGAGCCGCCATGGAGCAGCGGCGCAGGATGTCGGCGAGCACAGTGGCGCACTGGACGTGCTTGACGAGCAGCGGAACGAGGCCGGCCAGCTCGGCGCGGCCGAGCGAGTGTGCCAGGGCGCAGGCCCAGTGGATGTCGTTGATGGCCGGGTGGGCGTCCTGGTTGTAGGCGAGCTGGACGCCGCGCGTGGCCAGCACAGCCAGCTTGTACGCGCGGTGGGCGTAGCCCCGGTGCTCCATGTAGCGGGCCACGGTGAAGAGCTGCGAGGAGCTCATGACCCCGGAGCCGGCGGCGTCCACCACGATCTGGTGGGCCGTCTCGAAGGCATACGCGTCCCCCTCGCACAGGGTCAGGGCGTTGAGCGCGCAGTTGGGCGGGTCCTTGGAGGCGCACTGCAGCGCCAGGGTGCGTGCGCATGACGACAGCTCCTCCTGCTGGCCAAAGTCCAGGCCCAGGCGCAGGATGGTGGCGTGCGACATGACCGTCGTCGCCACTGGCCCTGTTCACCGTGGGGGTGAGGGTTGGGGAAAGAGAGAGGATGCAGAAGGAAGGAAGCGGGAGGTCCCCTTTAAAAACTACTTCTTCTCGAGAGATACACATTTTGTTGGGTGCATACCGACTGCACATTCACTCAGACACAGCTGAGTCAATTCGCATACGGCGTGAGCTCACTGAACGGAATGACTAAAAGTGCACTCAAAAATAAAGCAGACAACACAGCATTTCTGGGTGAATAATTCAAACAAAGGATTACCCCTGAAACTGCGAATGATGAGATCACTCGTACCAGCTCGATGAATGATGAAGTCGTACAGTCATCAGCAGCGGCTGAGGTATAGAAGTGACCCTTCATTTTCATGCACAGGTCTGCCAGTGTTTCGTAGCATCGATAAAGCAATGCTACTATGCCCTACATTTGATGTCGTGAGTGACTGAAGTACCCCTACCGTATTTGCTCGCATACTGCTCAGGCCCACACAATGCTGCTACCCCACACACTGGCCCTCTCCAAAAATTAGATTTCTCTCTCCCTCTCGCATGATCACTGCCTACACGTCTGCCTGCCAGTCCCTCAGCAGTTAGCCACAAAGCCGTCAGCACCGACAGCAGAGAGTAGGTAAGGTTAGGCTAGCCTCTGCAAGCAAACCCTTCGCTCGCACTATGTACTAGTCGAACACATAGTAGTTTCATTACAAAGTCAAGCCCCATTCAGGGGGAAAAAAAAAAAAGTCTTACGCTTGTACACCACCTGGAATGAAAATCAAGGCCTACGTGAATTTTAGGTAGAACCGAAAAGCATTTGATTGAAAGTTAGTCTCGGGCAATTCCCACACCTTTAAACCTTACAACGCAACTTCCATACAGTTGTCCGTGAAAAAAAAAGGTGCATGTTATGTGCGTGTAAACATGCTACTCTACTGCCTAACACCTTCTCTTTCCACTTGAACCCTCGACGCAGCTCTAAACAAGCCCATCTACACATAGGGCATCCTGTTGGCTAAGTCAATAGGCACACGACTAAACTGAAGCTTTCGGTGTTGAAGCATACACCCCTCCAAAAAACATCAGCGGACACTAAGACACTTTGTAATGGTTGTGAAAGCGAAAGCATGAGTGCCCAGTTCGCCGCTTAAGACACCTGAGCGTCTCAAGTGGCGTTTGAGACGCCACTTGAGACGCTTTGCTTTGCGATCCACCTGAACAGCTTCGATCTGCCTACTGCGAACTGCACTGCTGCGCGTTACTGCCACAGGGTCTGTGACGGTGGTGACTTTCACAGCAGCAGCTTCTCCAACTTACTCCCTTCATCTGCGCGTGTACTAAATGGACGACAACCTCTCGCTGCTTCTGAGTTTAAGGGGGGACACGGGTCTTTGGGACGAAAAAATCGCGAAAAAGTCGATTTTTTGAAAACAAGATTTTCGAATTCCGCAACTATTATTCTCTCTATGTGCGAAGTTTTGTGTCTCGTGAACCAGTATTTAAAACGTTATATTGATTTATAACGCGCGTGGGAGCTGAATTTTTGCTGAAGCCGATGCAAAAACGGCCCTACTTTCGCGTTGTGCGGCGGTCGTACCGCATGCCTGATCGCAGCAACCTCGGTATCGTTTGAAAGAGCGGCTTTTCTTCTTTTTTTTCGCGCCACAACTGCCCCCGTGCAGACATTGTCCGAATAGCAAAACGGCGCCAAAAACCCCCGCAACTAGCGATCCCATTCGCCGAGAGAAGGCACGTGACCAAATCTCGTCCCCTGATTGGCAGAGCCTGGTTTGCATCGTCTGCTCTGGTAGTGCGAGCGCATCCGAGGCGGCTCCATCTTGCTTATCGTGTTCGCACCACAAGCAAAGAGCCATGCCGAAGGCCCAGCTAAAGTTTGCTACGAGGCACAAGTTTGGGAAAAAAGCGAAGCGGTTCTTGTACAACTTCCACAAGAGTCCTGCAGTAGCGGAGGAAAGCGCCGGGCCTGACGCGCTACCCGCGCCGAGCTGCGCGGAAGCCACCGCCGACGACGTAGGCCTAACGGCCCCACCAGTCAGCGGAAATGCTTTGGAAAGCGGCCGTATGAGACGCGACACAGTGATGCTGCAACCTGAAGATTTGCTGCAGAGAGAGGTGGTTGCACACGAACAGTTGAAAGCGCTTTCTTCAACTCCTGCAACTGAGCGGAAATCCAACTTGTTCACGAGCGCCGACGACACTCCTCCCGGCCCACCTGACGAGAGCAGCTTCGTGATTGCGAGTTTGGACTGCGTCAACATGTTGCTGTCGGCTGTAAAGTGCAGCGTTTGCGGTGACAGCGTGACATTTAGAACCGGCGAGCGGGCGTACGGCCTTTCCGTAAAGATGGTTATCGTGTGTGCGACCTGCGGTGATGTTGCCTCGGAGTGGAGCTCTCCCCGCGTGAACAGCGATAAGAAAGTTAATCCGTTTATCGTGAACGTTCTCGCCGCGCGAGCGATGCAGGCTACGGGAAATCGCCAAACCGCGCTGAACGATGTGTTTGCTACAATGAACATTTCTCACCGCGGGCTGCACACCAAAACGTGGCAAGGCTACGTGAAGGAGAAGCTTGCGCCCGCTGCGACTCGCGCTGCCGACAACGTGATGGCCGAAAGTGCGCATTCAGTGAGAAAGCTCTACGACGATCTGCAACTGGACAACCCCGGTAACATTTGTGTTACGTACGACGGGTCGTGGATGACGCGAGGCCACTCGTCTCACATCGGCGTCGGCGTGGTTATCGAACTCTTTACGGGATTAGTTCTAGACTTCGTCGTGCTGAGCAACTTTTGTGCTGGGTGCGAGCGCGGGCCAAAGGTAGGCGACCCAGCTTACCAAGCTTGGAAGGACAATCACGTCTGTCAAAAAAACACTGAAAAGAAGGCTGGTGAGATGGAGGTGGAGGCCGGTCTCATCCTCTTTGAGAGGTCACTGCAGCTGCACAAACTAAGGTACACCACAATTCTGTCAGACGGCGACAGCCGCACCTACTTGGCGTTGGTGGATGCCAAGGTGTATGGTTTTATTCCAATCAAGAAGGAAGACTGTGTCAATCATGTGAAGAAGAGGATGGGCACCACCCTGCGTAACCTGCTTGCAAAAGGTACGGGCTCGGCATCTGAGAGGCTCGGTGGCAAGGGTCGGCTAACTGGCGACCTTGTCACTAAGCTCAGTTCTTATTATGGCTGGGCATTGAAATCGCACAGTGGCGACGTCAGGGCCATGCACAAAGCGGTGATGGCCACCTACCACCACATCACTTCAAACGATACCGTGTCCAACCACAGCCTCTGCCCACCAGGCCCGGACTCGTGGTGCCGGCAGAACGCTGCCAAGGCGAAGGGGGAGCCCACTCCAAAACACAGATACAACCTGCCACCTCACGTGTGCGAGGCTCTTCTACCTGTGTACAAGCGTCTTTCGGACGAAAAGCTCCTGCAGCGCTGCCTGCAAGGCAAAACGCAGAACTCCAATGAGTCCCTCCACTCCATGATATGGGCCCTGGCACCCAAGGAGAAGCACGCGTCGCTGTTCACTGTGCAAGCTGCTGTGGCTGAGGCGGTGCTGAAGTTTAACGCAGGCAACGAAAGAGCCTCGGCTTCCATTCTCAAGCAACTTGACCTGAACCCTGGGCTTGCCAGCACGAAGCGTATGGCAGAAAAAGACCGCCGTCGAGGATCCGCCTCTGCACGCAAGCACAAGTCAGCTGATGGCATGCAGCGAGCTTTCAAGAAGCGCCACTCCGGTGCCTCCAGTCAAACAGATTATGTGCCTGGTGGCTACTGACTCCATACCAGTGTAAATACACTGCAATTTTGTTGTTGTTCTCACTGAAAACGAGTCTGCTGTTTCTTTCTTCATTTTCTCAAAACACTAATTTTGGCCTGTCTGCAAACTTGCGGAAGAGCTATCTCAGCTCTCAGGGCACACAAAACTATAATTTTTGTTGTGCCATGGAGCAGAATGTGCAAAGCACACAATGGTAGGAACAGAATTTTTATTATATGCGTCGAAAATTTTTTATTTCGCTCTGAACCAGACCTCATGGTGCCAAGTTTTGAACAACAAACTTTAAACTGCCATAAAATCACTACTTGTGGCCTTATCAAAAAAGTACTCCTAACATTGTGTTCCTTGTGCTTTCTAGTACATTTTGGTGTGAAGAAAAGAACTTTCAGTTAGTTAGGCTTTTTTCTACTAATTACGCAAGAAATCACTAATTAATGTTAATTATATTAAAAACTAATTGGCACAGAAACAAAATAAGTGCAGATTTGAGATCAGCACAGCAAACTACATCAGGGAGTCAAGTGTCATTGCAGTTGGTAAAAAAACAAGGAAGATAGGTTTAAGACCAGTGTCCCCCCTTAAGCTCATTCTGTTCAATGCTACGTGCTATGAACGCCTCCGACGGAATGTTTTTCTTTTTAATTATAAGCTGATGCTGGATTTTTCGCACAAGCTCATGCTATTGATTGTTGCGTATAGTATAATGCTTCCGGAAAAGTCATTTCCCTATTTTTATTACAGAAACTGACAGCGGCCTTTTTACTCAGCTTGCGCTATTGAACACCACATGCTTACAAAAGCGTTCTTTTTTTTTTTTTTCAGAAGCCAAAGCAGGCTTCTTCTCTCTAGCTCAGACTGCTGAATGCATTGCTATAGAATGCCTCCGAAGGAGTAGTTTTTCTATTTCTTTATTACATACATGATCCGACGCCAAACACCAGCTTTTCTGCTCCGGCTGGTGATGTTGAATGCCACGTGCTATAGAATGCCTCATGCAAACCAAACGCCTTGTGAAAGAGCTGTTTTTTTTGTTACAGACAACGTACACCGGCTTTTTCACCTTAAAGGGACCCTTTAAGGCTTCAACCCTTAAAAACCTGCACTTATTGTTTCTGAATGCCGTTGAGGACACCCAGCTGAAGGGACCATGAAAGCACCATTCAACTTTGCCTTAAGCCTAGTTTGTGACTCGCACTTTGATTGCAATGAACAATGTTTTCATTAGAGAGGAATATGCACTTAAGAGACTACCCACTATAGGTGACCAGTAAAAAGCGCAAAGGCTCCTCACGGGTACGCCATCTGCTCCCGTTACTTCCGGTTCGATATCTCTCCAGCCCTCCCGTAAGCCGGCGGCTTTCGGGCGCGTGTGTGCGCGTTGTTTATTTGTCGAGTGCTTTACTGTCAGATAAACCCCTAGTTGGGTCAATCGTCGTTATTTATGGAATTCCCGATGCATGAGCGTTTTTTTTCCCCGGTGGAAACCGATAAACAACAACCAGCACACGCGCGTGAAAGCCCAGGGCGTATGGGAGGCCAGAAGAGCTCCTGAACCTGAAGTGATGGCACTCGGCGGGAGTAAACAATGTACCCATGAGCCTTTACGCTTTTCACTGGTCACCTATTTAAACAGTACCGTGGAGCACAAAAAAAGTTGCGACGTTTCACTTTGTGAATACGGGTTATGCACAACTGCATCGAATGGCTTACAAATGCCTTGAATAAACGATAGTCTGTGCCAAGCACAGACAGCCATGCAAAAGTAGCGTTCATTCCTGTTTGACAAGCGTTGCCCAATTCTCAACAGTGGAAACATGCGACTCTGTAGAGGTATCTGTCACGTTGGTTCAGAGTAGCAATGATTTAACACGTACTAAGTGCCAGACCTTAGGCCTAACATTTCACTGTGAGGTCTTACGAGATCAACTGGTAGCCCCAGCCCGAAGCACGTTGAGTACAGTGAGTACTCTCTCTAATGGATGTTAGCTTTGGCAATGTTAGACATCAAAGTGCGGCAGGTTATACCTACCATCCTACGTTTAGGCCTAACGTGAGGTAAGGCGGCAAAGGGAATTACTGATAGCGGCAGTCAGGCGCATCCATCAGCAACTCGTTCTTGTGGTGCACCTACGCTGTAAAATTATTTACACCCTTAAATCACTGTCTATACTAACACCCTTACACCCTAGCAATACACAATAGTACACCCTTTTTAATTTTATCGCTAATTACACCCTTCCAGGGAGTTTTTCCTCGTTTCCTGGCGGGGTGCAAGGGTGCCAGTTATAGACATTTAGGAAGGCGTCAGCCGATCCCACTATTACGGCGCAGGCGCAGAGAAGCAGCAGAAGTGAACGCACCGGTGGCCTCGGTGGGGGTGAAGAACTGGTACCACTTGTGCATGATGGAGACGAGGGCCTCGAGGCCGATCTCGGTGGCGCAAGTCACCAGCCAGCGCACCATCTCCCGACGTCGCCAGTTCAGCGAGGCCAGTGTCACCCGCATCACCTGCAGGCCCAGCTCGAAAGCCACGTTGAGCAGGGCCAGGTGCCGGGGCCCCCCGTCTGGGGGCACCGCGATGCGGAAGGCGTCCTGTGCCAGCTTGAACAGCTGCGACGAGCTGTGGATGTTGCGCTGCGACGACTTGAGCACCGTCCGCAGACGCATCACGTCGTCTGGTGAGGGAAAGAAGGGGCAGCAAGGAAGGTGAGGAGACTCTCGGAAATGACAAGGCTGCTGCAGAAATTGATTTACGCCCTTATTAAAGAGCTATTTTCGCCATCTATATCCAGCACCCTTGGTGCACCCTAGCAAAAAAAAAAGAACACTAGAAAAACACCCTTAGGCTGCATACTGAAGAACCAAGGAAAACACCCCTCTAAGGATTGTGTTGTCTTTAGAGCACCCCTAAAAAGGGGTGTTTTTCTAGTGCTCTTGCTAGTGTGTAAGGGTGCCAGTTGGAAACAGAAATTACCCTTAAAGGCGCACTGTAACATGATTTACTCTTAAGGGGAATTTTCGCTGCCTATAACACCTTTACACCTTAGCAATAGAACTAAGGGGAACACCCCTTTTCAATTTACAGGGTGTTTTGCTGTTTATAACCCTTTAAAAAGGGGATGTTTTTCTAGTATTTCTGCCAGGGTGCAAGGGTGTGACAAAAATCATCCTTTAGGGTGCACTATAAAATGCTTTACACTATTAAGGGGAATTTTTGCTGCCCTGTGTAAGGGGAACAGCACCCTTACACACTAGCAAAAGTTTGTTAATAAAGGAAAATACCCCTTTCTAATTAAAAGGGTGTTTTCTCGTTTACAACACAGTTCAGGAAGGGGTGTTTTTCTAGTGTTCTTGCTAGGGTCTAAGGGTGTTAGATACACAAAATCACCTTTAAGAGCGTAAATTATTCCACAGTGTGCAGAGTAAAATTATTTAGACTCTTTTAGTTACCTAACACCCTTACTACTGGCAAGAACAATAGAAAAAGCACTTTGATATGGTGTAATGAACACAAAACACCCTTTAAAGGGCTGTCTTCTGGTATTTTTGCTAGGGCTTAAGGGTGTTTAAACTACAAAACACCCTTTAAAAAGCGGTGTGTACTACACTGTAAAATGAATTACACCCCTTCTGAGTATAACACCTTTACACTTCAGCAAAAAAAGCACCCTATGACAGGGTGTAATTATAGATAAAACACCCTTTAAAAGGGTGTATCCCCGTGCTTTTGCTAGGTTGTAAGGGTGTTATAACTGACAAAACACCCTTGAGGGGTTTAGTGCATTATTTTTGCTAGGGTGTAATGGTGGTAGCATTAGAAAGTGATAAGGGTGTAACTTTACGCCCTCAGAAGATGGTGTAAATCCCTTTTAACAGGGACGGGATGCCCACCCTTGGCGGCCGACAGCATGGTGGAGGCCAGGGCGCACTGCTGCACCTCGACGTGACCCAGGGTGAACCAGCGGGGGTAGCGGCTGGGGGCCGTTGGGGGAGCGGGCCCCAGCGGGGCCCCCGCGCCCCCTCCTCCGCCGGGGTCGTCGGGCTCCTCCTGGTTCTCGAGCACGGGCAGCCGCATGGCGCGCAGGCCCACGCTGTAGGCCAGGTCGGCGTCGTAGGGCAGCAGGGCCCCGAACAGGTAGCGGGCAAAGGTGTGCATGGGCACGCTCTCCGGGTGGGCGCCCACGCCCAGGCCCGAGTAGGGGCCCCCCTCCAGCAGCAGCATGGCCTGCTTGCGCAGCACCCCCACCAGCAGCCCGTCCGCGTCCACGTCGCGCAGGCGGGCAATCAGCCGCTCCTCCTGACGGCACGCCTTCTCCTGGGATGGGGGGAGGGAGGTAAAGGAGCGCACGGTTTTTTTTGGGAGGCTTCCTCCTTAAGGGCCAACTGCACTCAAAAATTTTTTTTGTCCAAATAAGTAGTCTATGCTCTTAAAATCACCATGGCGAAATCCTTAGATTCGTAATCACAAAGAGCGCTAGGTACCGCCGTTCAAAGTACCTCCGAGCAGACGACGTTTGCACCTGGCGGAGAGTCGCCGTAACAAGTTCCGAGCGGCCTGTGACGGAGGTTGGGGAACCTGTCCCGTGAAGCTCGCGCTTCTCCGGCGACTTGCAGGGCGCTCCGCCGGGCGCAGGGATGCGTTCGCCCGGGGTTTCTCTGCTACACCAGCGCGCTGTACTGGCGTCGCCATCAAATGTTTAAACTAACCGCATAGGCAGTAATATCCCCCATTTTTCTCAATGCAAAAAAAAAATGATTAGAAGCCTAAACCTATTCAGGCGCTTGCGAACGTGTTGGAGTTAGCAAAACTCTTTTTACTTGAAAATAATATGTTTACTCAAAGAAAAAAATAGTGCGAAAGGAGCACTTGCCTTACATTTGGCATTCCTATTGCATTTACCACAGAAAAAAAAAAGATATATAATAAATTATTGACCACGTGCACTTTAGCGTCCAATATTTGCCTCATTTGGGCTGGCCCAACGCCACCTCTATCCTTTAGACATTTCCAAAAGTTTTACGACCCAAATAGAGTTCTTGTACACGCGGCTATAAACATTTGTGCGACTTTTGTCTCGCTTGCTAAGTGAACCAAAATCAGCCTTTCTCGTAGTAACAAATACACCCGCACAAATATTGGCCATCGTATTTGGGAAGTGCGAAAAGTAAACTGCTCCTCTCCTAAACAATAGATTATATTTTTGTTCGATTCCCAAGTGAAGTATTTACTTTGAGCGTTAGATTTAGTTTATTTGAAAGTAAAACGTTTTCAACAGTACCTGTCTCTGGTTAAAGTAGAAAACAGCGGTAGATAGGAAGTGTTTTCGTGTTTTAGTGCGTCATTTAGCTCTGGAGGCGGGCTTATAGTTTCAGATCCCTTTTATAATTCGATTCTCGATGTGCACACAGAAGAAAAAATACTGGGCTGATATTCACGAAGCTGTTTGTAGGTAATGTATAGTAGAAATAGTGATTTATCTCCGCCCGCGTGATAGCCGAGGGGTCGGCTATAATAAAAGCTGCTTTTCGATATCGTATACGAGCAAATAGCTTTGTAAATCAGGGTCCATTTTTTACTTGCAATGCCAAAAATTGCCATTCCGGCAGTTATTATGATGGAAAAAATTACTGTCGGGTGGTCTACTTCATCTCAATTGATAGCAACGGGATGCCGGAATTGCGCCCAACTCCATTATCATGGGCAAACGTTAGTGGAAGTTCTTCTGTGGAAATAAAAAAGCGAAACGCGGCGCTACCACGCGCATTTGAAGGCGGCTCTGAGCGGCCACCGGCTCTGGCGCGGTCGCTTCCGTTCCCTCACGTACGTCACGTCCGGCCGCCGCTATGGCCGCCTTTTCTATTCAGTTTCGGTTCCGAAAACGCGAATGTCGCGAGCCGTTTTCGTCGAGCGCGTTGATGTTTGAAGCGCAATATTTTGCATTTCGCACCCTTTTTATATGAACTGTTAAATGACATTATTTTTACGTTGTCGAAAATTTGAGTGCAGTTGGCCTTTAAGGAGGGGGACGATTCCACCGACGCGAACCCAGACCAGAAGGGCTCCCGCATCCATCCTGCTGAGGCCACACAGGTAACGACTGCAGCTGCAATCGTGCACTGTTCCACAAGCTAAGAGTTCACATGACAACACCGTCTCATAGCGGCATTCCTCTGTCTTTTATGTTGTTTCTATCCTTCACAACTGCGAGGACACGTGTCTTGACAGCAGACGACACACCTTGTTACAAGACATCTTGTTATGGGGCACCCTGTTTAAGGCCACTTTGTTACAAGGCCCTTGCAATGAGGCGACCTGTTACAGGGGCCCTTGTTACAAGGCACCTTGACTGCCGGAGTTCACATGACGCCATTCGCCAGCCCCTTATGTTGTTTCTATCCTTCACAGCTGTGATAACTCGTGTCTTGACAGCAGATGACACACCTTTTTACAAGACACCTTGTTTCAAAGCACCTTGTCATGGGGCACCCTGTTGCAGGCCACCTTGTTACGAGGCACCTTGCCGTGAGTGGCTGTCTTAGTGCCTGACAGCTGGTCGCCTGTTACAGGGGCCCTTGTTACAAGGCGCCTTGATTGCCAAGGATTCCTCACCTAAATGCCAAGTCAGCCCTGAACAAAGCACACACCTGTCAGGCAGTAAGACAGCCACCACTTCCAAACGGCACAACACCGGCTGTTTTGAAGGCATCTTTTTCTACGTCCAGCAAGCCATAAAGAGCAGCTGAAGACAGGCACAGCTTGCACCGCATCAGACAATTCTGCTCCAGGAAGCTGGCCCTAAAACCCATTTTCTCCTCTTCACAGCCTGTTGCCAGGAATGGCAACTGTTCAAACACCAACACAATCGTGCGAGTGCGGCCACTGCACAGGACCGGTCAAAAGCCCCCTGCCGTACCTGCGCGTAGAGTCCCACGGGCATGGAGCGCTGCTGCCCAAGCCCCACCAGGGCCGCTTCCACAGCCAGCGAGAGGAGCGACTCGCTGCGATCCCGACTGCCGGGCACCGCCACGTGGCGATACCTGCACGCACACCACCCCCGTCACTCGCCCGCAATCTCCGGGGGCACGCCGTCACAGAACACAAACACTCCAACAGCCAGCCCTCAACCAGTTACATTTCATCTTGGTCACTCAGTCAACCCAGACAAGAGTGCCTGCTTCGGCCAAGGAAGTTACTTTGCAACAAAAAAAGGAACCAGGACTGCCAGGCCTTTAAATGGACTTGATAAGTGTTCACTTACACTTTGCAGCCTCCACAACAAGGCATTTTCTTTTTACACTTATCCTTCACTGTTCTACGGCTGCAGCACATTCATACAATTTCTGAACAACTGGAAGTGGAGCTCTCTTCATAGTGCTAAAGCACTACTAGCCTGCTGGGTTCGTGGGAAATTTTGTAAGCCTCCCGTATTTTCCAGCTGACAACTCCCAAAAAGGTTCACCCACAGCAAGGGGAGAGGGGCAGTGTGGGCATGCGACGTACCGATGTTAGGCCTAACGTCGAATTGGAGGTCTCAACATTTTCAACCAATACTTGGATTATACCAAACACTGAGTATGATGTTGCTTGGCACCTGATAAGGTTCAATGTGACGGTTGCCTAACTTTAGGCCTAAACATAAGATGTTAGGCCTAACGTGACACCTTGAGGTCCACATCGCGAAGCTGGTCAACCCAGTGGAAAAAGTACTCATTGTACTTAACACACCAGTAGCTTTGGGTACCAGCCAATGTCGCGAGATTTAAAAGTGAAGCATTAGGCCTACGCCACAGCATACCCAACAATTGCTGCTGTTAGTTACAGCAACGCATGGCCTGGAATCGTTTCGTCATTCTTTTTTTCCTTTTTCAGGGAATTTCGCCTACTCTCTTTTCTTACAGACATAGCAATTTTTTCCCTTCTCTTTTAGCTGTTGCTGTCATTTGTACAGTACACGTGATATTATGCGTTATTTGCGTCCCATGCTGTCTGTTGCTATCGCGACATTAGTTTTGTGTTATTGGGTGAAGCAGCAGTGATATTGAGTTGATTTTACTCGCAGCGGCTGCGAAATAATGGCACGCTATTTTTTATGTATTTTGCAACACATAGCCTTCTTTCTTTTCCTTTTCCTTTAGCGAAATAATGGCACGCTATTTTTTATGTATTTTGCAACACATAGCCTTCTTTCTTTTCCTTTATTTTCTTTCGTAATCGCACAGTCGCTGCGTCCCTGACCTGCCTGCCCACTCACAAGCACTGCGTACTTAAGCATGGCCACAAATATGTCAGGTATTTAAAATAGAATACAGCTTTATTATTCATATTATTATTATTTTCATTATTATTACTATTACAGCTACTACTACTATGGCCTGGCACTGGCAGGCTGCAGCCAACAACTCGAGGCAAAGCAAGTTGTATATCCACACAAGCGTACTAGCCACTCACCTCGGTCTTTCCCTGGGTTGCGATGATGTGGAGGAGGAGGAGGAGGGAGAGGACGAGGAGGATCCCCCGTTACCCGCCGCGCCACCACCGCCGCCGCCGCCTCCGCCATTGTTCCCGTGCGGAGGGTGTGACGGGTGCGGGTGGTGCGACGAGTTGGGGTTGGGGTTGGGGTTAGGGTTGTTGTTGTTGTTGTTCCCCCCTCCTCCCCCGCCGTTGTTGTTTCCGCCCCCGCCCCCGTTGTTTCCCCCACCACCTCCACCCCCGTTTCCTGCCGCACTACTGCTGGCGGCCGCTTCTTCGGCCGTCGGCGCCGGAAGAGATTCTGCGAAAAGACACGAGGAAGCGTTGGACTCGCCACGTTCTGCAACTCGAAACGAATACAGCTCATACTGTTGGAAATTCAAATTCAAAGCCTTTGACAGCTGAGGATCTTAGAGAACAAGCCTCCGGATGAATGCTCACAAACAAGGGCGAGTTTGAAACATTCCCATTGAACCCGAACAAGTCCTCACTTTACTTGGGCCAACCAACTGCTGCCATTTTATGGGAAAAAACAGCCAGACCATCATTACAAACTCAGCATGGTTGTGTCCAGATTAACGCTTTCTAAGACTAATTTCTTGGGTATGTTTAACAAAAACACTCTCTTTCTCGTAACGAATTCAATGGGGCGAAAACAAGCTTTTGGGAAACAAAACACTCTTCCCAGACCTGAATCACGAGAGTCAATATTCCTGAATCACGAGAGTCAACTATACTCACACTAATCCCAACATGCGTGACACGTTCTCTTCCATCCCGGTTAAAGATGCAACTGACTAACCTGCCAATCGAACGAAGCTCTGCACCACGCAATTAAAAAATCCCTTCCCCCTCCACAAGCGAATTCCTGTCCAGTTTCTCTTCTTAAAACCCAGGTTGATCCCCAGGTATACCGGTTCATTTGTTCAGGGAAAAAACAACTCGCTCGAACTTACGTTCTCCCACAAAAATCTTCCCACAACCTGGGGCAAAAAACCAACAAGGTTTCACATTCCAGGATCCAGAGGACAACAACACACCAACAGACAGATCACACGCAAGACACGAAGGCAAAGACCACGTCACCCACCGTAGAAGTATTCGAGGTGCTTGCTATCGGGAACCAAGGATGCTTCGGCCAGGGTGTCAAACAGGGAGCCGATGGGGTTGAGCGGGTGGCCCACCCAGCCCTCCGCGTTGGAGTGCGTCGCAAAGTTGGACAGACCTGCATTGGCCAAACATTGGCCAAACATCGTCCAAACGAGATCAGCCACCAATTACAAGGTGGGTCAGATTTTGCACTAATGTGGCTGTTCACCTCCACAAGCACTGCCACACACCTGATAATGCGTTACGGAAAAAGTCCTCACTTTCGGAGAGCTCCAGCGAGTGGCCGAATGCGAATGAGAGTAAAAAAGTGGAACTAAAGTGGCTGTCGCCTTACTTTACACACTTTGTGCAGCATCGGGAACCTAATGCAAGCTACCACAAATAGAACTTTGTTCCCTTGCACGCCATTTGCACCTCAAGCTTGTGTTCGACCCCAAGCCAAGCAATCGAAATGACGATAATGCATTAAAAATTACCAGAACGTTGGCGCACAGCCATCCAACAATACCTATCAAATGCTGCAATAACTTTGCTGCACATTAATTATTTATTAATCAGACACACACACATCTTTACAACACAAAAATGTCACAAAGGTTATTGGCCTACGGGGTGATTTCCATCACTTATCTTAGCATCTTCGTTGCATGCCATACTCCCAGCTTCAAGCTGAAAGCTCTCGACTATGCTCCATTCAAGAGATACACCTCAGTACTAGCAGCAGCAAGACAAAAAAGTTGAAGGCCACTGACGAAATGGGTAGGACTGCTGAGGACCCAACACCAAGAAGTTTCCACTTGTCGCCAAGTGACAAGACTGCTGTCAACTCGCCAAACCTACAGCAAATGTGCATTCGCTATCCCAAAGATAAGCATCATTAAGACTGATTCTTCAGTTAAGCTAGCAGGAGCCACCATAAACGTCTCAATCTGTTCATGTTCAGCTTTTTCCCCCCATCCTCTTCCTCCCTTTGCAACTATTCGGTTGAAAGTCAACTCCCCAAAACTACGTCATGCCACCAGTTTTGCGCTTTCTTTTTTTGCAAAAAAAAAAGTACTGGAGGATCCTGACGCAGGTAAATATGGCAGGTAACTTTGCACACAGCAAAATACAGCCAATGATTTTCCAATAATTAACCATCTATTGAGTAAGTCAAGTGTAACCCTGCTCCTGGGACAATAACGTTGGCCACACTGGGGGGCAGCGAGTTCTACACATTGTAAGTACCTTCCCAGGCTGAAGTCTGCAATGCATAGGCCATGTTCTGACCTTTTCTTGGCCAATTTACACAATTTTTCAACATGAAAGGTTGTTCAAAAAGTCAGTTTTTGTTAGACAATACAGTTGAACCTCGATATAACGAACCTCGATTTAACGAAATCCGCGATATAACGAATTTTTTCAAGTTTTCTAACAAAATTTTGCTAAATGCATGTATTTTTGTCTCGATTTTACGAAGTAATTTTGTGCGGCGCTTTCGATTTAACGAAGTCACGGCAAGAAAGGAAGAACGAAATTCCGGTCGAGGCACGTTTTATTTTGCCTCTCAGGCCCTACATTGAAAAAATTCAGTGCTCAAATTGACTCTTGAAGGCTCAAATGAAAGAAAAGCGGTGAAATCTACGGTTAACAACAATTAAAAGCGAAGAACGAAGCTGCACAAACCGCTAGCGGTCATAGACGGTTTAATAGTGCGGCCACTATTTTGACGTCTCCATCGTTGCCTACGCCAGCGCCCCCTATGCATAGGCTACCGAAGCCTATTTCAAGCTTTTTTTTTCAACGCGTCATTGCTCACGGTGCTGCTGCTTAGGTTGTGCTCGCTGATAACCAAATTAATATTTTGTTCGTGCATCGTTAGGTGAGTTTTGTAAGCAGCATGAGCACTCCAAGAGAAAGAAAAGTGTTCCGAACAAGAGCCTGAGGAAGTTCGGTGAAACTGACAGCCACCGAAGTGTGATGGATGCCATCGATGTTCTGCGGAGGCACGCAGGTGCACACGAATGTTAAGACCTTGTTAGCGCTGTCAGCATACGACCGTCACGTAAAGCCCGCCCTGGTCAAGAAACGCCAAGTACTGCTTACGGACTTCTTCACTACGGCTTGAACATCGAGTGCTGGTGGCAATAAATTGCTCTCTTTGAACGTGGTCATCTTCGTTTCACCAGCGTTCATAAGACAGCTGCGGTGCGGAGAAATCAGTTTCGTAAGGGCTCAGTGGGCATAAAAGTACAGTGGAATCTCGGTCATACGAATCTCAAGGGGCGGCAAAAATATTCGTATCACCCGAAAATTCGTATCATCAGAAAACGAGAAAAAATGGAAATGTGCTGCGCATGCGACAGGCGGCGGCAATATGGCGTCGGCTCTTGCCGCGAAGAGGTGCAGTAAGCTTCAGCAACCGCTTCTAACCTTTTGTTAAAACGGAGCTCAATGTGTAAATTAAATTGCTCATGTGGGAAAGGAGCTGACAGTATGGGAGAAACACTATAAAATGTCATCTACGCCAAATATCCACCGCGCAGGTGGCCCAGCCAGCTGCTGCTGGCGCTCCGAAATTGCCGCAATCACAATGAGGCGCGCGTCTCCCTATTGGCGAAAGTCGTGAGGCTCCTCCCAATGCAGTTAGCGGTAACCGAGGCAGAGGCTGGCGCCTGGGTGCCGGGCTGAATCGTCAGCGCGGGCGTCAAAAGAACGCGCGCTCATCGCCGACGCGACGCGCGCACACGAACTCAAGCCTGAACCGCATGCCATTCGGGCGCGTCGGCGTTTGCGCGCGCGTTCTTTTGACGCCCGCGCTGACGATTTCGCCCCCATGTCAGATTTTACCTCGCTCGTAAAATGACGCGCGACGCGCGCGGCAGTGGGAGGAGCCTGCCGACTTGCGCCAACGGGGAGGCACGCTCTTCATGGCGGCAGTTTGAAAGCGCTCCGGACAGCCCGCTGGCTCCGCCGGTGATGTTTAGGCTTACCACGGTGGCGGATATTTGATAGGCGCTTTCCCTAGCCGCGCGGACGATGCTTTACAGTGTCGTTTTCGGACTCATCAGCTCCCTTACTTCATAAGCAACTTCTTTTGTTCTTTAAAGAGCGGTCAGAAGCGGTCGGTCGAGCCACCCGCCCTACTTCGCGGCCGTTGACGCCGCCATGTTGCCGCGGCTTACCGCGCCGCGCGCCGCATGCGGGTGGTATTCGCGGTGGCGTCAGCGCGCCTGTGGCTTGCGCGGCGCGTTTTCGTGAGCAGAAAACGCTCCATGCAGTTCACGCTTAATGATTTTGTGCCTGCGTGCGACCAAGGCCACACGGCCGCACAAACACTCCCGCCTCCCGTCCACGCCGCAGTCATCTGCTCGCGGCTCGCGTGTTCGTATCACCCGCACGGGGTGATAAATGCGAACGGATCATCCGAATTTTTTTACATTGCGTACAATGCATTTTGGCCAGGGAATTTTGAAAATTCGTATCACAACGAAATTCGTATCAACCGAATTCGTATCACCGAGATTCCACTGTAATTGCTTAATCGAATTTGGCCGGAAGAATTTTATTTAATGTAAGCTTTCCGCTTTCCGGAGCACGTAAGCGCTGCTCCACACAGTGAAGCGGTCCGCGTGTACTCCGCTGAACTCGCAATCATGGCTTTATCTCGAGTGTTGTGGTTGCATCACGCGCCTATACTGCAGAGCCTTTGTACATGAAAAAAGTCTTTCGAAAGTTTCATAGCAGCCTTCCGCTGTTGGCCCGCCACGCCTAGGCCCCTAAGCCTACCACTGAATAGATGAAAAGAGGCGTAACTTCGAACGAGCACCTCGGCGGGGTGAAGTTCACGGGACATGGACGCGGGCGCGGGTTCAATTGACTATAACAGCGGCATTTAGTAGTGACCGAAATGAAAAAAACAAAAAGTGGAAACCTAGTCTGCTATCATATTTAATGAGGCGTTGCGGAAAAAGCACCGGTTTTACGATGACACATGAACTACCGTCGGCTATCCGAATTCCATTGCCCAAGTGTTGAAACTCTTAATTCACACAATTTTCGCGGCCAGTTTTAGTACAAATTTCGCTTTAATTGGAGAGGTAACTACATAGCAGTTGTTGCCTGGCGAGGGCCAAAGTGTTAAAACCCCAATAACTGGTTAAATGAACTGTAAAATCGAAACCTCGATTTTACGAAATTCTCGATTTAACGAAATTTGCGGCCCCAAGTACGACTTCGTTATATCGAGGTTTAACTGTACACCTCTTCTATTGATATGCTCATGTGGGATGTTTTCCTGCAAGGCTTCTGGGTGAAATTTAACAGAATACTAGCACATCTAAGTTGTGCAAATCTTTGTGACCACAAAGAACAGTGAATGCAAAGTGCCTACAAAAAAGAAGCCAACGTTTCAATGGGTGAAAGCTAAAACCAAATATCTGAGGGATAAGATAGCACGAAACCCAATGCAACCTGCTGCGATGTCACTACAGTAACCAGTGTGGCTGCCGCAAACTAATAAATTTTTAAGCGAAGCTTATCAGGTACAAACGCGCGGAACGCCCAATGGCGTTTTAATGTTCAAAGATGATACTACTGAAAACACAAAAGTGAAAATTTCAGAGAAAAAGTCGATTTTTCAACCCGCATGGGACAGTGCAGCCACAAGTACCGTATTTACTCGCATAATCCTCGCACTTTTTTTTCGGAAAAGGCAATGCAAAGTTAGGGGTGCGAGAATTATGCGAGGAAAAAAAAATCTGGTGCACAGTGTTGCCAATTCGCCTTATGCCAATTCCGCTAAATGTAGCGGCCGTTTTTTGTATATGTAAGCTCAGTGTTGCCAACAGCAGCTATTTCTTTTTATTTTATTATTTGCAACGTAAACAGTCTCCTGTCGATCAGCGATCACGAAATTGCCGTCTTTGCTTTCTGGCGCGCGCCCTATCTCGTCGTCGTATGTGCGTGCCCTCCTCCAGTAACGCACGCTGAATTCGGTGACGCCGAAGTGCCTGCCTGCGGCACGGTTGCCGTGTTCGATCGCGTACTCTTTCGCTTTCAATTTGAAAGCGGCAGTGTAGCTGGCGTTCCTCCCTATGGCGAAGCGGCACCAAGGACAAAACAAAGAGATCAAAAAGTTCTCAAAATGGCAGCGAGCTATCCACCACTGACGCGAGTGACTCACTGACTGCTGCTGCTCAACAACGGGACCACGACGGCGACACGACGCCACGACAGCGGGCTGCGCGAACACCGTCTATAAGTTGCGCGCACGCGAAACATGCGCGAAACCGGCTCAAGGACAGTGTGAATACCGTGTTAGGGCGACTGTTAGGGAGTAGCCATGCAGGTTGTTAGGGCGCCTGGATGGCCTTGGATACACAGTGCTCTCCGCCGAACGGAGAGGCGGCGGGGGAGGGCGCGCGTTGGAGAGCACGTGCACCATGCGGGTTTCGCGAGCAGGCAACTTTCGCCGCTGCAAAGTTGGGGGTGCGAGGATTATGCGAGGAACCAAAATATCCAAGTTTTGGTGGCTCACATTAGGGGTGCGAGGATTACGCGAGTGCGAGGATTATGCGAGTAAATACGGTAAGACTCCCAACTAGAGTCAAACCTCGACGTACCGAAGGCGGTAAAATTCGTAATTTGCTTTGTTACATTGGAATTTGGCTACACAGAAATTCGTAGTTTGTTAACAGCGTGAAGCGGTTCCTGCAAACGAAAACGTGGCGTGCATGCACGGCTGGCACACAGTTTGTTTCTATCGCAGCTTACTCGTCTACGCGGGCACCAGCGTGAATCGCATGGAGCGTTCTATGCCCGCAAAAACGCGCCTCATAAGCCACAGGCACGCTGACGCAGCCGCGGAAGACCACCCGTGCGATGCGGGCAGCTCCAGCGACCGCTTCTAATCGCTTGCTGAAGCGCAACACGAGGGACTAACGACGTTGTTCATGCGGGAAAGAAGCTAATAATGTGGGCAAAATTTGCACTGTAAAATGTCATCCACGCCGCTTAGGAAAGCGCCCATCAAATATCCTTTGCGGTGGTAAGCATAATCGTCTCTGGCAAAACCAGCCGGCATCCCCAAGCGCTTCGAAGCTCCCGCCATACGGCACACACCTCCCCACTGGCGAAAGTCGATAGGCTCCTTCCACTGCCACGCGCGATGCGAGTCGCTTTCTGGCTGAGGCAGAAGCCCCCACCAGTGCGTGATCGTGGGCGTGGAAAAACGCGCGCACAAGGCTCGTAAAGACCCACAAATGCTTTGCCGCGCATTTTCTGGAACAACAGAACCCAACAAGCACAAGCAAAATCAAACGAAGGGCAAAGCGGCGGCATGCGCCATACGCGGTTTGTAGGCAAGGAGCTTGTAGGCAAGGAGCTCACTCCCGGACTCCGTGGCTCACTGCATCCCCGGCATTAGGCGGCCCACTTCGCTGTTTGCGTTTTATCGAGACCCCGTTACAGCGCTCGCGAGTCCCATGAAACTTCGTTACATTGAAATTGAGCAAATGTGGCTTCGTTATAGAGAGGGTGAAAATACATGGTGTGCAAACACTTCAAGTCAAAAAACATTCCGCGGTTTGTTACATCGGTGGTTTCGTTACATTGAAGTTCGTTACATCAAGGTTTAACTGTAATTCCCTTCAGTGCCCTTATAAGGGCCACAAACTCAGCACGCATGGTTGCATGCCGATATGCGCGTAGGGGAAGCGCGCAGTCGAAGGAGCCAGGCCAAGTGGAAACGCTCACCGGAAGAGGAGGAAGATGAGGAGGAGTTGGAGGAGGAGGAAGAGGAGGAGGAGCGGTGCCGGTGGTGCCCGTGGTGGTGGCCGTGGTGGTGGTGGTGGTGGGGGGGCGGCGGGTGAGGCGTACGCTCCTGCTCGGCCTGCCAGCGGCACTGCCACTCGCGCTGCTGGCGCTTCATGGTACGGACCACAGCCACGGCCAGCCGCAGGGCCTCCTGCTGGTAGCCGTGCGAGCGCAGGGCCTCCACCCGCGAGCACGCCACCGGGATCGGCTCTGCAACGGGACCACAGTCAGGCGTGACGATCAGGTGGAAGCCCTTTTACGAGCAGTGGCCACACAATGGGAACCAACTTTAAAAAAAAAAAATGGCAGCGGAAGGCCAAGAGCATCACGATGCCAACCCGGTGGACGAGCAACCGCACAGTTCCCGCCTACTAGCACAGTACAAAGATGGGCTTTTCACAAGGCGGAACAAGAGCCGACCCAGAAAGAGTGGCGGAAGGCCAGGAGCCTCGTGACACGTCACAGATCGTGGCAATGACATGGTAGCCGTGCCGGCTCCCAGCTCCTACCTAAGCATACACCCCAAAGATTGGCTCTGCACAACACTAGGACGAACCCGGAGAGGCTCTGCACAAGGCAGGGAGGAGCAGGATAACCCATCGCGTCACAGTCAGGGGTGAGACAGCCCAAACAGATTTGGCAGCAGTTTTCGGAGCAGCAAAATTTCGATTTTGGAGCAGAAGAATCTTGATTTGGAGCAGTTAGGGACATTTAATACATCGTCTTGTGAGCTTAAAAAATCATTATTTCAGCAATTTGCAGGGTCAAGTGCACATTTCAATCAGTTTTGAATACACAGAACACTGAAACAGTTTGATAACAGCGCTAAGACAGGACACAGAGAAGGCGACACGAGACTGGGCGCAGCGCCCAGTCTCGTGTCGCCTTCTCTGTGTCCTGTCTTAGCGCTGTTATCAAACTAAGTATGTACCAACAAGCCCGAATTAACACAGTTTTTCACTGAAACAGCCTTACCTGAAAGAGTTTTTAGGAGTATCATAAAGTACTAACTGCACTACCTTTTTCCTAACTGGTGATATTGTATTGTGGCTGCACGCAACACTGACAACAAAACTGCCGTTAACATTACAGAGTTTTAGCAGTCCGTCTGTTCTGTTGGTTACTTTGTTCCTGGGTTGACCAGGACCGGTCTGCGCCTGCGCGCGCGGAAGGGCGAGGAGGCGCGGACAAGGCGAAGGCAGGCTCGCGGAACTAATCCCCCTACCGCTACGAATGCCCAAGTGCCCAGACGAGTCCCGGTCAGCACGGTAACTACGTACACGACGGAACAGACGGACTGCTAAAACTCTTATCAAATTTAAGGGCCCCACAATTGTGGCATTTTTTTTGCCGTTTTAATGCTAAAACTATTATTTTTGTAATCCCAGGCTGCATTGTACGAACGACTGTAGTCCCGGCAACAGTTGAGCAACTTCGAGCTAACGGTCGCATAGCCCAACCAGCCTACCCGTTTCAGTCCCCGAGGCGCAGGTTCACCCTATGGTCATTTGAGTAGCGTTACTGTTTAGCCACCTAGATCTTGGCATTAAATTTCAATTTGCATACATCAAGTGTTATAGTCGCCTTCTATGGCAACCTTGTAGTCCTGCAGCTATTGGGCGCAGCCTGAACAGGTCGCGGCGCCGCAGCACAGCCCGCAACTTTCGTATCGACCGTTCCATCCCAGAGGCTCGCGATCGCGCTTCGAAGCACAGCAGCACCTCAGCATTTTATAACACCACAACGAGCCAAAAAATTCACTTCACGACCCGATTATAGCCGCGCTCACCGCGTTTCGCACTCAAGGACAAGCCACGCCGAAGTCGTAGGCCCCACATTTCAATGAACTTTTTTTCGAGCCGCGCAACTTCCCATAATCTGGCACAAATCTCAAACCATATCCACACGTTAACGTCCCTTTTCAGAGCCACAACAGATAGAATGAATAGACTGGAACCCAGCTGATAGTGCAAAATAAACCAAGGAAACTACCAGCGATGCGCACTGAGAGCGTTGGTAGCAGCCAGATCAGGTGGCGGCCATGTTTGTTGCCACAGCGAGGCCGTTTCAGCGAACCCGAACGGAAGGCGAATCGAGTTTTAGAAGCTATCGTTTGCTTCGTTTCAGTCTTTCTATTTGTGCCATTTCTGTGTTTGCGATTGACCCACGATAAAAGCGGTGACTGGGATGCGGGAGGCTTTCGTCCCCGCCGAAACTGACATGAGCATCAAAATCCGTGCCGTTGAGGCTCTTCTGGAGCAGTTTGGCGCAATTTTCGCCATTTTCGTGCATTTGGAGCAGCTTGGCGCAGGAAAATGGAATTGTATCAAAAAGGCGCAATATGTGCAGCTGTCTCACCCCTGACAGTGCAGCCACATTTCAATTACAGCTTGCAGCCACTGCATAACTATACAGCGTTTTTCTGCAATGACATAAACGGAACTGACAATATTCTGACCCGTCTGTCACAGGTCACAACACACCGCCACAGCACCGATTCACTTTTGGCAACCGCAGGAGGAGGGCGCATTCAAGCAGTGGCATGTCTATATCGCAGCATTATCTGGAGCGCTCGATTCGCAGTTTCTTCCGCGAACGGTTGGGACAGAAAATTGCGCGCACCTTAGCAAAGCTTCAAAGAAGACTCACCGTGCCACAGCGGGTAACCCTGTGAGTTGAAGTGGTTGCTCGACGAGGCACAGGAACTGGAACACGACGACGAGGACGGGGACGACGAGCTCGGCGAGAAGGACAGCGACGAGGAGGAGGAGGCAGAGCCCGCGGAGCGGTGGGTGTGCGGTTCGGAGCAGGCGTCGTGGGACAGGATGAAGCGCAGGTGCGGGTCGTCCCACGAGAGCAGCCAGGCCTCGAGGGCGCGCTGGAAGATGGAGCGCGGGGGCGTGACGACGCCGCTGCGCCGCGACCGCCGGTGCGGCGGGTGGTGGTGGGGAGGGCCGCCAGCGACAGCGTGGTGGGGGCCAGGCGGCAAGCCTCGCGGGTGGTGATGGTGGTGGTGGTGACTACCCCCGCCATGGTGACCGCCGGCACCCCGGCCGTCACCTGCGTTGGTGCAGCGCACGCAATTACATCTTCTGGAAGAAGAAAGGCTCGCATTCGCATTCCACAAGTACGCCACAATCCTGGCATGTTAAGACTTTTAAAAGAAACAATGCAAACAGCCAATCTCAAGCCCTAGCATACTCCTCATAATGCAGTCAATGTGAAAGCATTAACCCCTTGTGGCCTGTTGTCGAGCCCTGCCCTGAAAACGCAACACGGCCACACTGGTCTGTTGACCGGTTTTGCCCAACTTGGGTGTTCAAGGATAAACTTCGCGGTTTTCTTCTCTGAAATATGCGTGCATTCTTTGAGTACATGATGCATCATCATATCTTGAGCGATAAGTGAACATTGCTTGTTGAAGTTTGCTTCTTTTTGCACTAGGGTGCGGCACAATGTTCAGCACGGGCCTTCTGGATCCCAGAGTGGTTTCACGTGTTGTGCGCTCTTCGCTGAAAAGCTAGGCTGCTTTCTCATGGCGTGTGTTTTACAGGGGTGCACTTAGCGAAAGCGATTATGGCTACAGCGAGGAAGAGAATTGCATGCCTCGATCAGTTAGTGATGACGTTGATTCGACAGAAGCAAGTGACGAAGACCACAACAGCGGTGGAGGCAGCACCTAGCGGATCATTACTGTGCGGGCTATGCATTTTGTCGGAAGACAATAAGAGGACAGCGAAAGCTTTTTTTTTTCTGGTTTCCGGAGGTTTTCATTGTCAATAGTTTTATTTTGAGGGGCACATAGCTGCAGAATCATGGTGAGAAAGAGTAGTGCAGTACTGCCACAACCTCATCCGACAGCTGGTGGGTAACCTGAGGGCTCGAGCCGAAAAGCGGGGCCCGTCTGCATGTATGGAGTGCGAGGGAATGCTAGATAAGACGAGCAATTTCATCTACAAGCTCCCAGGGGCCGAAGCAGCAAAGACTGTGCTGTTCGTAACAATAGAAAAACAAAAGTAGGCAGGAGGAAAACTGCAATTTTCTGCAATACCCGCAGTAACAACCTTGGACTGCACGCGGGAGAATGCTTCGAGCAGTTTCACACGCTGCTCAAATATTGGTAAAGGAGTTGCAAGCAGAATGCAAGAGAGAAAGTAAATATCCTGTGAGTTTTTTTTTTTTTTGCACAGTGTGTTTTTCTTCGGGGTGCCAGAAACTGGTAAATTGTTTCGGACTGGAACGGCTAGAAAGTGGGCAAAAGTTTCGGACCTGAAAGGGCTAACGTCCAGTTGCCAAAACGTGTCTTTTTCATTGCCACCATCCCTTCGAATCTTTCTCTTCTCTCCATTACCGAGACAGACAGCCTTGGACAATCCCCCTCAGCGCCTGTGTTTGTTACTCTTCACTTTGTCCCATCTTAGCACTGTTCAATTTATGCAACGTACCAACTACAAAGGACTAATAACATTTGGGCAAGTTGATATTGCTCAACCATCTTCAACGGCAGCACAACAGACGCAGCAGGAGGGAAAGAAGACAACAGTGATGTTGTGTCTACTGCGCTGCCATTCAAGATGCATCACTAGCCCAGCTACAAGCCCTCACTAGGTCTACATCTAGGCTTCAGATTACGTAGCCATAGCGTTAAGCCTTACAACATGCTAAGCAACACCAAACTCATTGTACATCAAGCTGTGGCCACCGGTTGGTGACATCAGGGCTTAAAACATAACATTAGGCCCATCGTCAGGGTGGCACACACGCGCTTGCATTGCCAAACAAAAGGGACAATTTGTGGAAACATACTTTGCTAATCACTTAATTCCTACTTCTGTAATTAGCACTCCTTAATTACTCACGTAGGGCTCAGTACATGTCCCCAACCCACGTTTCCAAGCTGAAGGCCCCAGTGCGGTCACTAGGTACATTTTTAGTCCCCTACAGTCATCAAGTCGAAGTTGCAGTGGGGATTTGTGTTGCCTCGCATCCCAGGGGCCCTAGGATTGATTTCCAACATGACCCAACTTTACCCAATTTTCCTTTAAGCTTCATTACTGCTGTTGTTCTGGTGGCAGCGGACAATTTGTGCGTCATCTATCGGTTACGACAGCACACCAAATTTTCAACCTACCTAGTGCTTTCGCATTAAAACTAACCCCTCACCCTGCGAGACGTAACACTACTGATCAAAACCACACTGTCTAACTCACCGAAACTTTCTAGCAACCTGATAATCCCTGGAATGTTGGTTGCTTATATTTCCAGTACCACCAAGCCCTTAAATTCCCATTCTTAGTTCAGGTAACACCGTAGCATTATCGCTGACGCCGTCGTTACGACAGAACACAAAGCACTTTATTAATAAATTCCCATTCTTAGTTCAAGTAAGATGGTAGCGTTCTCGTTGTCGTCATCATTACGTCAGAACACAAATCACTTAAATTCCTATTCTTAGTTCAGGTAACACTGTAGCATTGTCATCGTCATCCTCGTTAAGTTAGAACACAGAGCCCTTAACTTAGTTCAGATAAGACCTTAGCATTCTCGTTGTCGCCATCGTTTCGTCAGAACACAAAGCACTTAAATTCCTATTCTTAGTTCAGGTAAGACCATAGCATTGCCGCCGTCATCCTTGTTAAGTTAGAATACAAAGCCCTTAACTTAGTTCAGATAAGACCTTAGCGTTCTTGTTGTCGCCATCGTTACGACAGAACACAAAGCACTTAAATTCACATTCTTGGTTCAGGTAAGACCGCAGCGCTGTCATTGCCGTTACGACAGAACCATCCTCACCATGCCCACCGCCGCCGTCGTCGTCGTCGGACGAGTCGGAGGAGTCGTCGTCGACCACGAGCGGGCGGCGCCCCGTGGCACTGGGGCGAAAGTCGGCATCCTCCAGCGGGCAGATGTGCATCGTGGACCACCGCTCCAGCAGCTGCCGCCACTGCTGCTTCTCCGCACCCGTGCAGTGTGGGTTCAGCACCACGCACACCCACAGGGTGCCTGTTCAAACGAGGCAACACTCTAACGCTGCCAATGGTGCCACGTGAAGGACAAGTCATGAGTAAGCACCACACATCCAAGTTATTAAAATGCCCAATGCAGAGCCTGGTACATGCAGTACCTCTATCAGACCATGTCCGAAACGAACCTAATTCAATAAAGACAAAGCACTCCTCCTTTGATCAGGCCGGGCAAGGCTATCGCCTACTCGCTAAGATGCAAACGGGCATCGGAATGCACTACCGTTTCTGGAAGTGCAAAACTCCCTTTGTAGAGAGCATCGCGTCAACACTACGAGGGTGCGGTGTTGCCGGCCGGCAGCCTCTGCGGCACTCCCTTTACCCACCAAACCAAGCAACGATCCACCCCTTCCGACAGCGCGCACAGAGGCGACCAAAAGAACAGAGCGGAGCAGAGCAGCGGTGGTGGGGAGTGAGGGAGGAGAGACGCACCGAGCTGGTCCCAGAGCTGGCGGCACTTGTCGGACATGGGGGTGCCCTGAGCCCGCCAGATGACCAGGCGGGGGTCGGCCAGGAACTGCTCCGTGATCAGGCGCAGCATGCGCGCCCCGTTGGAGTCCCCCGCCCGCAGCATCTCCTTCACCTGCAGCAGGGGAGGAGAGGAGGCGCCCCGTCCCCCTCTGAGGCAGCAGCACGCACGTACAGGCGCAAGGAATGTGCGCACAACTTTACAGAAGTGCCTTTCAAAAATCACGATTAGGGGCGACATTTTGTAGCTGATTCCAACAGTGCCAGTTTTATATGAAGCAGATCAAAAGACTGGTGGTATCGTATTCGTTGGCTTCTGTGCAAAGCACCTGTGCAGACACTGAGACTAGTTAAGGCAATTGGCCACTTCCTACAAAAAAAAAAAAGAACAGAATTGTGAGTTTACGAAAGAGTACAGGAGGTCCTTGATTTACAGACGGGTTGCATCACATGGATGCTGGGATACATTTAGTGCAGAAATTTCCACTTTGCCACAATCTACAAACGACAATTTTTTGCTCAAATCGCAAGAAACTTCAACATACAGCAACATTTATAGACTTTGTTGCTTAGAAATGTCATGCTTTACCACCAGATGCGAGTCAAGCAAGTTACCAAAGATAGTTTATTTTAAGTAATGAAAAAAAAAGTGCACATTTAAGACAACACGCAACTCCAGTGTGGCTAATGGCAAAAACAACCTGCAGACTCATACGGGCCACAAGAGCGCGGCAGCTAAGGCACCCGTATTGCGAGTGTAACAAATGAGTTCTTGCAATCTGGAAAGCCACATCCTTATTTCAGCAGGAGGGGTCAGGCTGAGGGCCACACAACACTCCTTGAAGCACGGCAGCCTCAGCACAGAGGAACGACAATGTGCAAGAGAATCGCTAAGGGGCACACAACATATGGTGCACAATTCCCCTCTTTGCATGGGTGCCGATTTTGGCCAGAAGAAACCTAGTTTTCATTCCCACCACACGCTTCCGCTGCCCCGCGTAAACACGCCCGCAAACTCACCGAAAGGGTACACGAAGACCCCAGAAATACAAGGTCTCTCTTCTTATCCAAACAAAGTAATCATTGGGCACACAACTTTGCCGCTCTACTGACAAAAAAGTCACCTAAGAGCCTTCCACAACCAACAAAGTACCGACCCCATTCATCTCTTGCAACCGACAAAGAACGCCAAACGCAAAATGCTGCCACTCATAATAGATGCAAGAGCAGTGGGAGACGTACCTTGGAGAAGAGCGCATTGAGCTGCTTGGAGACCATGTAGTAGCCGCCTTGCGAGAGGAAGGCCCGCACCTGCTCGCTCACTTGCTCCTCATCCAGGTGCCAGCTGTGGTCTTCTTCCGCCGACGCACCCGCCGTCGGGTCGGGAGCCCCTGCAAGGGGGCGAAATGGAAGACAGAGTGTCAACGACCCCTCTCTCTCTCTCTCTTGATGGGACGATTACAACTACTGCAGAGGAGGCCACTACTCTCTCAAAGAAGGCCCTCGGAATAGACAATTTTGGAGCAGGATTGAAGGGGAGGCATGCTTCCTGCTCTACAGTAACTGGCCCCCTGAATGAACGTGCCTGCTTGGACGCCTTGCACCACCCTTGCCCGTCGACGGAAATTTGGGCAGGAAAGCGCAACGTGTACTGTAATGCAACGTCACAACCGAGAAACAAACAGCCAAAGCCATAACCACAACCAAGAGCACCCACCCCAAACCTACCCCAACCCAACACCCAGTCCTGTTTTCCAGGTCAGAGAATGCAGCAAGCAGTCGCCACCTTAGCCTCCTGGGTTCGAAACAAGCAGAGGTTTTCTCCGTCGCCACACGCCTGCTTTCCCGCGTCGTCGCCCGCACAGAAAACAGGTGCTGACACCCGGAGGCTGTTCTGCCTGCACATCATCATACTGGCGCTCACTCTGCATTTCACAGCCTCTGAATGCACCCTAGAATGAGATGCAAGCTTGGGCCAACAACGTCAACACATCCCTTGAATATTGCGGAGGTGAAGGATGAGGATTAGTGAAAACGCCTAAAAGGATGAGGGGGATGAGGGAGGGTGCGAAGTGAGGATGCTGGGAAGGTGGAGATAGGATGACGATTAGTGAGGATGATGATGATGAGGAGGCTAAGTGTGAATGCAAAGGAAGTGGGGATGAAGGAAGAAACTTCATTGAAAAGGAAGGCGCAAGGCCTAAAGAGGGTAAGGGAAACAATAGTAATGAGGATGAATATGGATTCTGAGGAGACAGATGAGATTAGTGAGGAAGATGATGACCTGAAGGAGGACGAGGGAAAAGTGTGAATGCTAAGGAAGTAGGGAATGAAGAAGAAACTTCATTAAAAAGGACGGCGCAAGGCCGAGAGAGTGTAAGAGAAACATTAGTAATGAGGATGAATATGGATGCTGAGGATGCGGATGAGGATTAGTGATGATGATGATGAGGAGAAGGAGGAAGAGTGGGAGCAGCGACAAGGAAAGAGAGGAGGGACTTACCTGCGATGCGGTTGATGAGCGATCGCGACTGGAGGATCTCGTCAGCCAGGCGCTGTGCCGTGGGCAGCACCTCGGTGTGGTGCTCGGCTATCAGGTACTGCAGCAGCTTCTGCAGCTGCTCCCGGTCCAGCTGCAGCAGCGTCTCTGCAAACAGGAGGGGAGGGGACAAATGGGTGCCCCGTCTTCCCAGGTACCATATTTTCGCGCGTATAACCCGCACCAAAAAATGGGAAAATTTCAGGGTGAAGTAGAGGTGCGGATTTATATGCGAGGTATTTCGTCTGGTGCAGCTTCACCGCAATGCGCGTTGGGCTGTGGTGACCCCACAGCAGTAATAGCGACTAAGCCACTGTTATCCCATCGACGGTGGTTATTTTGCACACACAGCTCAATAATATACAAACCTGAAAAACTGCATGCGGCAAGTCATCTAGTTACACAGTCAGCTATACTCAGTGACAACTTAAGAACGGCACCGGAAGTTGCCGCTGTGCCTTATCACCGTAGCCGGATGTTTCTCCGCGCGGCGCAAGTAGGGCGTTACTGGGAATATTTTGAACATGGCGTGAGCCGTTCCCGTGATATTTTGGACTTAATGTGCTTATAAACGACTCCAGTGACGACAAACAGACTGCGTGAGACAAGGCAGACAATATCACGCATTCACAGCAAACCCCTTTCAAAACGCGCGCGCACTGACGTCACGGGTCCGGTGCTTTGGCGGAGTGATACACTACATGAGGTGGTGCCGTTCTTGAGTTGTAACCGAGTATAGGTAAGTTCTTTGCATAAACAAATGTGCAACGTTGCTTGAGTAGTTGATTTGGCCCATCCTCTTATGTATAAAATATGCGGGAAATACGTGGGGATATATTTTTTTATTCGTCAATGGAAAGCGGGGTTGCGGGTTATATGAGGTGCGGGTTATACGTGCGAAAACACAGTAAGTCCCCACTGGGAGGAGGGGAAGGAGGCTCACCCGAGATGGGCACCCGGAGCCGCACGCTGTCCGCATTGCGGATCCGGTAGATGGCCAGGGCCACCACATGCTGGCACCAGAAGATGTCG